>NC_080545.1:100424650-100749650 GCF_028640845.1 Ahaetulla prasina | reverse complement strand
GCGATCCGGTCCGAACCGGGAGCATTTCACCCCTGATTTAGGGTGCATTCAGGAAGTCTTCACACAACACCTTCGCTCTTCTCAATTTTTTTTACACTGCAGACTGATGCTACGGTTGTTGGAATTGCGCTCTGTGTTTGTGTGTGTTTCCCTCTCATTAATCTATACTAAGGACCCCCATCATATACATAGTGAAAATGAAATTTTAGAAATGACTGTCAAGGTATTTAAAAAAAGATTTCTAAAATGCACTTTTAGACTGGCTCAAGGTTGACTCAGCCTTCCGTCCTTCCGAGGTGGGTAAAATGAGGACCCAGATTGTTGGGGGCGATAGACTGACTCTGTAAACGGCTTAGACAGGGCTTTAAAAGCACTAGTGAAGTGGTATATAAGTCTAAGCGCTATTGCTAAGAAAGGGAGAAAAAGGAAGGGAGGGAGGGAGGAAGGAAGGAAGGGCCATGGTGGCACTGTGGGGAGAATGCAGTATTGCAGGCTAATTCACTACCCACAGCCAGGAGTTCGATCCTGACCGGCTCAAGGTTGACTCAGCCTTCCATCCTTCCGAGGTGGGTAAAATGAGGACCCAGATTGTTGGGGACAAGAGGCTGACTCTGTAAACCATTAGAGACGGCTGTCAAGCGCTGTGAAGCAGTATATAAGTCTAAGGGCTATTGCTAACTCTGCCCACTGCCAGCAGTTCGATCCTGACCGACTCAAGATTTACATTTATATCCCGCCCTTCTCCGAAGACTCAGGGCGGCTTACAGTGTGTAAGGCAATAGTCTCATTCTATTTGTATATTTACAAAGTCAACTTATTGCCCCCCCAACAATCTGGGTCCTCATTTTACCTACCTTATAATGGATGGAAGGCTGAGTCAACCTTGGGCCTGGTGGGATTCGAGCCTGCAGTAATTGCAGGGTGCTATGTTTTAATAACAGGCTATCTTACAGCCTGAGCCACCACGGCCCTTTGCTAATATGATCGCAAAGGTCATTTATGTAAAGTATGAAGAGTGTTGGTCCAAGGACGCTGCCTTGGGGAACATCACTATTAACATGTACAGGATTTGATAGAGCACTTCCTATTTTGACCACTTGTTGTCTGTTTGACAGGAAGGCAGCTATTCATTTATGTAGGAGTCCAGAAATGCCATAGGATTTTAATTTTAGAAGTGATTTGTCGTGTACCACTGAATCAAAAGCTTTACAGAAGTCTATGTAAACTGTGTCTATTGCTTTGCTCTGATCGAGATCCATATGTTTTTGCAATGTAATAGTTGTAGATTACAGGATACATTTTTTCTGAGATGAAATTGTTTGTTGGAGAGTAGGTGGTTTGTCTCTAAGTGGAGGGTAATAGACTGGTTAATGATTGATTCCAGGATTTTGCAGGTGATGCCAAAAAAAAATAGGTGGTTGTCGTTTTTGGCAAAAATTTGGCAGAGGCAATGACACCTGATCTGCTTGTTGCTCTTCTTTGGATCGTGAAGGTTGCAAGACTGTCAGGCATGAAAGACAAGATCCTTAGATGAAGATCCCAATTAAACTGCTTTGTTGCTAAAACCCATGCGCAGGAATCTTCTCAACTAAGAGCTGGCAGCTGCTATGAATTAGATAAGGGTCCATGGCACTTAAAGGAGGTTGGGCTTAATTTGCTTGTGGCTACGTAGGGATGCTAGACTGATTTCTCTTTTGACGCCGCCCCCAGATTCTGCCACTTCTTCCCCTACAAAGACCCTAATAAATGCCTTCTTCTCCCCCCCCCCAGGAGTGATGACTCTCTTCTCCATCAAAAGCAACCATCCAGGCCTCCTGAGCGAGAAGGCGGCCAGTAAGATCAACGAGACCATGTTACGCCTTGGTAAGTAGAGGTAACCATAAAGGAGAATATTGAAATGGTGGGTGGGGTCAACTCAAGACATGGCTTGTTTTGGCCGACCGTCTCTGAATCAAGTTACGATGGTGAGAAACGTGGCTTGTTTCTTAATGTGTTGATCCAGCCACTGTGGCTAGATTAGCAAAACTCATTATTAAAATCAGCCACGATTTAGCATAATGCTTGCACCCAACCCTGAGTTTGTATCGAACGCTTTCTCCAAAGGGTTGAGCTCATTGGGGATAGTTGTGTGAATCAAGGCCTTTAATTAAGGAATTAATTTACTTTAAAGAGCCAGTTTGGTCTAGTGGTTAAGGCACTAGGCTAAAACCTGGGAGATGGTGGAGTTCTAGTCCTGCCTTAGGGATGAAAACTGGCCTGGGTGACTTTAGGCCAATCACCAGGAGACGGTGAGTTCTAGTATCGTCTTAGGCATGAAAGCCAACTGGGTTTTTTGGAGGGGCCAATCACCTGGAGACAGTGAGTTCTAGTTCTGCCTTAGGCATGAAAGCCAGCTGGGTGACTTGGGCCAATCACCAGGAGACTGGGAGTTCTAGTCCTACTATAGACATGAAAACCAACTGGCAGTAAGTTAGTCTCTCTCCCTCTCTCTCTCTCCCTCCCTCCCTCTCTCTTTCTCTCTCCATCCCTCCATCTCTCCCTCCCTCCCCCTCTCTCTCCCTCCCTTCCTCTCTCCCTCCCTCCCTCCCTGTCTCTCTTTCTCTCTCCATCCCTCCATCTTTCTCTTTCTCTCTCCATCCCTCCA
Organism: Ahaetulla prasina; assembly: GCF_028640845.1. Lineage (NCBI taxonomy): Eukaryota > Metazoa > Chordata > Lepidosauria > Squamata > Colubridae > Ahaetulla > Ahaetulla prasina. The sequence goes on along the minus strand of NC_080545.1, from coordinate 100,747,006 downwards.
TCTCTCCCTCCCTCTCTCTCTCTCTCTCCCTCCCTCCCTCTCTCTCTCCATCCCTCCATCTCTCTCTCTCTCTCCATCCCTCCATCTCTTTCTCTCTCCCTCCCTCCATCTCTCTCTCCCTCCCTCCCTCTTTCTCTCTCTCTCCCTCCCTCCATATCTCTCTCAAATTAAAATTTGCCACCTTGAGTTGTTTATAAAAAAAACAATAATAGCGCAATATAAATCAAACCACTAGTTCATTACGGTTCCTCCAATTGTGCAGTGGCTGAGGAGCTACTAAGACAGGAAGGGAGTTCAACCTGTCTCATGAATGGCCGCCGCTGCTCGGGACCTCTGACCAGGGGTCTCCAACCTTGGCCACTTGAAGACCTGTGGACTTCAACTCCCAGCAAAGCTGGCTGAGGAATTCTGGGAGTTGAAGTCCACAGGTCTTCAAGTGGCCAAGGTTGGAGACCCCTGCCTCTGACCGCCGTCTTTTATTCGCAGGGATCTTTGGCTTCCTGGCCTTCGGCTTTGTCTTCATCACCTTCGGCTGCCACTTCTACGACTTCTTCAACCAGGCGGAGTGGGAACGCAGCTTCCGGGAATACGTGCTGTAAGTCGTGGAGACGTCGACGTTCCTCCCTCCGCCCACCTCTGGCTTAATGCAACCCGGCGTGGATTCGCACCCGCGCCAGGCTCCTTTGATGACCAATTGTCAAAGGGAGTCCAGGGCTTTCCGATCAAGCCCTTTTCCCCGGGCAACTATTAAGGAAACCAGATTGCCCACTTGCACGCCAGGGTCCAGAAACCAGCATCAAGCAATGATGGCTTTGCTGAAGGATAGGGCAGTTTAACTCGGTTTGAGAGCCTGAAATCCAGATTCTGGGTTTGCTTGCATGGGAATCGAATGGTGGCCGACCCAGATTGGATCCTGTAGCAATCCATTCCCCTGGGTATGAGAAATGGTCCTGGTTTTGTTTAAAAGGAGGGTTGTTTTGGCTGAATGGACTTAAAATAGCTTTTTGGCCATTCTCGCATTCCACTGCGGTTCAGCAAGTTTAACATACCGTATTTTTCAGACTATAAGACTCTCCAAAGTATCAAAAAAAAAAAAAAGCCAACACGGTTCTGGGCTGCATAAACAGAGGGATAGAATCAAGATCACGTGAAGTGTTAGTGCCACTTTATAATGCCTTGGTAAGGCCACACTTGGAATATTGCATCCAGTTTTGGTTGCCACGATGTAAAAAAGATGTTGAGACTCTAGAAAGAGCGCAGAGAAGAGCAACAAAGATGATTAGGGGACTGGAGGCTAAAACATATGAAGAACGGTTGCGGGAACTGGGCCTGGCTAGTCTAGTGAAGAGAAGGACCAGGGGAGACATGATAGCTGTGTTCCAATATCTCAGGGGTTGCCACAAAGAAGAGGGTCAGGCTGTTCTCCAAAGCACCTGAGGGTAGAACAAGAAGCAATGGGTGGAAACTGATCAAGGAAAGAAGCAACTTAGAACTAAGGAGAAATTTCCTGACAGTTAGAACAATTTATAAGTGGAACGACTTGCCTGCAGAAGTTCTGAATGCTCCAACACTGGAAATTTTAAAGAAAATGTTGGATAACCATCTGACTGAGATGATGTAGGGTTTCCTGCCTGGGCAGGGGGTTGGACTAGAAGGCCTCCAAGATCCCTTCCAACTCTGTTGTTATATTATATTATATTATATTATATATTACAAGACGCACCTAGCTTTTGGGGAGGAGAACAAAGGGGAAAAAATCTGCCTCTGCCTCCCAGCAATTTACCTCCTTGCAGCAAACAGCAAACAGCCTGGTCAGCTTCAGCACAACCTGATGTAGCACCAGCAGCTGATTGGTGGTTGGATCCGCCTCCCGGAATACCGCCTATCAGCTGTTCCAGGCTGTGGGGGTCACCATCACCTATCGCCGCCTCCGCGTGTCCCGTTTTCAGCCTCCGTGTGTCCTGTTTTCAGCCTGTTCCAGCTGGTGGCGATAGGTGGCGATGGGCAGCGGCAATCCTTGCAGCCTGGAACAGCTGATCATCAGTATCGTCCTGGCTGAGGAATTCTGGGAGTTGAAGTCCACAATTCTTAAAGGGGCCAAGGTTGCAGACCCCTGGCTTAAATTGCGACCTAACTCGCGATGTAAATCCGATGTGATTTCAATCAAATCCACCGTGGTCTTACCTGTCGCAGGTGCGAGGCCAACGTGACGATCGCCACCCAGACCAACAAGCCGATCCCGGATTGTGAGATCAAGAACCGGCCCAGCCTCCTGGTGGAGAAGATCAACCTCTTCGCCATGTTTGGCACCGGCATCTCCATGAGCACCTGGGTGTGGACCAAGGCTACCTTGCTCATCTGGAAGCGCACCTGGGGCAGGTAAGGGGAGGTGCTGGAGGGATGCCGCCTTGCAGGGGAGGGCTGGCTGGAGTACCAGAGGGATTTGTGGAGGGGGGTGGAGGAGGAGGTGTTCAGTTAAGGAATTCTCCAGGTCCATGGTGGGAAGAGGTAGAAAGGGTTCCTCTCAAGAGCCAAACACCTACAGGTAGGTCCTTGACTTACAGCCGTTCGTTTAGTGACCAGTCAGGGTTAGTATGGCACTCATTTTTCCTCTCCTTTTTTTCATGTTTTCTTCTTTCTTTCTTTCTTTCTTTCTTTCTTTCTTTCTTTCTTTCTTTCTTTCTTTCTTTCTTTATCACCTGTTCTCCTTTTTCTTGCTTCTTTTTTCCTTCCTGTGTTCTCCTTCTTCTTCCTTCTGCTTCACTCTTTCTCCACTTTCTTCTCTTTCTCCTTCTGCACCTCCTCTTCCTCCTTCTTCTCCTCCCCAACTTTTGGGACTATATTTGAGTGACTTCTTTCTTTCTTTCTTTCTTTCTTTCTTTCTTTCTTTCTTTCTTTCTTTCTTTCTTTCTTTTCTTTCTTTCTTTCTTTCTTTTCTTTCTTTTCTTTCTTTTCTTTCTTTTCTTTTCTCTCTCTCTCTTTTTCTTTCTTTCTTTCTTCTTTCTTTCTTTTTCTTTTTCTCTTTCTACTCACTCCTTCCTTCCTTCTTTCTTTCGTGTTTATTTATTTCTAGTTCCTCGCTTCCCCCTCCCTTTCTTTCTTTCCATTTCATCGCTCTTTTCTTTTCCTCTTGTTTTTTCTTTCCCTTTCTTTCCCTTTCTTTCCCTTTCTCTCTCTCTTCCTTCCTTTTTCTTCCTTCCTTCCATCTTCTCTCTCTCTTTCCCTCCCACTCTCCCTCTCTCTCTTCCTTCCTTCCTCTTTCTTTTTCTTCCTTCCATCTTCTCTCCCACTCTCCCTCACTCCCTCCATCTCTCTCTCTCTCTTTTTGTCTTTTTTTCTTTCTGTCCCAGCTCAGAACTATATTTCTATATTTGGGACTATATTTGAGTGACTTCTTCCTTCCTTCCTTCCTTCCTTCCTTCCTTCCTTCCTTCCTTCCTTCCTTCCTTCCTTCATTTCTTTCTTTCTCCCCCCCTCTCTCTCTTTCTGCTCCTCCTCCTTGCTTCTTCTTTCTCCTTCTCTCCTTTCTCCACTTCCTTCCTTCTCTTTCTTCTTTCTACTCTTTCTCCTCCTTTTACGACCTTTCTTGCCACCGTTGCTAAGTGAATCACTGCACTTGTTCCGTTAGTAACATGGTTGTTAAGTGGATTCGGCTTCCCCGTTGACTTGCCTTGTCAAAAGGGCTGAAAAGAGGATTCCCATGGCCCCAGGAACACTGCAACAGTCATAAGTACATGCCAGTTGCCAAGCGTCTGAATTTTTGATCATGTGATCGCCGGGACACTGCAACCGTCGTAAGTGTGAAAATCGGTGCTAAGTCACTTTTTTTTTCAGCGCGTGGTGACTTTGAACAGACGCTAAACGGACTGTTGTAAGTCAAGGACAAGCTGTTCGCGATGTTTTTGCATTCTGTGGGGCTCTTGTCATCACTACCCCTCCATTTGTAAGTTGGGGTGCTCTGGAGTCATTGCAAAGCTCTGCATTTTGTTCTTTTAAAGTGGGTTTTTAAAGGGTGGGGAAAGAACCCCACAAACCAGGTTGCAAATGGCCGGAAGTGGCAACCAGAAGGATGTCCCAAAGGTGCTTTTTTCCACTGGACTTTCTGGTTTTTCTTTGAAGACATTTCACTTCTCCTCCCAGAAGCTTCCTCAGCTCTGACTGGATTGTGAGGAATGGAAGGATTGATACTCCTTGCAGAGGCATTTGCATCCTTTTTTAGAGGGTCCTTGAGGCCACTTGGAGGTTTGTCTGTCTTCAAGTCCACCTGAGTGCTGCAAATGGGTGTGGAACAAAAGGACTGTGCAATTCCAAGAAGGTTCCACACCCATTTTGCACCGCGGTGTGGCTCAGGCTGTAAGATAGCCTGTTATTAAACACAGCTGTCCTCGGGGTCACCTGAGTGGTGCAAATGGGTGTGGAGCCTTCTTGGAATTGCAGAGTCCTTTCAGCCGTTCCAAGAAGGCTCCACCTCCATTTGGACTACTCAGGTCACCCTGGAGGACACAGATAAACCTCCAAGCGGCCTCAAGGACTCTCTAAAAAAGGACGCAAATGACCGGCTGTCTGCAAGGAGTATCAATCCTTCCATCCTCCACCGTTCAGTCAGAACTGAAGAAGCTCCTTGGATGAGAAGCGAAACGTCTTCTGGGGAACGGAAGGATTGATACTCCTTGCAGACAGCTGGTCATTTGCAGCCTTTCAGAGGGTCCTTGAGGCCACTTGGAGGTTTGTCTGTCTTCAGGTCCACCTGAGTGCTGCAAATGGGTGTGGAACAAAAGGACTGTGCAATTCCAAGTAGGCTCCACACCCATTTTGCACCACTCAGGTGACCCTGAGGACACAGACAAACCTCCAAGTGGCCTCAACTTTCTAACAGGAGGCAAATGACCAAATGCTGCCTGCAAGGAATATAAACCTTTCCCTGCCATCCAGTCAGAGCTGAAGAAGCTCCTTGGATGAGAAGCGAAACGTCTTCGAAGAAAAACCAAGAAAGTCCAGTTGCCTGTTGGGAAAAAAAAAAACACCCACCTTCGGGACAACCAGGACCGGGATGATGGAGAATCTCGAGAGACAACCTGAAGGATGATGGGTCGCTTAAAGCAGGGGTTTCCAGCCTCCAATCTCCAACCAGAAAAAAATCTGCCTCTGCCTCCCAGCAATTTACCTCCTTGCAGCAAACAGCAAACAGGCTGGTCAGCTTCAACACAACCTGATGTAGCACCAGCAGCTGATTGGTGGTTGGATCGGCCTCCCGGAATACCGCCTATCAGCTGTTCCAGGCTGGGGGGGTCGCCACCACCTGTCGCTACCTCCACGTGCCCCATTTTCAGCTTCCGCGTGTCCCGTTTTCAGCCTGTTCCAGCCAGCGGGGATAGGCGGCGATGGGCAGCGGCAATCCTTGCAGCCTGGAACAGCTGATCGTCAGTATCGTCCTGGCTGAGGAACTCTGGGAGTTGAAGTCCACAAGTCTTAAAGGGACCAAGGTTGGAGACCCCTGGCTTAAAGGAACAAATCTACCAGGCGGGATCTTCCCGTCTGCATCCTCCCACCCCATCCCAAACAGCCTGGCCCTAACCCTCTGCCCAGAGGTTGTGAGTCAGTGGTGGGGCATGATCAGGAGGCCTGTGATGTCTTCTTCTCCTCCAGGCTGACCGGACGGAGCAGCAACGAGCCCAAGAGGATCAAGAAAAGCAAGATGATTGCCAAAGCTTTCGCCAGGAGGAAGGAGCTGCAGCACAACCCCGAGCAGGAGCTCTCCTTCAGCCTGCGCACCGTCTCGCACGAGGGGCCCGTCGGTACGTCCTGGAGGAGGAGGAGAAAAACGAGGACGCTTGTTCCGTGGGGGCCTCGGTGCTCTTGAGGGGTTTTTTTTGCAGATGTTTCATGGCCCGACTAGGTAACATCATCAGGCCTAGGAAGGAGTGGGGTTTGTGGAGAGGAGGAGGACGGTGGGGTCCTTGGTGCTTTCTGAGCTTGGGGGGGTTTCTTGCAGATGTTTCACAACCCGACTACGGAACGTCATCAGTGCTAAACGAGAGTGGTGTTATATAAGCAGGAAGTGCACTTCCCCCTAACACGGATAATGTTGCCTAGTTGCGTCATGAAATGTCGGCAAGAAAACCAACCAACAGCTTAGAGGGCACCGAGGACCCCAAAGTCCTGCTCCTCCTGCTCTTCCTCCTTCATCTTCCTCTCCTTCATTCCTCCTTCCTCTTCCTCTTCCCTGTCACCTCCTCCTCTCCACAAATCCCACTCCCTTCTAGCACCGATGATGGTCCCTAGTTGGGTCATGAAACGTCTACAAGAAATATCCAAGCTCAGAGAGCATGAAGGACCCCTCAGCCCTCCTCCTCCTCCTCCTCGTCTTCTTCCTCCTCCTCTGTCTCTGCCTCCTCCTCTTCTCCACAAACCCCACTCCCTTCTAGCACTGATGATGGTCCCTAGTTGGGTCATGAAACATCTGCAAGAAATATCCAAGCTCAGAGAGCATGAAGGACCCTTCAGTCCTCCTCCACCTCCGCCGCCTCCTCCTCTCCACAGAGAACCCCACTCCCTCCTAACACTGATGATGTTCCCTAGTTGGATCATGAGACGTCTGCGAGAAAACCACCCATTTCAGAGAGTACCAAGGACCCCTTAGTTCAATCCCCAGCTACAGATATTCTCTTTATTGCTACTGGGTTAAAATTATGTCACTTAATGGCTGGGGGATACAAAAGCTGAATGAAAGTTTATAAAAATATAAATCTATCAGCTTTTGAGCAGAAAGAGATGCTTATCAGAAAGTGAGAACTCTCACGTCCGTCTGCCCAGGTATTTTGCAGCTTTTATCTTCTATTAGTTTTATTGTATATATTTTTTTTTATTAGAGTGGCACAGTGGCCTAGTGGTGAAGCTGCTCCCTTCCCAATCGGAAAGTTGAGGGCTCAATTCTAGGTAGCGGCAGATATTTCTCTCCTAGGGCGCAAAGAAAAAAAAACCTTATCTGCTGTGAACCCTGTGTAGACGTCAGGAAGGGCATCCGGTCAACAAATGCTCAGGCTCCATTGAACTCTACCCCGAATTACGGGATTAGGTAAAGATTAAGGTTCCCCTTGCACATATGTGCTAGTCGTTCCTGACTCTAGGGGGCGGTGCTCATCTCCGTTTCAAAGCCGAAGAGCCAGCGCTGTCCAAAGACGTCTCCGTGGTCATGTGGCTGGCATGACTCAACGCCAAAGGCGCACGGAACGCTGTTACCTTCCCACCAAAGGTGGTCCCTATTTTTTCTACTTGCATTTTTACATGCTTTCAAAACTGCTAGATTGGCAGAAGCTGGGACAAGTCATGGGAGCTCACCCTGTTACACGGCAGCACTAGGGATTCGAACCGCTGAGCTGCCGACCTTTCGATCGATAAGCTCAACATCCTAGCCCCTGAGCCACTGCGTCCCTATGGGATTAAAGGGTCGTAAAAAAGGGAGTTTTTAATTGTAATTTTGTTGGTTGTTGTGAGTCCCCTAATCGTTGGGAATCAGGCACCATACAAGTTTATTATTCTTATTGTTTGCAGAAGTAGCTTTTGTAATTTTTCCACTTATTTACTTATTATTGTCTCATATTTGACAGAGAGACACGGCCAAAGTACCCAGGAAGCAGCCCAAATTGTAAACTAGTCTTACGTCAAGCTTTTTCCCAGGTAGTTCTCAACTTACAGCCGTAAACTGTAATTGAATTCTTAATCACAGCTGTGGTCGTTAAATGGGCCACCGCATGCTCATACTTTTTATTTATTTATTTTGCAGCGGCTGTTAAGCAAATACTATGGTTGTTAACCAAATCTGACGGTTGTTAAGCAAACCCATTATACTCTCTGTGCTTTTTGCCGGAAATTGGAAATCGGTCGTAGTTGAGGGATTACCTGTAGTAAATGAACGGAGATGAAAAGCTCAATTTTGATCATTGAATTAAAATATCTTTGCTTCTCTTTCCAGCCGGTTTGGGGTTTGATATCAGCGAGCCTTCGGGAGACATGTCCTCGGCTTGGGCACAACATGTGACCAAAATGGTGGCCAGGAGAGGCGCCATCCTCTCTCAGGATGTCTCTGTCACACCTGTAGCTACGCCAGGTAATGGTTCTCACAGAGGTTGGCTGGGCAGGAGGTCAGCTGGGCTGTCAAAAGAGCTCGAATGCCACCGGAAGGGGTCCTTTTTGGCCATGTGGCATTCCATGCATTGGTGTCTATTCTATCTTGACTCACTGCTGCCAGCTGCTGGCCAAAGGCTGGAAATGCAGGTAGTCCACCTGTAATGCACATTCCTGGCTTGGAAAGTTTAACATGGGAAGATTCCTCTGCTTTCTTCAGAGGAGGGGTCACCTGGAAAGGTGAAAAATGTGCCATCCAGGTGTGTGTTTGTGTGTGTGAGGAGAGAGAGAGAGAGAGAAGGACGGAGGGAAAGATTTTGTTCTTGCAAATAGGCAATGCCTGTCCAAAAACTAAATTTGATTTACTTTATACCAGGGTGGAATGAAAATTAACTGTGCAGGTAGTCCTGGATTTACGACCACAATTTGAGCCCAGAATTTTGTTGCTAAGCCAGTCAGTGGTTAAGTGGGTTTCCCCCCCCCCCCAGTTTAAGATTTTTCTCGCCACATTTGTTAAGTGAACTACTGCAGGTGTTAAGTGAGTATCTGGCTTCCCCGTTGACTTTGGCTCCTCAGAGGATCAGGGAAAAGTGATCACGACATGACTCCTGGGACATTGCGACCGTCATAAGTAGGAACCCAAATGCCAAGTGTCTGAATTTGGATCATGTTGACCATGGGAGATACTGCAGCGGTCGTAAGTGTGAAAAACGGTCACGAGTCACTTTTTTCCCCATGCCGTTGTAACTTCAAGCTGTCACTAAACCAATCGTTGTAAGTCGAGGACTCCCTGTACTCCCTTGGAGTTGGGCGGCTAGTACACGCAAACAAATAAACGAAGATAGTGTTTGATTTACGACTGTTCGTTTAGTGACCCATCAAATTTACAACTGCGCTGAAAAAAAGGAACTTGGGACCGTTTTTCACACTTACGACCGCCGCCGTATCCCCGCGGTCACGTGATCAAAATTCAGACGCTTCGCAACGGGCTCATATTTACGACAGTCGCAATGTCTCCCGGGGGTCACGTGATCCCCCCCTGACAAGCAAAGTCGGGAAAAGCCGGATTTGCTTAACAACGGTGTGACTCCCTTCACAATGGCACCGATTCACTTAACAACCGGGGCGAGAAAGGTTGTAAAATGGGGAAAAACTCACTGTGCAGGCCCCCACACCCTTGGTCTCCCTTAGCAACGGAAAGGCGGGGCTCACTTAGCAACGGAAAGGCGAGGCTCAATTATGGTCGTAAAGCAAGGACTCCCTCTAATACAAAATGTACCCCAGCCTGAATGCAAAACGTCTAACTGTCTCAGCCCTATCTCCCAAAATGAGACCTAACGGTCTTGTGACAGCTGCCAATCCTCCTCCTCAGAGAATCTGGTGGAACTTTACCTATGGAATGACAGATAACAGATAAACAGAGTTGGAAGGGACCTGATAGGTCATCTAGTCCAACCCCCTGCCCAAGCAGGAGACCCTACACTGTTTCTGACAGAGGGCAGCCCAGTCTCTTCTTGAAAGCTTCCAATGATGAAGCTCCCACAGCTTCTGAATAACAGAATAACAGAGTTGGAAGGGACCTTGGAGGTCATCTAGTCCAGGGGTCTCCAACCTTGTCAACTTTAAGACTGGGGGACTTCAACTCCCAGAATTCCTCAGCCAGCTTTTGCTGGCTGAGGAATTCTGGGAGTTGAAGTCCCCCAAGTCTTAAAGTTGACAAGGTTGGAGACCCCTGATCTAGGCCAACCCAAGCAGGAGACCCTACACCAGAGGTGGGTTTCAGCAGGTTCTGACCAGTTCTGAAGAACCGGTAGCGAAAATGTTGAGTAGTTCGGAGAACCGGTAGTTAAAATCCTGACTGGCCCCAACCCCATCTATTCTCTGCCTCCCAAGTCCCAGCTGATCGGGAGGAAATGGGGATTCTGCAGTAACCTCCCCCTGGATTGGGGCGGGAATGGAGATTTTACAGTATCCTTCCCTTGCCCCGCCCACCAAGTCCCGCCCACTAAGCCATGCCCCGCCCATCAAGCCACACCCACAGAACCGGTAGTAAAAAAAATTGAAACCCACCACTGCCCTGCACCATTTCTGACCGATGGCAGTCCAGTCTCTTCTTGAAAGCTTCCAGTGATGAAGCTCCTATAACTTCCGAAGGCAACTTCTGTTCCATCGGTGGATTGTTCTCACTGCCAGAAAATTCCTCCTTATTTCCAGGTTGAATCTCTCCTTGTTCAGTTCCCATCCATTATTCCTTGTCTGGCCCTTAAGTGCCTTGGAAAATAGCTTGACCCCCAATTCCTCTCTGTGGCAGCCCCTCAAATATTGGAAGATGCTATCGTGTCTCCCCTGGTCCTTCTCTTCACTAGACCAGCCAGGCCCAGTTCCTGCAACTGTTCATTGTAGGTTTTAGCCTCCAGTCCCTTCATCATCCTGGTTGCTCTTCTCTGCACTCTTTCTAGAGTCTCAACATCCTTTTTATAGTGTGGTGACCAAAACTGGATTACAGGACGCCAGGTGTAGCCTTACTAGGGCTTTATCAACACTGTCAAACTATTTACTGAATCTGCACTACTATTAATCTTCTCATAGTTCCCATCACCAATCTCTTTCCATTTATGACTGTATGACTATAACTTGTTGCTGGCAATCCTTATGATTTATATTGATATATTGACCATCAATTGTGTTGTAAATGTTGTACCTTGATGAACGTATTTTTTCTTTTATGTACACCGACAGCATATGCACCAAGACAAATTCCTTGTGTGTCCAATCACACTTGGCCAATAAAAATTCTATTCTATTCTATTCTATTCTATAGAGCAGAGGTCTCCAACCTTGGCAACTTTAAGCCTGGCGGACTTCAACTCCCAGAATCCCCCAGCCAGCATTCTGGGAGTTGAAGTCCTCCAGGCTTAAAGTTGCCAAGGTTGGAGACCCCAGTTATAGAGTGGTATTAGGACCTCCCTTGATCTTGATTGACAGTTCTCTCGCCCCCCCTCTTTTTCCAGTGCCCCCCGAGGAGAGGGCCAGTCATTGGCTGATGGAGGGCGAGTTCTCCTCCCGACGGGCCAAGAAACCGACTCGGAAGAAGAAGAAGCACAGAAAAAAGAAGGGGGTTTGCCCTTCCGGGCCAGCAGCCGAGACCTGCACCCCGAATTACTTTGCCCCGGGGGGGCCCAGCTCCGTCCCACGCCTGCCTCGCCTCCCCCAAACCAAGTGTTTTGTCGCCGACCCACAGCAAAGCCAAGCTCTGGATGACGTCCTTTGGTCTCGCGCGGACCCCGAATGGAGACCCCGAGCTCCCCGACAGCTGGACCCCTCCCTGGCTGGACTGTCCCGGGACCTGCCCCCCAGCAGCTGCCGGCGCAACAACCCCCCGGATCTCATCAACCACCCCTTTTCCCCTGATTTTGGGGGTTCTGAGGAAACGGAACCAGAACGTGGAGCGTGGCTGTTCCCCGGACAGCAGCCGTCGCGTTTTCGGGGGGCCGCCTTCCCTGCTCCCCCCAGGAGCTCAGCTGCTTTGTTCCTGGGCGGTGATTTCTATGGGGTGCAGCCGCCTCTGGGCAGGTGGGGTGGGTTGCCCCCCATCCATTCCCGGACAAACCTGATGGACGCCGAGTTGGTGGATCTGGACTCCGACTTCTAGGAGGGGGCTTTTCCAATGGCGTGGTTTGGTGGTCGATCAGCCGTGGGTGGGTGGGGGGTTGGGAGAAAGAGGGGGAAGGGACGGTCCCGAAGGGGTTCTTCTGCTCCCTCTCCTTCAAGGAGACCGAAAGAGATTATTGGAAGAGACAACCTGCCCTTGGACACCTTCTGAAGGCCCTCCTTCCTTCCCCTCCCCCTCACCCCCTTGTGGACCTCTTCAAGAAGACCCAGGGTGGGATTGTCCTTCTCGTTTTGGTATGAGGAGAAGCTCAAGAAGGTTTCTCGCTTCCAGAATGAGGAAAACTCTGCATCACCATCTGCAGAAGGTCTCCCCCACCGCACTGATGATGCTACTTAGCTGGGTCACGAAACGTCTGTAAGAAAACAACCAATCTCAAAGCACCAAGGACTCCCCACAGCCCTTCCTTCCTTCCTTCTTTCCTTCCTTCTTTCCTTCCTTCCTTCTTTATCCCTGATGATGTTCCCTAGCTGGGTCATGAAATATCTGCAAGAAAACAACCAAGCTCAGAGACCATCAATGACCCTCCTTCCCTCCTTCCCTCCCTCCCTCCCTCTCTCCTTCATTCCTGATACTGTTCCCTAGTTGGGTCATGAAATGTCTGCAAGAAAACAACCAAACTCAAAGATCATCAAGGGCCCTCCTCATTTTTCCTTCCTCCTTCCATCCATCCAGCCAGACCAGGGGGTCTCCCACCTTGGCAACTTTAAGACTTGTGGACTTCAATTCCCAGAATTCCTCAGCCAGCAAAGCAAAGCCGGCTGAGGGATTCTAGGAGTTGAAGTCCACAAGTCTTAAAGTTGCCAAGGTGGGAGACCCCTGATCCAGACCATCGCCTAACAAAAACTCATAAAACCAGGGCTGTCCCGTGATGTCCTGCCTAGCAATCAACAACTAAGGACTAATTCCGGACACCATTCCGGTCGCAATTCAAGGACTACCCTGTGCATTGCACCAACGACGTCAGGGGCTCTAGGTACATAATACCTCGTATCGCTTTGGGCATTTACCGTACCTGTTGCAGTTTTGAGCAGAAAGGAGGTTTATTTCAAAAAGATTTCTTGGAGAAGATCCCGATGATTTGAAGGACATTCTACACGGATGGGTTGATCTGGATGTCTTCTCAAGAGATCCATGGCTGAGGGTGCTTCAGAATTGAGTTTGAAGATCATGGACGTGATGGACCACCAGGGACTATCCTGAAGTCAGATGAGTATTCCTCAACCCCGATGACTGGGTGGACGTCAACTCCCAGAATTCCCCAGCCAGTGATGGAACTTGTAGTGTTCACCTTCAACCTCTCTATGGTGGAACCAGACGGGAGATAGGAATTGGAATATGGAGTAAGCAGGGAGGCCGTCTTGAGTGGAAGAGTTGAAGTCCACCCATCTTAAAAGGGTGGACAATGTTGAGGAACATCATGTCTACCATCTGGATAGTCCCTGGTAGCCTGCCATATCTTTGATCTTCAGTCCTGTGTCCACCATCTCTGACCCTTCCTGATGGACCTTGAGATCCAACCTTAACATATCCCCATCTCTGGTTCGAAGTTCCTCGCGGAATTCTGTAGGGACACCTCAGTTGGAGTCTTTTCCCCTAACTTCTGAAGTCTTCATGGGGTCAACTCTACAGCCGGTTAGAAGAACCTTTTTCTGAGGTCACCTGGACCACAGTTTGAAGGCCTTGAACTTTTGGAGAACTCTTGCTTTCCACACCCCGTGCTATGCCTCTACCTCCCCGTGCAGCTTGATGGGACTTGTAGTCTTGACCTTCATCCTCTCCCTGGTGGGACCAGAGGGCGATGGGAATTAGGACAGGGAGTCAACTTGGAGGCTGAGTTGAATGGGAAGGAGCGGTAGCAACGTGTTAAAATATTTCCAGGTTTGTTACTGTTCTTCAATATACCTATGTATAACGCAAAGTTTTCGTCTGTGTTTGGTGGTTGCAAAATCTAAACATTTTATCATCTCTAATAAGAAATTTCTTTGGAAAGGTTGGATAACTTTGGAAATCTTGACACAATCTGGTTGGATTGAAACCTCACTAAACTCATCCAGGGTGCCCATCAGGGGTGAAATGCTCCAGGTTCGGACCGGATCACTTGATCCGGTAGCAATGACGGCAGGTGGTTCGGAGAACCGGTAGCAAAAATCCCTGCCCCCCCCATGCCCAGCTGAGCTGTGCAATCATTCGGCCGAAAAAATGCTTTTAAAAAGTAAAAAAAGCCTCTGATGATCGCACGGCTCAGCTGGGATCGTCAGAGCCTTTTAAAAGCATTTTTTCTACCAAAGGCTGAAGAGGTTGCAGAAAAAATGCTATTAAAAGTAAAAAAAAAAAAGTTGGCCGTGCCCACCCAGTTACATTACCCCCCCCACCAAGCCACACCCACAGAACCGGTAGTAACAAATTTTACATTTCACCATTGGTGGCCACAAATATCTATTGGCCAGTTTCTCTGCTCCTATTGCTTTTTCTACTTTTATACACAGGTATTCTTCGACTTAACAATAGTTCATTTAGTGACCGAAGTTAGAGCGGTCGTAAAAAAAAGCGACGTAGGATCGTTTTTTACACTTAACGACGGTTGTCGCAGCCCTGTCGTCACGCGATCCAAATTGTGGCCCTTGTGAACTGGACATGTATTGATGTGGCAAATACGTGCCACCAGGATTTTGATGGTGTGACCATTGGGAGGCAGAGCCGGTCGTTAAGTGTGAGGATCAATTTTGAATCACTTTTTTTTTTTTTTAACTTCAAGGGGTCGCGCAGTAAATCTTTGTATGTTGAGCATTATATGTGTCACATTTATATCAGTGGTGGGTTTCAAATTTTTTTACTACCGGTTCTGTGGGTGTGGCTTGGTAGGCGTGGCAGGGGGAGGATACTGCAAAATCTCCATTCCCACCCCACTCCAGGGGAAGGTTACTGCAAAATCCCCATTCCCTCCCCATCAGCTGGGACTTGGGAGGCAGAGAATAGATGGGGACAAGGCCAGTCAGAGGTGCTATTTACCGGTTCTCCGAACTACTCAAAATTTTCGCTACCAGTTCTTCAGAACTAATCAGAACCTGCTGGAACCCACCTCTGGTTTATATGTTTTGTTATTGCAAAATAAAATGTGTCCTCAATATTTAGAAGAAAACTCCTGGTTGGGATTCACCGTTGTTGTGTCTCTTTTGAAGTTTGGGTTAATCCAATTGGTTTTTGTTTCAAAAAAAGAAAAATAAGAATTTCACGAATTTGGAATTCAGCTGGTTAGAATAGAATAGAATAGAATTTTTTATTGGCCAAGTGTGATTGGACACACAAGGAATTTGTCTTGGTGCATATGCTCTCAGTGTACATAAAAGATACGTTCATCAAGGTACAACACTTACAACACAAATGATGGTCAATATATCAATATAAATCATAAGGATTGCCAGCAACAAGTTATAGTCATACAGTCATAAGTGGAAAGAGATTGGTGATGGGAACGATGAGAAGATTAATAGTAGTGCAGATTCAGTAAATAGTCTGACAGTGTTGAGGGAATTGTTTAGCAGAGTGATGGCCTTCGGGAAAAAACTGTTGTTCTGGTGTGCAGTGCTCTATAGTCTTGGTGTGAACACTATTTCCTTACCTAAACTCAGGAAGGTTAAAACTCGACCGAAAATCTTAATTGAACCCAACTGCAAAATCTTTTAGCTGAATTAAACGTAGAGCGCGCAGCCACAGAAACTAAAGATTGCAAGACGTTAAAAGGGGGGGCAAAAATGTTATTAACTAAATTTGTGCCAGGAGATGGCAATACGGAGCAGGATTTGAATTGCGTATGCTGCCACGGTTGTAAGTACAAAAATTGGCCCTGAGTCACTTTTTTCAATGCCTGTAACTTCGGTCACTAAATATAAATGTTGTAAATTTATTGTAACTTCGGTCACTAAATATAAATGTTGTAAATCGAGAACTCCCTGTGTATAAAAGTAGAAATATCATCTGGAGCAGAGGAACTGGCCTACAGATGTTTGTGGGCAGCCCGGATGAGTTTTAGTGGGATTTAAATCCAGCCAAAAAATTGTGTGAACAATGGTCATAAAACAGGGTTGTTGTTTTTTCAGTGCGTCGTAACTTGGAACGGTCACTAAATGAACTGTTGTAAGTCGAGGGCTACCTGTAATTCATCCCTGGTTGGGCAAATGGATGAGAATTCTTCAACTCCCAGAATTCTCTAGCTAGTATGCTTTAAGATAAGTAGACTTCAACTCCCAGAATCCTCCAGCCACCATGGTTTAAGATAAGTGGACTTCAACTCCCAGAATCCCCCAGCCAGCATGCTTGAAGATAAGTGGACTTCAACTCCCAGAATTCCCTAGCCAGTATTGCAGTCTTGTTTCTCAACCTTGCAATTTGAAGAGGTATGGACTTCAACTCCCAGAATTCCCCATGCTAGCTGGAGAATTCTGGGAGTTGAAGTCCACACCTCTTCAAGTTGGCAAGGTTGAGAAACGCTGATTTAAACAAATGGCAGCTTTACTCCGGAGGTCAATTTTAATTGCCTTTTCAAGGAAACCATCACAACCAACAAAAAAAAACCCCAAAACCCATTGTGATAGTTGTTTTGTGTTCTTAGCACCCCGAGTCCCATTTGAAAAGTGGACAGTCTCCCCATCCCCAACCGATTTAATCAATAAATTCCATGGCACCAGCACCTGTCCATATACAGAATCCTAGCAGGAATCGTGGGAATGGCCCTTGGCTCAGAACATGCGCAGAGTGCATTTTCAACACTCCTGGGGAGTGACAAATTACATGCTGTGATTGTGTCTTGTAACCTTCCTGCTAAGCCTTGCCGGAAAAAAACCCCCAGAGGTTCAGCAAAAGGACAAGTTTTTAACCTCTGGAAAGAATTAATTTGACTTTGGGGTAAAGGACAGGATGTACGCTTTGTGCTTTGCTCCCAAAATCACAGGTAAAGAAAGATAAGTCATATCTTTATCTCCCTCTTTCTGCTAAAACTCTAATTTGTTCTTTGTTTTCATTTCTTTTTCTCCTGGTGCTCCTGTATTATTTTTAATCCTCTTACAGGAGGAGGTTTTATAAGCTGTTCAGCGTCAGCATGGATTAGAATGGTTGAGGAAATAAATACATAATTACACTGACCACAGAGGGAGTGCTGGGAAAACTGGAGGCTTGTTAGACTTTCAAATTGTTTTATATCTTGCAAAAAAAAAAAAGGCATATCTATCCTTTGTCCCCCAGATTCCTTCCAAATGCTTTTCACACCCTTAATTCTCTCTGTCTATCATTCTATCATCTATCATTTGTCTGCCTGTCTGCCTTCCTGCCTGCCTGTCAGATCTATTTACCTACCAACCTTCTGGCTGTAAACTGCCCTGAGTCCTTCGGGAGAAGGGCGGTATAGAAATTAAATTAATAAAATAATAAAAATAAATAAAATACCTATGTCAGGTTTCCAAGGAACACCCCCAACGAAATAAAGCTTTGAGGCTTGAGGTTCCTCAAAGTTCCAATTTATTACAGATGTCATGTTGGCACAGCTGGGAAAACCCGAAACTGAAAGCTTCCAGGTTTTCCACACCCAGTTGACAGTTCACAGCCCTGCTCCACACCCACAAGTTCATCACATTGTCCAATCAACTCTTCACACTCAACTGGATACAATCTTCAGGCAGTCTACATCAGACTAGGATGTCCTTGAATACAGAATGTTGTTATGACTAACTTTCTACCGCTCCAACAACCACCCCCTCCCAGCTTCCCCAGCTAAAATATGTGGCAGTTAAGAAACAAAAAGAAAATTGCCTTCCAAAACTGACAACTTACCTCTATCTACCATTTATATCTATAATTTATCGGTATCTATCCAACCATCTGTATCTATCTCTGTCTGTCTATATTTGTCTGTGTCTGTCTGTCTATCTAACATCTATCTATCCAACTATCCATCTATCATCGTATCTAGCCATCCATCTATCATCTATCCAACATCTTGTGGTCCACCAGTAGCCTGCGGAGCTGGTAGTGGAGTCGGACAGTGAGGAGTCTGGGGAGGAACATGGGCCAGTCCTGGAGTCTGGGGAAGGCCCAGATGAGGGCTTTGCATCGGAGGCAGAGAGGGGGCCATCTGGGAGTGACGCCTCCCGAGGTGGACAGCAGAGAGGCAGAGGAACAGGAGGAGCCTGTTGCATGCATGCAAAGGGTTGCTGGAAGGCAAGAGCAGCGGGACTACAGCAAAAGCAAAAGGGACGACTCGGGAGTAAGGCCAGGAGATGATTGGCCCCTCCCATAAGGCTTAAAAGACCAGCAACGGCTCTTGGGCTCTTCATAGGAAAGCAACATTGCTACATTGATTTCTAGTCGGTGTCTCTTGTTTGTGAACTTCATGGGGCTTTGCCAAGAAAAGCCTTTGGCAGGGTGCCAAAGAAGACAAAAGATTTGTGATGAGGCCGAAGGACTTTGTTTTGGAATTTGAAAAAGAAGAGGAGTAGGAGGAGAGGCAGAAGAAGAGGAGTAGGAGGAGGGAGAGAGGGGAAGAGGTTGTAAATCGAGGACTACAAGTGGAGAAAGATGGGGAGGCAGAGGAAGAGGAAGAAAAGAAAAAAGGAGGAGAGGGAAGGAAAAAAGGAAGGAGAAGGAATGAAGGCAAATGAGGAGAAGAGGAGGAAGAAAAATTACAGGAGAAGAGGAGGAGGAGTGAACAGAGAGGAAGACGTTGTAAGTCGAGGACTACAAGTGGAGAAGGATGGGGAGGTGGAGGAAGAAAAAAAAGGAGAGGGAGAAGAAGAGAAGGCAAAAGGAAGAAGGAATGAAGGCAAATGAGGGGGAGGGGAAGAGGTTGTAAGTCGAGGACTACAAGTGGAAGAGGAGGGGGGAGGGGAAGGAAGAAAGAAAGAAAGGGGGGAAAAAAGAGGCGGGGAAAAGGAAGAAAGAAGATATGATGATGTTGATGGCCTTCAAGCTTGCCAGGCCCGCAAGGGAAAAAATGATGGGTCCTGGAGTCCTGGGTGGACGATGGTCCATGCAGTCCTTCTGAAAACTCCAACGCGTGTTTTGCCGGGGGGGGGAGGGAAGAGAGGGGGGAACCCCTGGGCCTTCCAAGCCCCGCCCATCCCCCGAAGCGCCCAATTGAGTTTCGAGCCGCGCCGCGGGCGCTCATGGGAACGGCAGTCCCGCCGCTCCGGAAGAGCCCTGTTCCCTGCTTGCCACGAGCCGTCGAACTGCAGCTCCCGAGAGCCTCCGCGCGGGCGGGCGGGGGGAGGCGCTGCGTCGTCGTCGTCCTTCCTCCCGCTCCCCTCCCCTCCCCCCCCGCGCGCAAAGCCCGCCGGGATCGGCAGTCTCCGAAAGGCTGAGGCGCCGCTGCGGCCAGGCGGGCGCGGGACTCGTTTCCCGGCGTGCCCCGCGCGCGGGGTGGGCGTTCCCGGAGGGCGTGGCCAGCCTGAGGGAAGCCGGGCGGGCGGAGCGGAGCGAGGGAGGCTGAGGGGATGATGTCGGTGCGGGTGGCGGCCCCGCCGGCCGTGGAGCTGAAGGAGCTGGCCGGGCCTCTGGACAAGCCGCCCGCCGCCTCCTCCGCCGTCCCCGGGCCCTGCTCGCCGCCTCACGCCGAGCCCGGCCCTGCTTTGGCGGGCGAGAAAGCGGCCCCCGCGGCGCCCCCCGGCTCGGCTGCCGCCAAAGCCCCCCAGGCCTCGGCCATGAAGCGCTGCGAGCCGCCGCTCCGGCTCAGCGGCCACGGGGGAGACGGGGCGGGCGGACCGCTGGGCGAGGCGCTGGTCAGCCCCGACGGGACCGTCACGGAGGCGCCGCGCACCGTCAAGAAGGTAGGCAGGCAGGCAAGGGACTACATGGCCCATCGTCCCCTGCCGCCGCTGCGCCCCCCTCCCCGGGCCCCCGTGGGGGTTGCGGAGGACCGGCCTGACAGAATGGACCCTCCCCCGTTTCTCCTGCCCGTGGGAGATTGCGGGATGATGGGAGTTGTAGTCCCTGGGAGGGCAGCCCGGGGGTGGGGGGGTCTCTCAAGCCCGAGGGGCTCTGAGGGGAGAGATTGGGGTGGGGTCTTGCCCTTTGTAGCCGTGGGTGGGGTGGGGTCTTTCAAATGCCTGGGAGGGGTCTGTGGAGTCTCGTGGGTGGGGAGGGGAGATCAGGGTCTTGATCTCTGCAGCCTTGGGGCCTGGGAGAGATCAGGAGACCTGGGGGGTCTTGCCTTGCAGCCTGGCGGGTGGGGGCATCGAGGGTCTGGGGGAAGATGGGGGTCTTGCCCTTTGTAGATTTGGGGAGGTGGGGGTCTATGCAGATGGAAAAATCGGGGGAGGACTCTTGCCCTTTGTAGCCTGGGGGGCATCGAGGGTCTTCCTTCGGAGTCGGGGTCTTTGCTGCCTGGAGGGTGGGGTGGGGTCTTGCCCTTTGCAGCCTGACGGGTGGGGGCATCGAGGGTCTGGGGAAGATGGGGGTCTTGCCCTTTGTAGACTTGGGGAGGGGTGGAGGGTCTTTGCAGTTGGAGAGATGGGGGCATCGAGGGTCTTCCTTTGGAGTCAGTGGGTCTTTGCTGCCTGGAGGGCTTGGGGGTCTTGCCTTCTGCAGCCTTGTGGGGAGGGTCGAGGCCTTGCAGCCTGTGGGGAGATGCAGGGTCTTGCCCTTTGTGGCCTGGGGGTGGCTGGAGGGTCTTTCAAGCTGGAGGGGGTCTGGGGGGGCCAATCGGGAATCTTGCCCTTTGCAGCTTTGGGGAGGGGGTGGAGGGTCTCTCTTTAGAGACTCTGTGGGGTTCGGGGATCGTTGCCACCTTGAGAGATGGTAGATGTTTCCACGGCAATGGGAGCCATTGGGGTGGGGGCTTTGAGGGTCTTCACTGACTGGGAAAAACGGGTTCTTGCCCTTTGCAAACTTGGGGGGTCAAGGTTCTTTGCAGATGAGGGAGATTGGGAGGGTCTTACTCTGTAGCCTGGAGGTCTTTCTTTGGAGGCTGGAGGGGAGTTCTGGGTTCTTTGTCACCAGGAGGGTCTTGCCTTCTGCAGCTTTGTGGTGGTGATGGGGGGCTTGAGGGTCTTTGCAAAGGGGGCGATCAGAGGTCTTTTCCTTTTTAGGCTTGGGGGGGTGGGAGGATGGAGGGTTTTTGGAGCCTGGGGAGAGATCAGGGGTCTTGCCCTTTGTAGCCTTGAGGGGGTGGAGGGTATTTGCAGTTGGGGATGGAAGAGGGGGCTCTTGCCCTTTGTAGCTTGGAGGGCCATTGTGGGTCTATCTTTGGAGTCAGGGCTGTGTGTGTGTGTATGTCCAGGGTTGGGCTGTGGATCTTGCCTTCTGCAACCTTGGGGGAGGATCTGAGGGTCTTTGCAATCTGGGAGAGATTGGGGTCCTTTGTAGCCTCAAGCGGGGGGTGGGGGGTGGGTGTCGGTCAGAGAGTCTTTGCAGCGGCTGTGGGTGGGGGATCTTGCCCTCTACAGCTGGGAGAAATTGGGGGTCTTGCAGCCCACTTCCTCCTAGGAATTGGGGTGAGCATGGCCAGAAAGGGGGCAATTGTCCAAAGAGCCTCTACCCTGATATCAAACCCATCTGTCCCCACCCACCCCCACCCCATTTGCTGGCTCCCTCTTGAGTCCCCCTCCCTGTGACCTACTCAGGGTGGCCTGAAGCCACCTCTGTCTCCTGCCAGGTGTGGCCCTTAGCACCTTCTCTGAAGGAAAAGCGTCCCTGCTTGGCATTGTTCCAGGCATGCCAGCAGCCCCACTTGGCAGTGCCAGGGGGCCTTCAGTGTGCTAAGCATGGACAGGCTCCTCTTTAGAACAGTTTCTTCAGAAGCTTAAGTATTTCTTCTAGCTGAGTGTGAAGAGCAATTTTATGCATGTGTGCATTGATTTTGTTCAATGTATATGCCACTTGTCTCATTGTGGCTCTGGGAATAAGAGAGAGAGAGAGCTAGTAGTTAAGGCACCAGGCTAGAAAACAGGAGGTTGTGAGTTCTAGTCCCGCCTTAGGCATGAAAGCCACCTTGATAACTTTGGGCCAATTACCAGGAGACTGAGTTCTAGTCCTGCTTTAGGCATGAAAGCCAACTGGGTGATGTTGGGCCAATCCCCCTCTCTCTATCAGCTTTGCTCTCCCTTAAATTACATCGTGGTTACTCGATTCTAAGGCATGTTTTGGTGGAATCTATATTTGGGAATTGTCTGGTTTTTCTTCGCTAACATTTTCTGAGGCTCTGTACTCGTCCACTTCATTACAGCCCAATCAGACAAAAATGGAGGCCTAGGTACAATATATTTAACTCAGGAAGCCTTCAAACCTTCCCTGGTCCAATATTTGAGGGGCTGCTTCAAAATTCTCCAAAGTACCGAAGGGCAGAACAAAAAGCAATGGATGGAAAATAATCAAGGAGAGAAGCAACCTAGCTAACAGTGAGAACAATTAATCAGGGGGATAGAAATTGCCTCCAGAAGTTGTGGGTGCTCTAACACTGGAGGTTTTTAAAAAGAGATTGGACGCAGCCATTCATCTGAAATAGCACAGGGTCTCCAGCTTGAGCAGAGGGTTGGGCTAGAAGACCTCCAGGGTCCCTTCCAACTCTGTTATTCCGTTAAAAGTCATCCTGACTTTATATTTTGAATACCAGCGAAAGTTTCCCGGCACCTCCTGAGCTTCTGCAGAATTCTTTCCCAAGTTAAACGGAGCGAAAGGGAAACAGGTGCGAGCCTCAAGAGGGATTTCTCCCTGAAGATAAAACAATGGTTTCTGGGACCAGGAATGTTGCTTTGCCTGATAAGACATTGTCTTATCTTTCTTTTTTTCCCTGGTTCTCAGGGTTAACAAGCTAGTCTGAGAATGGCTTTTGCAACTCAAAAAGCAACAACTGTTTTATGACTGAAGCACCATATACTTGGAATTTCAAGTCTACCTGCGTGCGGGGAGCTCAAGGCTGCGAAACTTTGGGTTAAGAGGAAGGGATAATGGCTACTCGGATAAGCAGCAAAGCGTTTCAAACTCAAAAGGAAAAGAAGTCCAGTTGCCATGGCCGGGACCCTGCATCCGTCGTAAATATGAGTCCCTTGCCAAGCGTCTGAATTTTGATCCTCATCACCATAGGGATTTCGCAACGGTCGTAAGTGCGAAAAACAGTCATAAGTCACTTTTCTCAGTGCCGTTGTGACTTTGAACAGCCTCTAAATGAATAGTTGAAGATGACCTGCATTTAGGAGGTTCGCAGATACAGTCTCTAGAGGGTTTTGGGGGTAAATAAGGGCAGTTTGAAAGTTTATGGGGCAGATGTCAGCCCTCCCCCCCAATATTCTGTAAAACAGGAAAAGACCTTGTGGTCTTGCAAAAAAACCCATCAGCCAATGATCATCTACCCCTTCTTTTTATTGGTTTCGAGATGGGGGCAGGAGGTCTTCCTGAAGCAACGTGCTTCCATTGAGCCCCTCCCTCAAACATCAAAATTGTGCAGTTTTGGGGAAATCACAAACTTATCATTCTTGGTAGAAACCTCTCAAATTGCTATGTAATTTCCCATGGAAAGCTCTCTTTTAGGGTGACTCCACATGCCATAGAAATGGCATGGGAAGCAGAACCCTATTTCCGGAGAAAACTAAATACCCAGGGGCCTGAATCTATCTGAGGATTGAAGGGAGCCAGTTAGATTTGGGAAGTCCATGTGGGCCCATTGCTTCCATGGGGAAATATCAGCTGTGGCTGGCTGAGCATTATGGGAGCTGCTGCACTAATAGAGTTCAACTCTGGGGTCCTGGGTGCTCTCTGAGCTTGGTGGTTTTCTTGTAGACTTCTCACTACCCAACTAGGTAACAGCATCAGTGCTAGGAGGAGGAGGAGGACTGTGGGGTTCTCAGTCATCTGTGAGCTTAGTTGATTTATTGCAAATGTCTCATGACCCAAGTAGGCAACATCATGAGTCTTAACGGGCTATTCTTGGTTGGATAGACCATTTGGGGGGAGGGGGGGCTTTGGTTGTTTTTGACATGGATTGCTCTAGGTAGGTGGTTCTTTTGATGTCACCTGGTTATTGTTAAAATAACTCTTACGGAAAAAAAGTTTTGAATTTCTTACTGGATACAGGTAGTGCTAGATTTACAACCGTGAAAAATTCAGTGAGTGTTCGACGTTACAATGGCAATTGGAAAAAGTGACCCATGACCGTTTTTCACACGGATGACCATTGCAGCATCCCCACCATGGTCACGTGGCCAACATTGGGACGCTTGGCAACCAGCTTGTATTTCCAACAACAGAGAGGGGAGGGGTACCGGTAGGTTGGATGGATGGATAGATTAGATTAGATAAGATAAGATAAGATAAGATAAGATACATACATACATACATACATAGAAAAATGATACCAATAGATAAATAGATAAATATACAGACAGGCAGAGATACCAATAGATAGATAAATAAATAGATAGGTAGATAGATCAGATAGATAGATAGATATACCAATAGATAGGTAAAGATACAGACAGAGATACCAATAGATAGATAAAAATACAGACAGACAGACAGATAGATAGATAGACAGAATAAATTTATTCACTTTGAATGCACGCTAATCGGCATCCATTAAAATGAAATTTGGTTGCATACAGCTCTCAAAGGGTCACCATCTCCAACACACTACAAAATACGACAGAATAAATAAAATAAATACAAAAATGATGCACATACCCACATATATTATACGACACAGAGAAACAACACAGTCTAGTTCGGCTGTATGCATGTACATGGCAAGAGAAACGGATCTTGCGAGTTTACCAGACGGATGGCCTCGAGAACAAAGCTGCTGCAGAATCTGGAAGGACGGAACATTTTTGAGAAGAAATTGTCCCCAATGCTTGGCAGCTAGATGGATGTTGATAAAAATCGAATAAAATGTCCTAGCGACAGACAGATAGGGAAACCTTCAAAGAATATATAACCAAGGTTTGTGCTAATTGAAATAACCAGCATCACAAGTATTCCAGTATTCAGTTTAGTTCAACGTTTAAGACTTGTGCACTTCAACTCACATCAGCATCTGAAGTCTTAAAAGTTGCCAAATTTAGGGACCCCTGCAATATTCCATTGAGCTGAACTAGCCTTGGTGTGTGTGTGTGTGTGTGATTATATTGCCCCATGTTATCTGTAGCAAAAATTGTTAGGCACAGGGTCATCCATAACAATACAAGTTAACATTTTGACATATCCTGTTAATTTATAAACCCCAATTGAATGATGTGTTTATAGAAGGAATAAATATTATTCTTTGAGGGGTGTTGCACACTTCCTTGCTATCAAATGCCTGCCAAACCTACCGGAATAAAGATTGATGCGGCACTGCGGTTTAGAACCGCCCTTCTGCTTAAAAAGCATTACTTGGGACTGAATGTTGAAAGATGCAGAGGGCTTTTTATTGAAAGCGTTATTTCACTAACTGCAAATGGTGTTGCCTGGGTCTGGTTGCTGAGGAACAGAAAACGTGTCCTAATAAACGCTCAATAAACCCAAAGCTTTAAAAAAATCTGTTTAAGATGATATTGCAAATGGTGTGATTCAGAATTTGGGACTGAAAAGCCAAGCGTTTGTGTCTCTGCGCATCTTGTGATTAGAATGGAAAACCAGCGGATTCCATTTCCTGCTGCCAGCTTAAACATGCTAACATAAAATAAATTATTGGGGGGGGGGCCCCGGAAACCTTAAAATTGGTTATATTAAGGTGTGGAATCCCGAGACGCCCAGAACTTAAGTGGACACGAATCTTTAATCAATCAGATGGATTGATCCTACCTAGGTTAGAACATTCAAACCCATCAACTTTAAGATGGGTGGACTTCAACTCCCTGAAATTCCCTAGCCAATATCTTAAAGTTGTCCTAGACTTAGAACATTCCCCAGTCTTCAGTTTCTCAGCAGCAGAAAGATGAGCGTTTCTATACCTTGCATCTGTTCAGACTTGGAAAATAGAATAGAATATATAGAATAGAATGTTCTTTATTGACCAAGTGTGATTGGAACTTGTACACACAAGCAACAAAGTGATAAATCAGTTTTATCCAAGGTACTCTGCTGGTGTTACGTTGCTTATTTTTCTACGTCTCTCTCGTTGCCTGTCAGAAGTCACATTAACGGTTAACGAACCTCTGCTGGAAAATATAAATGCAGAAATTATATGTGTGACGAACGTTTGCCTTTGGACAAACTCTTTTGACACCCTGGAATGCATTGGTGAGGTCAAATATGGGCTGTCAGTCAAAAATCCTGCCTGTTACTTGATCTCAGATAGATAGATAGATAGATAGATAGATAGATGCATGCTTTGGAGGTTAAAGGCTCTTGAACCCACTGCCCTTGCGGATGTATTTGCCACAGTTAAATGGTGGAGCTTCTGCCATGCAGTATTTGCAGAGAATAGAGGTAGTTCTTGACTTATGACCACAATTGAGCCCAAAGAGGGGGTCAGCCTCTTCTCCAAAGCCCCTGAAGGCAGGACAAGAAGCAACGGATGGAAACTTATCAAGGGGAGAAGCAACCTGGAAATAAGGAGAATTTTTCCTGACAATGAGAACAATTATTGCAAAGAGGCTCAGCTAAGTAGACACAAGATTACACTTGCAAGGCCTTCTTGGGTTTTGGGCCTAGTCAGTTTAGAGGACATCCTTATTTAGACCCAAATGTAGCCTGCATTTTGGGTTTTAATCGTGTGTTCTTCTTTTGTGATTGTTCAGGTGACACCACACCGAGGCCTCTCACCCCTGCTGCTGCTGCTGCGCATAAAATTGCCATTTCTGTCCTTCATTGCCATTGGGGTCTTGCTTCTCCACTTTGGCAACTTGAAGTGGCGTGAACACTCCCAGAATTCCCCACAGCTGGCTGGGGAATTCTGGGAGTTGAAGTCCACACCTCTTCAAGTTGCCACGGTTGAGAAACACTAAACAAATGGCAGTATCTCTGTCTGTCTGTGTGATTTTGTCACTCTCGTCTTTATGTCGTATTTCCTTCCTTCCTTCCTTTATCCCTTCCTGCTTTTCCTTGGAATATTGAATATTCATTTTGAAGGAAGGAAGTGGGCCGTTTTCAGCCAGCCAACTGTCCTAATTGCATTAGGCATCGTCTTCAGCTCCCTGCTGTGATTTTTAAAGGGAAGCATTTCTCTCATCCTGTTCCTTTGAGGAGATTTAAATGATCCAGAGTGATCCAGGGGAGAAGCCAACAAAAGAATTCAGTTGTTCTCCTTTGAAGAGGTCTGCCTGCCTTCTGGCTGTCTTGCATTTTAGGAGTTTAGGAGACAACTGGCCATAGGAGGCCCAAAGATCCGTCTCTCCTTTTGAAATCAGGAGGTTTTATCTAAGCTGGTGCCATCTTCACATTCCCAGCCCTTTGATGGGCAGGTGATATGCAGAGGCCGTGGGGGTTAAAATCTGATCTGTGCTTATCTCATCCTTACACAGCTTCCCAAAAAGAGTTGAGCACCTATTATATGTACCGGAGAATTAACCTGTGAAATCAGCCCAGGGAGCCAAGCTCTGAGTAGAAAAGATATGTTGTCGTGTTTGTCTGTTTTTTAAATCTCTACGTGCAGAAATTTAATCCAGCGGCTCCCCAGTCTGACAGTAATTTCTCAGTAGTTGTATCTCCTCGAGCTGGCAGGCAGGTTTCTTGACAAGCCAGGTGTTGGAAGAAATATCCATCTGGGTTCAGTTCCAAGGGGGGACAAAGACACTGGAAACATGGAGGCTGCTTGGAAAGATGGTTTAATGGTGGTCAGGATCACATGGCTTGAGATCCTGAACAGAAAAGGGCAAGATCCTGTGTGCTCCCTGGTTTTATGCTTTTTCTGAGCTTTGAACTTTCTGGGGCACAGGAAGAGTATCCTGATTGGTTGTCAGACTCCCAGGGGGTGGGGGTCTTAGCTAATGTTGTAGGTTGTCTCTCAAGCTTGCTTGAGCCTTGCCATGTGGTAAGATTCTGTTGCTAGATGGGTAGGGGCTAATCCTATCATGTCCTGAGGGCCATGTCTTAATCCCATCACCCTGGAGCTGAAGGTCTTCTGTGTTGTAGATAAGATGTCTTTTGTCTTTCTGGGGCTATTAACAAAGGTGGGGGCCGCTTTCCAAGAGCATGTTTCTCCTTTTCTCATCCAGGAAGGTATAATATTCTGCTTTTTTAAATATTTCCTAGAATATTTCATTCTTCTAGGAGGGGGGGTGGGTGCTAAATTCCTACACAGGCTTGCCAGGTGAGAATCTCTTCATAGGTAACTTCAGAGTCTCATAAATCTAACTCTTGAAATCTTTGACCCGTGTTAGTCATCCTGCCCAAGCCGTGGGCTTCAGAAAAGGACTATCCATCACATCCCTCAACTTCTTGCTTTCCCTCTCTTTCTGTTTTTCTTTCTTTCCCTCTATCTTCCTGCCTGCCTGCCTGCCTGCCTTCTTGCTTGCTTACTTTTCCTCTTTATCTTCCTCCCCCCTCCTTTCTTTCTTTTCTTCTCTCTTTCTTTCCTTCTTGCTTGCTTATGTCCTTCCTTTCTTTCTTTCTTTCTTTCTTTCTTTCTTTCTTTCTTTCTTTCTTTCTTTCTTTCTTTCTTTCTTTCTTTCTTTCTTTCTTTCTTATTCATCCCTCCCTCCCTCCCTATTCTTGTCCTTCAATATCTGTACTTCAGTTGAACTGTGGAGTCCTTGATATTCTCTGAGGCTGTTGCAGGGGTTACCCAACAGGGTAACATCATCAGTGTGAGTGTGGGGTTTGTTCCCTGTTAATATAGAGTCAGTCAAGGCATTCCCGTGGGAAAAATCCCCCCATCCCCTGCCAAACTGACAGGGCAAGCTCTTGCATGTAACCAGGGTCCAAACGCCACACTTATTCCCTGTGATGATGTAACTGGGTAGTAATCCATTTATTACTCATTTTATTGGGTAATAAAATGTCTGTGAGCCAACCACACTCCCGCTCAGAGAGCACCAAGGATTATTCCGTTTCTCTAGCCGCCCATCTCGCACGCAGGACTCCAAGATACATCCGAGCTTTGCCCCAGCCTTCCCTGTGTGCTGAGAGCCATTCTCTAGCCCAGGCTATTGAGCTGTGTGTGGGGGGTGTTAGATTGTTTTAAAAAATGCCAGACCCCTGTTTGACACCAGGAGATTTGGGCCCCACGCAGAGGAGGGGAGGAGGGCAAAGCTAACAGAGGGCAACCCTAAACCTTGGCTTGCTCAGCTGCAGACCTGGGCAGAGGCTGGGATGGGGAGGAGAGGAGGACATCTGGACCTCACCTGAACCATGGCCACGTTCGTCCGGTGTCGTCACCAGGAGGCAAATCTTTCTGAGTGCATCTAATTAAAAATGTAACTATCAAATTTGATTTAAGATCCGGTAGAACGATTCATTTTAAATAGACCTGTTTTTTAAATGCACCATTAGAAGCGAATGCCTGTTACAGCGTTAACGGATGGTCTGTTGGATCAAGGCATAAAACACACACACCCCGACCCCTTCAGTGGGCAACCTGGCCTTCCTCTCCCACATCTGGAGGCTGCCAACCTGAGAAACACTGCCACCTATTCTGTTCTGTTCTGTTTTATTTTATTCCATTCCATTCCTCCTCTTCCATTCCATTCCATTCCATTCCATATTCTATTCTATTCTATTATTCTGTTCCCTATTCCATTCCATTCTATTCCACATTCTATCCTATCCTCTCTTATTTTATTTTCTACTCTATAATCCATTCTATTCTGTATTCTCTTCTCTTCTTGTTGTTGTTAGTTGCGAAGTCATTGCGACCCCATGGGCAACATTCCTCCAGGCCTTCCTGTCTTCTACCATCCCCCTGAGACCATTTAAGCTCCCGCCGACTGCTTCAGTGACTCCATCCAGCCACCTCGTTCTCTGCCGTCCCCTTCTTCTTCTTTTGCCCTCCATCGTTCCCAGCATTAGGCTCTTCTCCAGGGAGTCCTTCCTTCTCATTAGGTGGCCAAAGGATTTGAGTTTCCTCTTGAGGATCTGGCCTTCTAAAGAGCAGTCAGTCAGGGTGGATCTCCTCTAGGACTGACTGGTTTGATCGCCTTGCAGTCCAAGGGACTCGCAGGAGTCTTCTCCAGCACCACAGTTCAAAGGCCTCGATTCTTTGGTGCTCAGCCTTCCTTATGGTCCAACTTTCACAGCCATCCATTGCAACTGGGAAAACCAGAGCCTTGACTATACGCACTTTTGTTGGCAGGGTGATGTCTCTGCTATTTAGTACGCTGTCTAGATTGGCCATAGCTTTCCTCCCCAGGAGCAAACGTCTTTTAATTTCTTGGCTGCAGTCCCCATCTGCGGTGATCTTGGAGCCAAGAAAATAAAATCTGTCACTACCTCCATTTCTTCTCCATCTATCTGCCAGGAATTGAGAAGACCGGATCGTCTCGTCTCGTCTCGTCTCGTCTCTTCTCTTCTCTTCTCTTCTCTTCTCTTCTCTTCTCTTCCCTTCCCTTCCCTTCCCTTCCCTTCCCTTCCCTGTTCTATTCTATTCTATTCTATTCTATTCTATTCTATTCTATTCTATTCTATGTTCTGTTCTATCTCTCTACTATGTTCTATCCTATCCTATTTCCTTCTTTTCTATTAATGGTCACTAATGAACGGTTGGAAGTCAAGGACTACCTGTCTTTCGCTCCGCCAACAACCGGAGTTCTCCATTCACCATTCGACTGATGCTCACTTTCTGAATTTAATTTCCACCTGACCTCAGTATTTCTGACCCACGCAGAAATACTTTTGAGAAGATCTGCCCTAAAAACCTGTTATCTATGTCTCCCTGACAAAACCTTGAGTTTCTTAGGAGAGCCAAATCGTGGAAAATTCCTGAATGGGGACTCAGAGAAGGTACTTCAGGCTAGAGTGAAAATTTTAAAAGTAACCTTGGTAACCATTATCATTTCAATAGGCCTCTGTGGCAAGCTGGGCTTTGCAGCTACCTAGGCGAACCGGTTGCCTTCAGCTGCAACCTTTGAGTCTGGAGCCAGTATCTTTTCATCAGTGGTTAGACTGGCATCAGGGCTGGGAGGGTGGCTGGTTTCCTTCCTTCCTTCCTTCCTTTATCAGGTTCGCCTGATTCGCCAGTTGCGCCCCTTCCTTGACCGGGATGCCCTATGCACGGTCTCTCATGCTCTGGTCACCTCTCGCTTGGATTACTGTAATGCTCTCTACATGGGGCTCCCCTTGAAGAGCACCCGGAGGCTCCAGTTAGTTCAGAATGCAGCTGCGCGGGTGATAGAGGGAGCCGGTCATGGCTCCCATGTAACACCACTCCTGCGCAGGCTGCACTGGCTACCTGTGGTCTTCCGGGTGCACTTCAAGGTTTTGGTTACTACCTTCAAAGTGCTCCATGGCTTAGGACCGGGTTACTTACGGGACCGCCTACTGTTAACGATTGCCTCCTATCGACCTGTGCGCTCTCACAGAGAGGGACTCCTCAGGGTGCCGTCCGCCAAACAATGTCGGCTGGCGGCCCCCAGGGGGAGGGCCTTCTCTGTGGGGGCTCCCACCTTCTGGAATGAACTTCCCCCAGGACTCCGTCAACTTCCCGACCTTCGGACCTTTCGCCGCGAGTTGAAGACTTATCTATTTATTCGCGCAGGACTGGCATAGAAATTTTTAGCAGTTTTTAATATTTTGTTGTAAATTATTTGGGGTTTTATGGTTTTAAATAGTTTTAATTTGGCCTGATATGTAATAAGATTTTTAATAATTGTTTTTATTATGTATATTATTATTGTTTTTACTTTGGCTGTGAACCGCCCTGAGTCCTTCGGGAGAAGGGCGGTATAAAAATCTAAATAAACTAAATAAAAAATCTAAATAAACTAAATAAAAAATCTAAATAAACTAAACTAAACTGATCTGTGCTAGCAAATGGCCCCCATAGAGAGCTGCAAAATGCAGTGTTAATACTATAGAGCTCTCTCAAAAGAAAGGAAGTCGCTTCTGTTCCAATTTTTTTAAAAAAAACCTGTATTCATATGTTCTCCTAAAAAGAGATGGAATGGAACAGAATAGAACGTAAAAAGAACAGAACAAAATAGAATAGAACGTAGATAGAATAGAATAAGAAGAATAAGGAACCGAATAGAGTAGAATAGAACAGGATAACATAGTTGGAAGGAACCTTGGAGGTCTTCTAGTCCATCCCCCTGCTCGGGCAGGAAGCCCTCTCCCATTTTTAGACACATGGTTCTCCAGTCTTCTTAAAAATCTCCAATGCTGGTAACCCCACAACTTCTGGAGGGGAAATTCTGGCCTCTTCAGTGGCAAGTAGAGCCATGCTTTGAGATGGGTGGACTTCAACTCCCAGAATTCCCCAGCCAGCACGGTTTAAAGATGGCTGGACTTCAACTCCCAGAATTCTCCAGCCAGCAAGCTTTGAGATGGGTGGACTTCAACTCCCAGAATTCCCCAGCCAGCACGGTTTAAAGATGGCTGGACTTCAACTCCCAGAATTCCCCAGGCTTCAACTCCCAGAATTCCCCAGCCAGCATGGTTTAAAGATGGCTGGACTTCAACTCCCAGAATTCTCCAGCCAGCATGCTTTGAGATGGGTAGACTTCAATTCCCAGAATTCCCCATCCAAGATGCTTTAAGACAGGGGTCTCCAACCTTGGCAACTTTTAAGACTTGTGGACTTCAACTTCCAGAGTTCCTCAGCCAGCAGAGCTTTAAGATGGCTGGACTTTAAGATGGCTGGACTTCAACTCCCAGAATTCCCCAGCTAGTTTATCCTTTTTTCAGAGTAATTGTCCTACTCAAATTCCTTTAAGCGTTGGTGGAAAGATGGTAGGGAAATGAATTGGAACCGTGGCAAATGAAGAAGACCCACCCCAGCTGCACAATCTGCTTGTTCTCCAGGCAGACATTCCCCGAGCAAGCTGCCTATCTCCTCCTTCCCCCTTTTTTCTCTCCTCGGCCTGCTCTCCCAGGATTTTTGTCGCTGGGGCTGATGAATCAGGCAGCAAAGGCAGCGATTGTTCTCTGTGCCCGTCTTGTGCGTTTTCCTTTTCCTTGCCAGGCTGGAGGGCTGGATGCCTCTTTGTCCCTTTGCGGGTTCTCTCCACCATAATAGAGCCCTTGTGAATTATTGATCCATGCCCCTGAAGTTCTCTTTCATCTCAAGCCAGGCTCGGTTATCCTGGGGTTTCAGATTGGCCAAGCATGAGATAAGCCACATGCCGGTCTCGTCTATCTGGAAGTCAGCTTTCAAAAGCTTGCCGTGCAAATTGGACACTTCTGACAACCGGCTTGATTTAGGACTATTTCCTATCTGGCTAGCTCATCTCCGCAACTCTACTTCCCATAATCTAAGGAGGGATGTTCAGGAGTTTTCTCCAGCCCAGGTGGAGAGGCTGGTCAGCAAAACCAAAATGGGATCTGTGCTGAGCCCTAACAGAAAGGAAATTACTCGTTTCTTGTTCATCTAATGCAGTGGTTCTCAACCTTTATAGTGCTGCGACCCCTTTAATACAATTCCCCATGATGTGGCGACCCCAACCGCAGAAGGGGGGAAAAAAGCGGCAAACTGTTTTTTTTTTTTAATTTATCACACCTGAAGCCACATTGGCTAGCAATCTGAACTGCTTGCGATTGCCTTGAGGACGAAAGCATTAAAGTGGAGACTCCTCCCCTATTAAGTTTATATCGCGCCTGAAGCCAGATTAGGCTAGCGATTGGGAGTGATTGCAGGTGGCTTGAGAGGGAGACATCAGAGCAAAGATTTCTCTCTTTTTTAATTCATCGCGCCTGAAGCCGAATTCGGGTAGCGATTTGAAGAGCCTGCAGCTGGCTTATGGAGTCAACCATTGGAGCGCGATTCTTCAACTTGCAAGTATACTTCCCATATTTCCAATGGTCTTAGGCGACCCCTGGCAAATCGTCATTCGACCCCCAACAGGGTCCCAACCCACAGGTTGAGAACCGCTGATCTAATGACATGGGTAGCTGTTTGGATCCCAGGAACAAGTTTGAAGACACTTC
This sequence comes from Ahaetulla prasina, assembly GCF_028640845.1. Classification (NCBI taxonomy): domain Eukaryota; kingdom Metazoa; phylum Chordata; class Lepidosauria; order Squamata; family Colubridae; genus Ahaetulla; species Ahaetulla prasina. The sequence goes on along the minus strand of NC_080545.1, from coordinate 100,713,231 downwards.
ATTCGCTAAAGAGCTGGACTGTCAGGGCCTTGGTGCTCTTGGAGCTTGGTTGCTTTCTTTGAGACGTTTCCTGAGAGAGGAGAGGACTGCAGGGTCCATGATGCTATCTGAGTTTGGTTGCTTTCTTGCAGACATTTCCTGACCCAGCTAGGGAACATCATCAGTGTTAGAAGCAAATAAGTGGGGTTTGTGTCGTGGAAGAGGAAGGAGAAGGAATAAAGGAGGAGAGGGTGGGAGAGAGGAAAGATGGGGTGTGGGGGGTCCTTGGGGCTCTCTCAACTTGGTTGTTTTCTTGGAGACGTTTCATGACCCAACTAGGGAACATCATTAGCATCAGAAGGGAATGGGGCGAGGAGGAAGAGAAAGGAGAAAGAATAAAGGAGGGAGGGAGAAAGGGGAGGGCCCTTGCTGTACTCTGAGCTTGTTTGTTTTCTTGCAGACGTTTCATGACCCAGCTAGGGAATATCATCAGTGTTAGAAGGGAGTGGGTTTTTGGAGAGGAGAAGGAGGACAACCATGGGGTCCTTGGTATTCGATTAGTTGGTTAAATAAATAAAAACTGGTCATGGTTACCTGATAAGCCACTTAACAACTGGCCCCACTTAAAACCATAATTGTAGCCTTAATTATGGTCATTTGCCATAGGCTACTTGTGGCTTCATTATTTGATATCTATAGGTAGTCCTCAACATACGACCACCATGGAGCCCAACATTTCCGTTGCAAAGCGAGACAGTTGTTGGGCGGGTTTTTGCACCGTTTTACGACCTTTCTTGCCACAAGTCTTAGGTGAAGCCCTTGCCATGCTTAAGTTAGTCACACCGTTGTAAAGTGAATCCGGCTTGCCCCTTGACTTTTGCGCGCCAGAAGGTCGCCAAAGGGGATCCCGGGGACACCGCAACCATCATAAAGACGAACCGGGTCGCCAAGCGTCTGAATGTTGATCCCGTGACCCCGGAGCTCTTGCCGTGGTTGTGGGAGAAACGATCATCACCTTGATCCGTCACGAAACGAACTCTTGTAAGTCGAGGTCTAAACTCTACACAGGAACTCTTGGCTCGCCATTCGCTTTGATCGCCGGAGGAGGCAGATAACACAACGGACTGCTAATTGCTTGGTTCTCCTCTTTGCGGGTTTCCCAAGTTTGTGTTAACCTCTTTTCCAGAGCAAGATGAGTTATAAAGCCAAATTATTTGGGGCAACCTGACTGGGAAAATACCAGACTATACTTTAAACCAGGGGTCCCCAGCCTTGGCATCTTTAAGCCTGGTAGACTTCAACTCCCAGAATTCCCAGCCAGCTTTGCTGGCTGGGGGATTCTGGGAGTTGAAGTCCTCCAGGCTTAAAGTTGCCAAGGTTGGGGACCCCTGGTTTAAACGGAAAGGGGGATTGGCATACCTGAGCTCAGGTTTTCCAGGTGGCACTCCTTGTATCCTCTTCCTCTTTGATATGCCACCTGGTTGCCAGGTATTTATGTTGTGAGAGGAGAGGATTATACAGGCAAGGCTGATCCTTGTTGTGAAGATCAAAGCCGCCAACAACATTAAGTCATAATGCCTCTCAAATGCACCCTAAGAAAGCCACACCTGAAGGAGCCACCTGGTTGATCCCTACCTGATCTTCACCTTGTGTTTTTGTTTTTGTTTTTTATTTGAATTTATATCCCGCCCTTCTCCGAAGACTCAGGGCGGCTTACACTGTGTCAAGCAATAGTCTTCATCCATTTGTATATTATATACACAGTCAACTTTTATTGCCCCCAACAATCTGGGTCCTCATTTTACCTACCTTATAAAGGATGGAAGGCTGAGTCAACCTCGGGCCTGGTGGGACTTGAACTTGCAGTAATTGCAAGCAGCTGTGTTCATAATAGACAGACTTAGTCTGCTGAGCCACCAGAGTGTTACCAGGATGTAAAAATGGTTCACGTGAGTTAAGCTCTCGGGTTGTTGTTTTTTTTAAAGATGGAGAGGAACAATGGCAGCCTTGGTCACAGCTACATCCATTAATCAGTCATAATAGAGCTGGAAGGGACCTTGGAGGTCTTCTAGTCCAACCCCCTGCTCAAGCAGGAGATACCAATACAGACAAATGGCGTGTCCAATCTCTTCTTGAAATCTTCCAGTGATGGAGCACCCACAATTCCTGGTGGCAAGTTGTTCCACTGGTTAATTTTTCCTCACCGTTAGGAAGTTTCTCCTTCATTCCAGGTTTCTTTTCTCCTGGATTAGTTTCCATCCATTGTTTCTTTGGAAAATAAATTGACCCCCCCTCTTCTTTGAACACACTCAAAACCATAGAAATGGTGGTAGACTTCAGGAGAAACCCTCCCATACTTCCACCTCTCACAATACTAGACAACACAGTATCAACAGTAGAGACCTTCAGATTTCTAGGTTTTATCATATTGCAAGATTTAACATCAAAAACGTCATCAAAAAAGCACAACAAAGAATGTTCTTTCTGCACCAACTCAGGAAGCTCAAACTGCCCAAGGAGCTGCTGATCCAATTCTACAGAGGAATTATTGAGTCTGTCATTTGCACCTCTAACTGTCTGGTTCGGTTCTGCAACCCAACAAGAAAGACACAGACTTCAGAGGATAATTAGAACTGCAGAAAAAAGAATTGCTACCAACCTGCCTTCCATTGAGGACCTGTATACTGCACGAGTCAAAAATAGGGCTAGGAAAATACTTATAGACCCCTCGCATCCAGGACATAAACTGTTTCAACTCCTACCCTCAAAACGACGCTATAGAGCACTGCAGACCAGAACAACTAGACACAAGAACAGTTTTTTCCCGAATGCCATCACTCTGCTAAACAAATAATTCCCTCAGCATTGTCAAACTATTCACTAAATCTGCACTACTATTAATCTTTTCATTGTTCTCATCACCCGTCTCCTTCCACTTATGACTGCATGACTGGAATTTTGTTGCTTGTATCCTTACAATTTATATTGATACTGATTGTTTCCTGATTGCTTATTTGTAGCCTATGACTATCATTAAGTGTTGTACCTTATGATTCTTGATGAACGTATCTTTTCTTTTATGTACACTGAGAGCATACGCACCAAGACAAATTCTTTGTGTGTCCGATCACACTTGGCCAATAAAAAAAAAAATCTATTCTTCCAACTCTGTTATTCAATATTTTGGCAGCCCCTCAAATATTGGAAGACTGCCATCATATCTCTCTTCATCTTTCTTTTCTCCAGACTGGCCAAACCCAAATCCTGCAACCCTTCTTCATATGTTTTAGTCTCCAGGCCTTTAATCCTCCTAGTTGCTCTTCCTTGCCCTTTTTCCAAAGTCTCAACTTCTTTTAAACTGCACAAAAAAAAGTCTTCCTCCAGAAAAGTTACTCTACAGGTAGTCCTCAAACTTACAACAGTTCCTTTAGTGACCATTTGACATTACAAAGGCCCTAAAAAGAAAAAAAAGTGTCCTATGAACATTTTCACACTTAACGACCGTTACAGCATCCCCGCAGTCACATCGTCAAAACTCTGAGACTTGGCTATGACTTTCCTTGCCACGTTTGTTAAGTGAATCCCTGCTGCGGTTGCTAAATCAGTCACCCGGTTGTTAAGTGAATCCGGCTAAAGGGGATCACGTGACCCTCCCCCAGGGGCACTGTGACCGTCGTAAATGTGAGTCAGTTGCCAAGCATCTGAATGCCAATTCCATGACTGATGCTGCAACATTCCTAGGTATGGCCGTGAGTCCCTTTTTCCTGTACCGTCATAACTTTGAATGGTCACTAAGCAAACCGTTGTAAGTCAAGAACTACTTGTATTAGGGTTTTTCTGTTGTTTCTTGCTGGAACCCAGCAAAAGTATTTAGTATTTAATTTCTACATACTGAACATCATAAATCACAGCCGTGTGACTGTCATGCACTTCAAACCTGAGTCCTTGGTCCCTTTTTCGTACTCCGTCATAATTTCAAACGGCCGCTAACAGACTGGTCGTAAGTCGAGGACTACCTGTCTGTACACATTACGATCTTGCAAGACTTCGTCCTTTTGCGTCTACATTTTAACCGCTCGCTTCTCTAACCACTAGGCAGCTTTTGGACTTCCAGCTCCCAGAATTCTGCCCTCGACGATAATGGGTCTCACTTAGGGGGTGCCTAGCAGATTTTGGCAGTCACGGAAGGTTCTGGAAATTGCGGCCAGAGTCCACTTCATTGTGATTTATGCTCCTTGCGTTTAATTCATTGCTTATCGCTTTTATTTCACTGGCGTTTCAGCCTCTCTTCCTTTCTAACCCACCTAAAGGAAAGTAGTTAAAATGACTTTTTCAATATTACATATTTAAATATGCAAACCAGAAGCGCAATGTTTTATTTTTTTTAAAAAAAATGAGTTTAGGCTCAGTGTGGTGAAGACTGATAAGAGTTTCGGTTTTTCTGATTTAAAAAAATGCTTTGATTTAACATGTTTGCTCTTAGCTCTGATAGTGGTTATCGGCTTACCTTTCTCCCCGGGCAGCTGGTTCAGTGTCGGAAAAGGACCCCCCGCCCTTTCCTAGATAATGTTCGTTTATTTAAAATACGCCTTTAGACTTGTCTCAAGGAGCTGATACGGCCCCAGTTGTCCTTCAAAACAGTTTATATAGGTGACCCTCATGCCTTTTGTTGATCGGAGTTTTTTTTTTAAAAAAAACTTGGCACCTTTAAGATATGTGGACTTCAACTCCCAGAATTCTTCAGCCAGTATGGGATCAGGCTAGAAATCAGGAAAAGATGAGTTCTAGTCCGGCCTTAGGCAGGAAAGCTGGCTGGGTGACTTTAGGCCTATCAGCAGGAGACAGTGGATTGTAGTCTGACCATAGGCACAAAATCAGCTGAGTGACTTTGGCCCAATCACCAGGTGATAGTGAATTCTAGTTTCACCTTAGGCGTGAAAGCCGGCTAACTGAACAGGCACCAATCACCAGGAGGTTGTGAGTTGTAGGTCCCGCCTTAGCCATGAAAGCCGGATGAGTGTCTTGGGCCAATCACCAGGTAATGGTGAATTCTAGTCCTGCCTTAGGCATGAAAGCCAGCTAGGTGACTTTGGGCCAATCACCAGGAGATGGCGAATTCTAGTCCCGCCTTAGGCATGAAGGCCTACTGGATGACTTTGAGCCAATCACCAGGCGACGGGGAGTTCTAGTCCCGCTTTAGGCATGAAAGCTGGCTGGGTGACATTGAGCAAGTCCCTTTCTCAGCCCAACCCACCTCACAGGCTTGTTGTTGTTGTGGGAAAAATAAGAGGAGAAAAGTCAGTTAGGTCTGTTTTCCCACCTTGAGTTACCCATAAAGCAATGAAGACGGGATAAAAATGTTAATCATTTGGATTAAGATTAGGGACAGTCCTGTTCGAGTGGGAAGCCTAGGATCTCTCACTTATGGGCATATAGGCTGAGATTCGGCCCTTCCTACCACACACACACACACGCACGGAGGTCCTGGCAGACTAAGCGTAACTCGGTATTCAGATGTGCCTTCTGGAAGGCTGGACGCGTCTTCATGGCTCATAGGCTCGGTTGAAAACAGGCGTGGGAAGTTAAGCGCAGCTTCGTGTAGCATAGCAACCGGATCGTTGGGCGAGCAATTTTGTCGCCTTTAATCTCTTGCCGCAGAGTTGGTACCGGGGGTTCCTCTCGGCATATTTTGGCAGGAAAATTAGCACGTGCCTCCCCCAATCTGCTGCCATTCAATCAGCTGCCGCACGGGCTGCTCAGAACGTCCTCAATCCGTTGATGGAGGGAAGAAGAGAGATTTTAATTTTAACTGCCTCGGTTCTTTTAAAACAGAGGTCAGAGGGGGCGGGGGGAACAATGGCCCCTGTGGACTTCAACTCCCAGAATTCCCCAGCCAACTCCTCCTCTTCCTCCTCTTCCTCCAACTGTGTCAAGAAAAGTCTGCTGCCAGTTCGGGCGAACCTGTAGTTCCGACCCGACCAGTGGCTGGGCCCGCCTACCCACCCTGGCACTATCACATCCTATATGATCACCAGTTTTCCGAGGCTGCTCGCACACTCACATTTTCAGTTCTGGGCGAACCGGTCGTTACAATATGTGACGCCCACCTTAGCAACTTAGTAAATTTTAGGCTTGATGGTGGCCATATGTCAAGGACGACCTGTGATAATAATATTTTGACAACCTGAAAAACAGCCTAATCCCCAGATAGTTTCAGAGAAAAGTAAAGAAACACTTGAAAACACAAATATAAAATGTTCAAGGCTAAAAAAAGACAAACAGGATATAATTTGTTTTGTGAGGACGGTTTAAAACTTCTTTACTGTACCTGTTTCCAATTAAAATCAAGTTCTCTGTCCATTTCTGGAACAAATTCTCCCCGCCCTTCGTCCTTACATATTGATTTGAGACAACATTTGCAACCCGAGTTCATGGTACCCGGGGAAAGAAAGCGATCTTATCCAGTTATGATGAAATAACTCCCAGGTTCAGATTGTAACCGTCAACAATTGACACCTTTATTTTTACAAAGGTGAGATTAGAGTAAAAACAGTCCCACTTCAGAGCACAAGAGATCAGTGGAAGAAGTAACATGACTAATGCTATCTCAGAAGGCTCACAAAGAAAATATGTGAAATGGATTTCAAAGCACCGTCTGCGTCAGAACTTGAAATTATTATTATTTTTTACCAGATTTATGTTTGAAAGCAAAGTGATCCTTTAAGGAGTCAAGCAGGGCGTTGGATTAGACTAGAGGATCTCCAAGGTCCCTTCCTCCCGTAAGATTCTACTAAAAATAGCAGGACTGTCATCTTTAGGTTTCTGAACTTTGGCAACTTTAAGATGGGTGGACTTCAACTCCCAGAATTCCCCAGCCAGCTAGACCAGGGGTCTGCAAACTTGGCTTTTTTAAGAATAGAATAGAATAGAATAGAATTTTATTGGCCAAGTGTGATTGGACACACAAGGAATTTGTCTTGGTGCAGATGCTCTCAGTGTACATAAAAGAAAAGATACCTTCATCAAGGTACAACATTTACAACACAATTAGTTGCAGTCTACAAGTCTTAAAAGAGCCAGGTTTGCAGACCCCAGAGCTAAACCTCAGGAAACCTTAAGATAAATGTACCAACTCCCAGAATTCCCCAGCCAGCCACACCTCAGAAACCTTAAGGTGGGAGGGCTTCAACAACCATAGTAATTCATTACATTACATACATACATAACTAATTATATAATTAGTAATCTATGAAGAGTATATATGTTATTTGTTTCATATTTTAGTGTGTATGGTGGAGATAACGCCAGGATGGTCGCACTTTGTCCAATATTTTAATAAGAAATGAATAAATAATTGTAAAAAAAAACAGCCATAGTGATTCACTTAACAAAAGTGGCAAGAAAAGTCAAAGCTCACTTCACAAATTTCTCGCTTAGCGACATACATTTTGGGCTCAATTGTGGCTGTAACTTGAGGATTACTGTGCAGCCTCTGTATTGGGGTTTTGTTTTAAGATACTTAGCTGTGGGGAGGCTTGTCCTGCTACTCCACGGGTCTGACAGTCATCTGGTCAAACAATAATGCTAATTCTTGAAAATCTGCAGCAGGCTTAGTCCAAAGGCCTTTAAGCCTCAACTTTGAAGAAATAGCTATTATCGCCTTACTCAACGAAGCAGAAGTTAATACGTATATGAGACATTCGGTGAATCACACCCATTTTATAAAAGCCTTACCTAAGACTGAGTCATTAAGAAAAGGACAGCTTTTCCATTGTTCTGTCGTCGCAGCATTCATCTCTGGCTTTCTTACATGAAACACGCTCAGTAAAGTATTTTAATTTAATGAAGATTAATCACTAAAAGATTGGCTCTCTCGAGCAATCAACAGGACCACTCGTTACTCTGAATTCAAGCACTTTATTATACTATATACCGTCTATTATATTATAGCCGTACAACTGCATGGAAGAATATGAGTTATGACTGCTTTCCACACTTACGACCGTTGCAGCATCCCCAGGGGGTTTGTCACGTGATCAAAACTCTGCCGCTTGGCAACGGGCTCACATTTATGACATTCGCAGCGTCCCGGGTGTGTGTGTGTGTCACGTGATCCCCGACGGGGTGTGTGTGTGTGTCACGACCGATCCCCAACGGTCGTAAGTGCGACCTTCAGACGAGCAAAATCAACCAGATTGACTTAACAACCGTACTGTTAATTTAAGAATTGGGAGCGACCCACTTAACGACCGTGGTGAGAAAGGTTGTGAAATGGGGCAAAACTCACTGAAGAAATGTCTCACTTAGCAGCAGAAATTCTGGGCTCGATGGTGGTTGTAAGTTGAAGACGACCTGTCCTGGCCTCGCATGTACCGGAGAAGAGTCACCCGAGAGGAGGCTCGCTTGCTGTCTCCGACCGAGTAAGCGAAGATTAAATGACTTAAAGGGTATCATCTGAGCTGCCGTAATCCAATTTTAGCAATCCAATTTCACTTGGAGCTTTCCGAGCTCATGGGCCGGTCGATGCAAAGGGAAAAGATTTTCATCAATGGAATTTATGAGAATTTATGAGATAGGAGAAAACTGGTAGATCAATTGCATGCTCTGGTTTATTTTTTCCTCCAAGCCCATGGATATTTTTCACACTGTGATCTGAGTTTTCAGGCGCTTCAGATTTACTCGTTCACATATAGATAGGTTTACTCCGAGTCTTGCTTTCCCCAACCATAACTCCGTTCCCAGCCATGACATTCTGTTGGACTGATGTGCCCTTAAAATATAGAATAGAATAGAATAGAATTTTTTATTGGCCAAGTGTGATTGGACACACAAGGAATTTGTCTTGGTGCATCTGCTCTCAGTGTACATAAAAGAAAAGATACCTTCATCAAGGTACAACATTTACAACACAAATGATGGTCAATATATCAATATAAATCATAAGGATTGCCAGCAACAAGTTACAGTCATACAGTCATAAGTGGAAAGAGATTGGTGATGGAAACAATGAGAAGATTAATAGTAGTGCAGATTCAGTAAATATGGGGCCTGGGTGGTCTCTGAGCTTGGTGGGGGGTTTTTTGGCAGGGAGAAAGATGAAGGAAGAGGAGGACTATGGGGTCCTTGGTGCTCTCTGAGCTTGGTAGTTTCCTTGCAGACCTTTCATGACCCAACTAGGGAATATCATCAGTGTTAGAAGGGAGTGGGGTTTGTGGAGAGGAGGAGGAGGATTGTGGGGTCCTTGATGCTCTCTGAACTTGGTTGTTGCTTTTTCCAGATGTCTCATGGCCCAACTATGGAACATCATCAGTGTTAGATTTGGGAGGAGGAGGAGGACTGTGGGGTCCTTGGTGTTCTCTGAGTTTAGTTTTTTCCCCCCCCCCAAGACATTTCATGACCCAATTAAGGAATATCATCAGTGTTAGAGGGAGTGGGTGGTGGTTGTTTTTTTCAGACGTCTCATGACCCAACTATGGAACATCATCAGTGTCAGAAGGCTTCTACCATTGATATGTAATCTAGTTGGGTCATGAAATGTCTGCAAGAAAAGGACCCTGCAGTCTCCTCCTTCCTTCTCCTCTTCTCAGCAAACCCCCCTCCCTTCTAGCACTGATGATGTTACCTAGTTGGGTCATGAAACGTCTGCAAGGAAAACAGCCAAGCTCAGAGAGCTCCAAGGACCCCACATTTCAACCCCAAGTATTCTCTTCTTTTGGTACCCTTAATAAAGTATATTATTTTTTTTAAAAAAAAAAACACCTGTGCATGTTTGAAATGGGTTTAATTGGCCTGTTTATCTTGCTGAAATAACAAAGAAATAGCTGGAGTTGAAACGGGGAGTTTAATGTGCCTTGCAAAGATTTCCAGTTCACCAAAAGTATTTACGAATCCAAAAGCACATGAGCTGCTGCTACCCCCGGGGGGGGGGGAAATGGTTGCCAGTGACATTTCTTCTGAGACCCCCACATCCCCCCCCCCTCCACCAACACACATATGGCTTTCCCTCCTCTTCTTTCTCTGCTTCCTTTGGCTGAGCCTGCAACCCCCTCCCTGCTTTGGTGTGGCAGCCAAATAATGCCCCAATTAGGATGCTAACTCCCATCACCCACAGCCTGGCAGCACCCGGTGATGCGACAGCCCCCAAGGCCCGTTATGGGAGCCGTTACTCACTCAAGTACTGACTACTCACGGTTTAAGCCTTGTGACTCCTCTCTTGCTACTCTTCCCCTTATGATGATTAAAAACCTTTGCAAAAACGGTTTGAATTCAAAACAGTGTTGAGCTCAGAGCAAATTGTGATCGGAACATTTTAGCTTTGGAGCCTGAAACCATTTTGCGAGCTCACCTGCACCCAGGCAGTCCTCGACTTACAACGGTTCGCATAGGGACCGTTCGGAGATACAGCGGCACCGACCAAAACGACTTACGACGGTTTTTCAAACTTTCATGACCGTCGCAGCATCCCCGTATATTCTTACCTCCGTTGTTAAGTGAACCACTGCAGTTGTTCAGTTAGTAACAGGGTTGTTGAGGGAATCTGGCTTCCCTCTTATTTATTTATTTATTTATCAAACTTATATACCGCACCATCTCCCGTAGGACTCAGGGCGGTTCACAGGCATATTAAAACAATATAATAAATAACCATTAAAACCCAGTTAAAACTAAATATTATCCTGGCCTGATCACTAAAACAATAAAAACCAATAAAACCCCCATTAAAATTTAACTAAAACATTTTATTCTTAGGCTAGTCCTGCACGCTGGAATAATAAGTCTTCAGTTCCCGTCTGAAGGTCCGGAGGTCGGGGAGTTGTCGTAATCCCGGAGGAAGCTCGTTCCACAGGGCTGGTGCCGCCACAGAGAAGGCCCTCCCCCTGGGGGTCGCCAACCTACATTGTTTGGTCGACGGCACCCTGAGGAGGCCCACTCTGTGGGAGCGCACGGGTCGTTGGGAGGCAATCGGTGGCAGAAGGCGGTCTCGAAGGTATCCCGGTCCTAAGCCATGGAGCGCTTTAAAGATGGTAACCAAAACCTTGAATTGCACCCGGAAGGCTACCGGTAGCCAGTGTAGACCGCGCAGGATGGGTGTTATATGGGAGCAACGCGGTGCTCCCTCTATCACCCGCGCGGCCGCATTCTGGACTAACTGGAGCCTCCGGGTGCTCTTCAAGGGGAGCCCCATGTAGAGAGCGTTGCAATAGTCCAGGCGGGAAGTGACGAGGGCGTGAGTGACCGTTCGTAAGGCGTCCCGGTCAAGGAAGGGGCGCAACTGGCGAATCAGGTGAACCTGATAAAAAGCTCCCCTGGTGACGGCTGTCAAATGTTCTTCTAAGGACAGCCGATCGTCCAGGAGAACGCCTAAGTTGCGCACTCCCTCCCTGACCCCTCTTGACTTTGCTGATCAGAAGGTCACAAAAGGGGATCCCGTGACTCTGGGATGCTACGACCATCATAAATACGAACCAGTTGCCAAACATCCAAAGGTCATTCCGGTAATCATGAGGTTGCTGCAGTGGTCATAGGTGTGAAAAACGGTCATAAGTCCCTTTTTTTAAAGTGATATTTTAACTTCAAGCAGTCATCGGACGAATGGTTGTAAATCAAGGATTACCTGTATTATATTTATTTCAATTTATTATATTTATTATATTTATATTTATATTAAATGTATACTGTAGCAGATTGACAAACTTTGGCATTTGAGAAGATTTATAAAGAACAGAAGAGGAAGAAAAAATATATCTGTAGCACTTGATATTTATATTTATTATTAAAGTTATAAATATCTATTCAGACTCAATTGGCACGTTTGAAAGTTCCCCCATGGTGGAAAGTTTTCCTCGTCGTTGTATTGACTACTGCTGCTTTTTCACCTAATAATTACTATTTATTTATCTAATCTATATAGCCACAAATAAGCGATTGCATTATTCTATAAGATTAGAGAAGCGATTAAACCCTAAGCAAAACCATTCACAATCATATTTAAAATTCTACGCTCTACAGCAAGTTATTAAATTGTTTTTGGTGAGGTAAGTGTTCTGTTTTAGTAAACCCCCATGAATTACTAATTATGCAAGAATTAGAACTTTCAACATGTAGATTGGGGGGCATAACATAAAAGGGCTCATGAAATCATCCAGCTAATTAAAAATCCCTCCGTTGAAGCAGAAATCGAAACTCTCACCCTTTTTATCTTAACAGAGATGTTTTAGCAGAATAGCCGAGTTGGGAGGGACCTTGGAGGTCTTCTAGTCCACCCCTCTGTTTTGTAGAGTCCCTTTTTAGATGCAAAGGACTTGCTTGTATTCTGGGCAGGTTTCACTTCTTTGTCGATTGTGGTTTCCCAAAAATCAATCTTTGGACAAAATCACATCACATCATCAGGGCCTAAAAGCAGCAAAACTAGTCTTTGGCTAACTCTCTGTTCCGTTTTTGTTTTGTTTTGCAAGTTCTGAGATTATCCAAAGAAAAAGTGGGTATTGAATAACCGAGATTAAGCCAACATGGGTCATTTCCACTTTACCGCAAAAATTGGAGAAGCTTTGATCAATCTTAGGTTTGTGTACAGAATACTGTACCCATCAACTGAGTGGGAGTCACTATTCAATAATTCTACAGAAATATTTTTTTTAAAAAAAATTCTTTTCTGCTGTCAAAATGTTCTCATTTGCTGAGAGCAAAAGTATTGGGACTTTTCCATTTTCTCACTTGAAAGCACATTCATTCTGTGTTCTTTCTAATCCCCCATATGTTTGGTGCTTAGTAGATTTAGCGAGTTTTGACTCAGTATTAATATTTTTTTAATGCATGCTTGATAAATAATTCGGCATTTTTTTTCCTTTTATCTCTCCCAAGTTGCATTTTTTTTTCCTGCTTTGAACATAGAGAACATGATGGCTTCACAAATATTTTTGTGGGAGACCCTCAGCAAATTAAGACAGCTGGCAAAAAAAAAAAAAAATCCAGATGAAAATCTTTTATTTATGTACGATAAGGATAGCTATAATATTGCTTTATATTAAAGGGTGTTTAATGCAGAGCTCAGAGAAGAAAGGCAGTTAAATTTATTCTTGGTATTTAAAAGTGGTATTTAAAAAAATTCCACTATCAGCTATGGTCAAGTGAGATTTTAATTTTAATTCACGTTGGGGGGGCACAACAGAGAAAGAAGATCCGAATAATAGAATAGCAGAGTTGGAAGGGACCTCGGAGGTCTTCTAGTCCAACCCTCTTCTCAGGCAGGAGACCCTTTCCCATTCCAGACCAATGGCTGTCCAATCTCTTCTTAAAAACCTCCAGTGATGGAGCACTCACAACTTCTGGAGGCAGGCAGTTCCGCTGGTTAATTATTCTCGCGGTCAGGAACTTTCTGTTTCGAAACACAATTTTCTTCTGTTGTTTTCCCTGGAGTGAATGTGCTTGTAGATACAGGTAGTCCTCGTTTAGTGACCGTTCAAACTTAACGATGGCACTGCAAAATCCGATCTTAACTTGCAGATCTGGCTTTCACCCTGACCTTCCATTTTTGGATAGGCTCCTGATAATATTTTATTCTTTTTAAACTAGAAAAAAAATATATCGCACCAGCAGTAAGCAGGCTACAAAGAGATGAGCATCGTGTTCACGGGCCCTGCATCTTATCCTTAGGACAAAACAACATTTCTGTAATGAAATAGTCCTCGGTTTACGACTGTTCATTTAGTGACCATTGAAAGTTACAAAGTTAAGTTACGCTTAACGACCGTTGCAGCATCCCCACGGTCACGTGAACAAAATTCTGATGCTTGGCAACCAATTCACATTCACGATGGTTGCAGTGTCCTGGGGAGGGGGTATCACGTGATCCCCTTTTGTGACCTTCGGACAAGCAAAATCAACGGAGAAGGTAGATTCACTGTTACCAATTTAAGAACGTCAGTGATTCGCTTAACAACTATGGCCAGAAAGGTCACAACGGGGCAAAACTCACTTAGCAACGTACCTTGTTTGGGCTCAATTGCGGTTGTAAGATGAGGACTGCCTGTTTGGTGTCCATGGTGTTTCCAGCAAACCCCAGCAGACCTCTGTTTGGAGCAGGGGTTTTCAACCTTGGCCACTTGGCCACTGGAGCGCAGTTGTGGCCATAAACTGAGGACTTGCCGTAGAGCAGATTGATGGAGCAACCCTAAAGCCTTCGCCTTTTGCAGTGGCGAAGACGGGGGTGGGTGAGAGCAGTTTGGGCTGCAGAAGGGCCAGCTCTCCCTGGCATGCAGTCCCGCAACGTGACTTCGGCTGGGTTCCCATGGGAAACCAGGATGGCTGGGGGGGGGGAGAGAGAGGGAGAGGGAGAGAGAAGGCCGCCAGGGCCCTCAAGGCTCCCCCTAGAAGGCCGATTTTCCGGCTGGACGAAGGCTGCCCATTAATTCCTCCCTCATTAACCTCCTTTTTTTCCCCCTCCTTCCTTCGACAGCTCTCGGAGAGCGCACTGGATTCTGGGCTGAATGTGTTCTTCTCACGCAGCCCAGGGGGTGAGGAGGGGAGGGTCTCAGCAATGCAGACCCCGGGCATTGGGTTACCTCGATCTCCCTTGCCCACACCCTTATGCTGTCCGTTGGTTGGACCCTGCTCTTTTTATATCTACCCATCCATCCATCCATCCATCCATCCATCCATCCATCCATCCATCCTTTGCTTATCCCCCCACTTCTGTTTGTCTGTCTATCATCTATCTATCCATCATCTCCCACCCCTCTGTCTGTCTGTCTCTCTTTCTCTCTCTCCATCCATCCATCCAAGTTAATCTATATCATCTATCATCATTTCTTCTTCTTTTTTTATTGAAAAAGTTTTAACAAACAAAAACATTTTTCCCCTTTTCCCCCCTCTCCCCCCCCTAAAAAACCCCTCCCCCCCGCCTTCCCGGGTCAATCACAAGGTATTGTTATACATAAACCAAACATAGAGTAAAATTTTCCCTTCTAATCCAATTAACCTCATCCAAATCTTTTCATTTCCTAACCCCCCCATTATATAAAATAATACTTCCTAATTATTCAAAGGCAATCTGATATCTATCATAATTTCTATCTATCTTTCTATCTTCCTACCTACCTACCTACCTACCTACCTACCTACCTACCTACCTACCTATATATCTACCTACCTACTTACTTATCTATCTACCTACCTATCTCTAATCTATATCATCTCTTTATATCTATTTTTTTCACTATCGGTCTCTTGGTTTAGCTATGTCTGTCTAGCTTTTTTGTTAAGGAAGGAAGGAAGGAACGAACGAAGGAAAGGAAGGAAGGAAGGAAAGGAAGGAAGGAAGGAAGGAAGGAAGAAGAGAAGAAAAGAGAAGGGTGGGAGGAAAGTGTTGAAGTACCATCTTCTCTCTGGGAGTTTTGGAGATTGAAGGATGACCCTCCTGGCCAAGGTTACCGTCATCCTTTCCTACTGAGCTGACAGCTTCTGCCACCCTGGGGCAATCTTTTTTTTTTTGTTTTGTTTAAACCGTTGCTCCAATTTTGCTGCCATTCCTGCTTAATCTCCTCCTGGGCCTTTGGGTTTTGCAGATGCTACAGGCCGCAGCTTGCTCCCAGGGGCGGTGCGGTGGGGGAGGCGCAAGGATGGGGAGAGGAAGAGCTAAACATAGGCACCAGGGTGTGTTGGCAAGGCCCTGCCCTAACTCGCCCTTTTTCCCTTCCCTTGCCAGTCCCATCTGTTCCAGAGGGGGAGAAGGGCTTCACTCACATGGATTTTGCACGTGGGGAGGTTTTCTGAGTCACAGCAATCGTGAGCGAAAGCCCCCTTCCCATTGGAAGCTTGGACAAAGTGGGGAGAGGTCTTCGAGGGGCCTTCTTTTAAAGGGGTCCGGATGCGCCTTCCTAAGACCGAGTGCTCAGGGCTGTCCACAGCTCATCTCTGCATCGCATTGCTTTACAGCTTGCCTTCGGAAGTTGTGGGAGCTCCATCCCTGAAAGCTTTCGAGAAGAGACTGGACTGCCATCTGTCAGAAACGGTGTAGGCTCTCCTACTTGGGCAGGGGGTTGGACTAGATGACCTACAAGGTCCCTTCCAACTCTGTCAATCTGTTATTCAGAAGTTGTGGGAGCTCCATCCCTGGAAGCTTTCAAGAAGAGACTGGACTGCCATCTGTCAAACGGTGTAGGGTCTCCTGCTTGGCGGTGGGGGTGAATTAGATCAGGGGTCTCCAACCTTGGCAACTTTAAGACTTGTGGACTTCAACTCCCAGAATTCCTCAGCCAGCTCTGGCAACTATAACACTTGTGGACTTCAATTCCCATGAATTCTGGGAGTTGAAGTCCACAAGTCTTAAAGTTGCCAAGGTTGGAGACCCCTGGACTAGGTGACCTACAAGGTCCTTTCTGACTCTGTGATTCTGTACTGTTAACAGATGACCCCCTTGAGTGCTATCTTGTTGACTCTCAAATGCGACAGGTGGCTGTGAGAATCCAGCTTTGGCTCTGAGGTTTCTTGAGCCCTGGAAGAGGGCCAGCTGCCACATTATAATGTGAATTTTAGGAAAGGAGATCGATCGGTTCAGGCACAGAGTTTGCCTCCGTCCTGAAGGTTTAGCAGAAATGAAGTATTAACTTCATTTTTAATTAAGTATGAATTATCTACGAGACCGCCTGCTGCTACCAATAGCCTCCCATCGACCCGTGTGCTCCCATAGGGAGGGTCTCCTCAGGGTGCCGTTGGTCAAACAATGTAGACTGGTGACCCCCAGGGGGAGAGCCTTCTCTGTGGGGGCTCCTGCCCTCTGGAATGAGCTGCCTCCGAGGATACGTCAACTTCCTGATCTCCGGACCTTCCACCGCGAGCTAAAGACCTTTCTATTTCATTGTGCAGGGCTGGCTTAATGAAGTTTTTTATTGGGGTTTTATTATAGTCTTATATTCCTTCAGTCTTCAATTTAAGTAGTTTTTAAATGTTTTTTTAACTTTTCTGAGTTGTGTTTTTACCTTGGCTGTAAACCACCCTGAGTCCTTCGGGAGAAGGGCGGTATGTATAAAACGCATGAGCTACATGTTCTCACAAGACATGAGCATGGAAATACATAAGGGCAGCATCTGTGTCATTTTGATGCTCAGTGGAAGCCTATGTTGCTGTCCAGTCTGACAGAATTACCATTGATGGGAACCTCTGAGCTTGGAGGGTTTCTTGCAGCTGTTTCATGATCCAACTGCGGATGAGGAGGGGGACTGTGGGATCCTTGGTGCTCTCTCAGCTTGGTTCTTTCTTGCAGACATTTCATGACCCAACTAGCTAACATCATCAGTGGCTAGAAGGGAGGAGGAGGAAGAGGACCGTGGGGCCCTTCATGCTCTCTGAGCTTGGTGGTTTTCTTGCAGATGTTTCACGACCCAACTAGGTAACATCATCAGTGCTAGAAGGGAGTGGGGTTTGCTCTCATTTTATATACTAGTGGCTTGCCAGCATCTGCAAAGAATTGGGAATTTGCAGGAACCAGCCAACCCTCCACCATAGGGACGATTGGGCTGAGCTTCAAGGCATGGATCTTTAAGGAGAGACGTTGAAATATTGTACATTATATTGTGATGCATTTAATAAAAAAAAACTATATGTACCGTACATCTATAAAGGAAGAATTGGAGTGCTTCCTTCCCTTCCTTGCCCAAGGGAACCAACGCTCCCTCCTTCGTACATCAACAGGCTGGTCATCTCTCCCTTCGTCATTGCCAATACACACCTGAAGGTTAAGGTGAACAACCGTTTTTTTTCCTGGTTTTTCACACTGCACGCTCTTGTAGGACAGGTAGTCCTCGACTTACAGCAGTTCATTTAGTGACCGTTCGAAGTTGCAACGGCACTGAAAATCGTGACTCAGGGCCACTGCAACAGCTCCATGTTCGTGGGATCAAAATTCAGACTGCTTGACATTTCGTATTTACGACGGTCGCAGTGTCACGCGATCCCCTTGGGCGACCTTCTGACCAGCCAAGTCAATGGGGAAGCCCGCTTCACTTAGCGACCGTGCCCCTAACTTAACAACCCGCAGGGATTCGCTTCGCCGCTGTGACAAGGGAGGTCGTAAAACAGGGGGGCAAAATTCACCAAACCACTGTCTCGCTTGGTGACTGAGAATTTTTGGGGCTCGATTGTGGCCGTAAGTCAAGGACTGCACTGTCTTCCTCTCCGGGATGGTCTTGAATTCCGATCCCCTCCCATGAGTCACTCTTGAAGTCACGTGCCCAGACCTCCTGATCTCCAAACCACAACTTTGTGATAACTCACAACTTTCCATTTGACCTTCCTTGCTCATATTTCTGCCTTTGTGTGTATGTGTGTCTGTGTTTCCGCAGAACTTCCCTGTCTGTCGAGCGGACTTCTTTAGGTGGTGACAGGCTGCCTTAAAAAAGAATAAGGAAGGAACCATTCAGCGTATTCATCTTAAAACTTCCCATGTGCGATAACTCAGGTGCAATAGGGCTCAAACTGCAGAGAAGCGAAAGAGCTTGGCATAAAATTTATTTATTTATTTATTTATTTTATTAGATTTCTAGACCGCCCTTCTCCCGAAGGACTCAGGGCGGTGTACAGCCAAGGTAAAAAGAAACAATGTACAATTAAAAGTAAATTAAAAAACTTATTATACAATTTGGCCGAAAATTAAAATAGTTAAAAAATCTAAAAACCCCAGTTTAAAACTTAAATAAAATTTAAAATTCGAAATCTAGACAATTTAAGAAAGCCCCGCGCGAACAAACAAATATGTTTTCAGTTCGCGGCAAAAGGTCCGAAGGTCAGGTATTTGGCGTAAACCAGGGGGAAGTTCATTCCAAAGAGTAGGAGCCCCCACAGAGAAGGATCTTCCCCTGGGGGCCGCCAGCCGACACTGCCTGGCGGACGGCACCCTGAGAAGTCCCTCTCTATCTGAGCATACGGGTTGGTGGGAGGCATAAGGTAACAGCAGGCGGTCCCGTAAAAATGAGATGAAATACACGCATGGATGCACGTGTTGTAATATCTCCGCCATATGTCATCGCTGCCCTCAGATGGCTGTTCGTAAAAGAAAGTTTCAAGAAACGTTAAAAGCCAATTTGCCTCCAGTAGTTGTGGGTGCTCCCAACACTGGAGGTTTTTAAGAAGAGACTGGACAGTCGTTTGTCTGAAATGGTTTATAACAGGGGTCTCCAACCTTGGTCCCTTTAAGACTTGTGGACTTCAACTCCCAGCTTTGCTGGCTGAGGGACTCTGGGAGTTGAAGTCCACAAGTCTTAAAGGGACCAAGGTTGGAGACTCCTGCTATATAGGGTCTCCTGCTGCTTGTGCAGGAGCCTGGACCTCCAAGGTCCTTTTGAACTCTGTTATTCAATGCGATCCTGGGTTGCGTGAACAGAGGGATATAATCACGTGAAGGGTTAATACCACATTATAATGCCTTGGTAAGGCCACACTTGGAATATTTGCATCCAGTTTGGGTCTCCACGATGTAAAAAAAGAAGTGGAGACTCTAGAAAGAGTGCAGAGAAGAACAACAAACATTTATTTATTTATTTATTTTGTCACAACAATATATGTAAGTATCATACAGAAAGGTTATATAGTATATAAACATATATATGAGTAAATGTTAGGAGGTATAAGCATATATATATGTAGGAAGAAGAAAAGAAAAACAATAGGACAGGAACGGTAGGCACGTTTGTGCGCTTATGCACGCCCCTTACGGTCCTCTTAGGAATGGGGTGAGGTCAATAGTAGACAGTTTTTGGTTAAAGCTTTTGGGATTATGGGAAGAGACCACAGAGTCAAGGAAAGTATTCCAAGCACTGATGATTCTGTTACAGAAGTCATATTTTCTGCAATCTAGATTAAAGCAGTTAACATTAAGTTTAAATCTATTGGTTGCTCTAGTATTATTGCAATTGAAGCTGAAGTAGTCTTTAACAGGAAGGACGTTACAATAGATGATTCTGTGAGTTAAACTTAGGTCTTGTCGAAGGCGACGGAGTTCCAAGTTTTCTAAGCCTAGGATTTCAAGTCTGGTGGGATAAGGTATTTTGTTGTTTTCAGAGGAATGGAGAATTCTTCCTGTAAAATATTTCTGGACATGATCAGGGGACTGAAGGCTCAAACATATGATGAACGGTTGCAGGGATTTGGTATGTCTAATAACAAGAAGGACGAAGGGTGAGATGATAGCACTCTTCCAATACTTGAGGGGTTGCCACAAAGAAGAGGGAGTCAAGTTATTCTCCAAAGCACCTGAAGGCAAGACAAGAAGCAATGGATGGAAACTAATCAAGGAGAGAAGCAACCTGGAATTAAGGAGAAATTTCCTGACAATGAGAACAATTAATCAGTGGAACAACTTGCCACCAGAGGCTGTGGGAGATTGGACAACTGTTTGTCCAAAATGAGCAGGGTCCTTTCTTGGTTATTCTGTTAGAGCAGGGGGTCTCCAACCTTGGCAACTTTTAAGACTTGTGGACTTCAACTCCCAGAGTTCCGAAAGGTGGCTGTGGAATTCTGGGAGTTGAAGTCCACAGGTCTTAAAGTTGCCAAGGTTGGAGACCCCTGTGTTAGAGAGAGTCTTTCGCTGTAGAGAGTTGTTGTTGCACTAAAAAAAAAAAAAGACATTTGGCCCTTTTTCCACGCTGAAGACTCTTGCAACATCCCCCCGGATAACGTGATCAAAATTCGGGAGACTTGGCAACCGACTCACGTTTATGACGGTCGCAGTGGCCCTGGGGTCACGCGGTCCCCCTTTTGCGACCTTCTGAGAAGCAAAATCAGCGGGGAAGACGGATGCGCGTAACAACCGTGCGACTCACTTAACAACTGCCGTGGTTCACTTAACGACTGGAGCAAGACAAGTCGTAAAATGGGGCAAAACTCCCTTAGCTGTTTCCCTTGGCAACATGTTGGGCTCCACGGTGGCTGTAAGTTGAGGACTGCCTGTACTTGCAGGTACTTCAGTCATAGCTGTGATGTTTTTTTTATTTTTGGAGTCTCCATTCCTCACCCGGACGTCCTGAGGCAGCGAGTTCCTGAGGATGAATGCAGATGGAGAAATTTTAAACAGATAAATATAAGTTAAAAAAGCAACGTCTTGTCCTGGCCCGAGGAGGGATGAGTAATGTTCTTTTGTCTTTTGTGGGAAAGTCAGCGCTTGTTTAAACACATCCAGATGCTCGTGATGTTTTGGAAAAATGCACACTGGCATTATCTCAACTCCCTTTTCTGACATTGTCAAGCCCAGTCACATGCCT
Source organism: Ahaetulla prasina (assembly GCF_028640845.1). Taxonomy (NCBI): domain Eukaryota; kingdom Metazoa; phylum Chordata; class Lepidosauria; order Squamata; family Colubridae; genus Ahaetulla; species Ahaetulla prasina. The sequence goes on along the minus strand of NC_080545.1, from coordinate 100,692,001 downwards.
AACTGGCATGCCCGCTCTCCGTTTCCCTGCGCCTGGCAGGCTGACTCAGGGCACCTCGCTATCTGGAGCCAATCTATGCAAATAAAAGTTTTCTCTTCTGGCTTCCCGGATTTAGCCATTGCTTCATAGTGGCTTAGATTAAGCAGAGTCTCTTGAATGTATTTCTCTCTCGAAGGGCCTTCCGTGATTGATGAAGTTAACTAGTTTCCCTCCTCCTCCTCCTCTCCACAATCCGCACTCCTTTCTGGCACCAATGAGGTTATCTAGTTGGGTCATGAAATGTCTGCAGGAAAACCACCAAGCTCAGAGAGCACCAAGGAGCCCTTCCTTTCAACCCCGAGCTACAGATATTCTCCTAGATCGATACTCACAACCTGTGTTGCGGGTGAACTCCCGGCCAGTGGTTCATATGAGAGGCTGGTAGTCCTTTTTTTACAATAGAATAGGAATAGAACAGAGCAGAATAGAATAGAATAGAATAGAATAGAATAGAATAGAATAGAATAGAATAGAATAGAATAGAATTTTTATTGGCCAAGTGTGATTGGACACACAAGGAATTTGTCTTTGGTGCAGATGCTCTCAGTGTACATAAAAGAAAAGATACCTTCATCAAGGTACAACATTTACAACACAATTGATGGTCAATATATCAATATAAATCATAAGGATTGCCAGCAGCAAAATTACAGTCATACAGTCATAAGTGGAAAGAGATTGGTGATGGGAACGATGAGAAGATTAATAGTAGTGCAGATTTAGTAAATAGTTTGACAGTGTTGAGGGAATTATTTGTTTAGCAGAGTGATGGCCTTCGGGGAAAAACTGTCCTTGTGTCTAGTTGTTCTGGTGTGCAGTGCTCTATAGCGTCGTTTTGAGGGTAATGACAGACTCAATAATTCCTCTGTAGAACTGGATCAGCAGCTCCTTGGGCAGTTTGAGCTTTTCTGAGTTGGCGCAGAAAGAACATTCTTTGTTGTCCTTTTTTGATGACTTTTTTGATGTTAGCTGCCCATTTTAGGTCTTGCGATATGGTAGAACCTAGAAATTTGAAGGTCTCTACTGTTGATACTGTGTTGTCTAGTATTGTGAGAGGTGGAAGTATGGAAGGGTTTCTCCTTTGCAGTGTAGGCCAGAAATATCCAATGGTTGCCAACAAGGTCAAAGATCTGCCATGGGGAGGATCAAAACTGGGGCATGTAGAAGAGCTTTAATGAGTCATGGTTGGAGAAAATGTGAGCCCTCTAACTCAAGGGACGTCCTCTTCCAGCGGGCATTTGAACCCAGCAGGGCCGCTCGGTGGTATGTGCTAGAGGCGCCATGTTGCTTTGCCTGGCATATCAAACTTCTATCTTTTTATAACATTTATTTGGCACCAGGAGCTAAAGGTCCACTGTCAAGATTCGAATTTGCCTTTTGTGAATTATCCCAGGAGCAGAAAGTGCAGCTAGTCCTCCACTTATGACCGTAATGGAACCTTCCTACAGGCAGTCCTCGACTTAGCAACAGTTGATTTAGTGACCGAAGTTACAATGGCACCAAAAAAAGGGATCGATGACTGTTTTTCACACTTAACGACCGTTGCACCATTCCTGTGGTCATGTGATCAAAATCCAGACCCTTGGCAACTGACTCATACTTAGGACGGTTGTAGTGTCCCGGGATCACGTGATTCCTCTTTTGCGACCTTCTGACCAGCAAAGTCAACTGAGAAGCCAGGTTCACTTAAGAACCGTGTGACTAATTGAACGACCCGCCGTAATTGAACAACGGTGGCGAGAACGGTCTTAAAACAGGGCGAAACTCACTTAGCGCCTGTCTTCGCTTAGCAGCAGAAGCGTTGGGCTCCGTTTTGGTCGTAAGTCGAGGACTGCCTGCCTGGCTTTTAAATATCACCCTGTCCCGTGTTACATGATTTCAGTCCCATATTGAAATTTAAAATTGCACCACAGACTTGTCCGTAGGCTCTTTCACAATTGCTGAATTTAAAATCATCTTTCAGGTTGGAGGCCCATCGGCCACCCCTGCCTCTTCGGCTCATTAGCAAGGGCTGGATTGGCTGCCAATATATCTTATAATATGGTGCCTGACACAAGAACAGTTTTTCCCCGAAGGCCATCACTCTGCTAAACAAATAATTCCCTCAACACTGTCAGACTATTTACTGAATCTGCACTACTATTAATCGTTTCATAGTTCCCATCACCAATCTCTTTCCATTTATATGACCATAACTTGTTGCTGGCAATCCTTATGATTTATATTGCTATATTGATCATCAATTGTGTTGTAAATGTTGTACCTTGATGAACGTATCTTTTCCTTTATGTACACTGAGAGCCTATGCACCAAGACAAATTCCTTGTGTGTCCAATCACACTTGGCCAATAAAGAATTCTATTCTATTCTATTCTATTCTATTCTATTCTATTCTATTCTATTCTATTCTATTCTATTCTATTCTATTCTTTTTCTCCTTTGCCCTTCCTTTTTTTCCTCCAAAAATCTCTGACATGAATTTTTCTTTGCTTTTTCTCCCTTCCTCCAGCGGGAGGATGGATTTGGGTGAGCTTCGAGCGCCCTCTCGTGTCCACCTGGTGGTGGTTTTCTTGCAGAGTTGGCCTTAGCCAAAATAGGTAAAACCATCGGTGCTGGAAAACTGGGGGGGGGGGCTTGTGGAGAGGAAGACAAGGATTTTGGGGGTCCTTGGCGCTCTCTGAACTTCGTGGTTTTCTCGCAGATGTTTCATGACCCAACTAGATAACCTCATCAGTGCTAGAAGGGAGTGGAACTTGCATATAGAATTTATTTATTGGCCAAGTGTGATTGGACACACAAGGAATTTGTCTTGGTGCATCTGCTCTCAGTGTACATAAAAGAAAAGATACGTTCATCAAGGTACAACATTTACAACACAATTGATGGTCAATATATCAATATAAATCATAAGGATTGCCAGCAACAAAGTTACAGTCATACAGTCATAAGTGGAAAGAGATTGGTGATGGGAACTATGAGAAGATTAATAGTAGTGCAGATTCAGTAAATAGTCTGACAGTGTTGAGGGAATTATTTGTTTAGCAGAGTGATGGCCTTCGGGAAGAAACTGTTCTTGTGTCTAGTTGTTCTGGTGTGCAGTGCTCTATAGCGTCGTTTTGAGGGTAGGAGTTGAAACAGTTCATGTCCTGGATGCGAGGAGTCTGTAAATATTTTCACGGCCCTCTTCTTGATTCGTGCAGTATACAGGTCCTCAATGGAAGGCCGGTTGGTAGCAATTATTTTTTCTGCAGTTCTAATGATCCTCTGAAGTCTGTGTTTTGCTTGTTGGGTTGCAGAACCGAACCAGACAGTTATAGAGGTGCAAATGACAGACTCAATCATTCCTCTGTAGAACTGAATCAGCAGCTCCTTGGGCAGTTTGAGCTTCCTGAGTTGGCGCAGAAAGAGGAAGTAGAGCAAGAGGAAGAGAAGGCGGATGATTGCGGGATCCTTGGTGCTCTCTGAGCTTGGCTGTTTTCTTGCAGACATGTCGTTACCCAACTAGGTAATGTCATCAGTGCTAGGGATGTGACCTAGTTTGGCTCATGAAATATCTGAGCTCAGCGAGCTACAAATGCTTCCTTTAGATGTGGGAATCCTTTGAATCCTGCCATTTCTGATCTCTCAGTGTGTGGTAATTAACAGAATAACCGAGTTTGGAGGGACCTTGGAGGTCTTCTAGTCCAGGGGTCTCCAACCTTGGCAACTTTAAGCCTGGAGGACTTCAACTCCCAGAATCCCCCAGCCAGCAAAGCTGGCTGGGGAATTCTGGGAGTTGAAGTCCTCCAGGCTTCAAGTTGCCAAGGTTGGGGACCCCTGTTCTATTCCACCCCCTGTTCAAGCAGGAGATCCTATACCCGTGATAGCGAACCTATGGAACGTGTGCCACAGCTGATTTTCGGGCCTTCTGGGCCCACCAGAAGTAGGGAAACAGGCTGTTTCCTGCCTCCAGAGGGCCTGGGGTGGAGTGGGGAAGGCCTGTTTTTCGCTCTCCCCAGACTCCAGAACCTCTCTAGGAATCTGGAGAGGGTGAGAATGGCCTTCCCCCGCCCATCCCCCGGAGGCCCTCCAGAGGCTGGAAATGGCCTCCTTTCCAACTTCTGGTGGAACCGGGAGGCCCATTTTTTGTTCTCCCCAGACTCCTAGAGAGGCTCTGGATCCTGGGGAGAGCAAAAAACGGGCCTACTGGGCCCATCGGGCCAAAAGCGGGAGGAGCGCAGGATTATGCACGCATGCACGGGACGCATATAATTATGGGTGTGGGCACACTCATGTGTGACCCCCCACCCACCCCCCCGTACTCCCCCCACTTTTGACACACGATGGTGAAAAGGTTAGCCATCACTTACCTATACCATTCTGGACAAATGACTGCCCAATCTCTTCTTAAAAACCTCCAGTGTTGAAGCAGCCACAACTTATTTATTTATTTATTTATTTATTTTGTCACAACAATATATGTAGGTATCATACAAAAAGATTATATAATATATCAACACATATATGGATAAATATAAGGAGGTATAAGCATATATGTATATAGGAAGAAGAAAAGAAAAACAATAGGACAGGAACGGTAGGCACGTTTGTGCGCTTATGCACGTCCCTTATGGTCCTCTTAGGAATGGGGTGAGGTCAATAGTAGAAAGTTTTTGGTTAAAGCTTTTAGGATTATGGGAAGAGACCACAGAGTCAGGTAAAGTATTCCAAACACTGATGATTCTGTTACAGAAGTCATATTTTCTGCAAATCTAGATTAAAGCGGTTGACATTAAGTTTAAATCTATTGGTCGCTCTTGTATTATTGCAATTAAAGCTGAAGTAGTCTTTGACAGGAAGGACATTACAATAGATGATTCTATGAGTTAAACTTAGGTCTTGTCGAAGGCGACGGAGTTCCAAGTTTTCTAAGCCTAGGATTTCAAGTCTGGTGGGATAAGGTATTTTGTTGTTTTCAGAGGAATGGAGAACTCTTCTTGTAAAATATTTCTGGACACGTTCAATTGTATTGATGTCAGAGATGTGGTGAGGGTTCCAAACAGGCGAGCTGTATTCTAGAATTGGTCTAGCAAATGTTTTATATGCTCTGGTTAGTAGTGTGGTGTTTTTGGAAAAGAAGCTACGCAAGATTAGGTCTACAACTCTTAGAGCCTTTTTTTGCTATGTATTTGCAGGGGGCTTTGGCACTTAGATCATTTGACATGAAAACTCCAAGGTCTTTAACGGGAATGGGGTCATCTGTAAGGTAATGTCCATCTAGTATGTACTTAGTGTTTGGGTTCTTTTTTCCTAAGTTTTAGACCAAGCGGTTAGATGATCAAGGTCTTTTTGAATGATAGATGTATTGTCTGTGGTGTTAAATAGTTTGACATCTGAAGACAAACTGTTAATTGTGCTCATTGTCAGAAAAAAAATTCTCCTGTGTTCCAGGTTGCTTCTCTCCTTGATGAGCTTCCCTCCGTTTGCTTCTTGTCCTGCCTTCGGGCGCTTTGCCGAATAATAGCCTGACGCCCCTCTTCTTTGGGGGCAGCCCCCCGAGATATGGGAAGGCTGCCTTTTTGTGCACAACCCAACAGAGGGAGCTGCAGGCAAGCGAAAGAAAATATCTCAGAAAAAAAACTCACCAGTGTCAGGTCTCTCAAAAGTTAATTTTAAATACTTTGCAGCTGGCCCCGTGCCAGGCATCCTTGCTTGGCAGCCAGAAGTCCTGTCAGGCTTTTTTCCTTTAGTTACACAAACTTGTGATGCTATACGATAACAAAACTACACAGGAGAAGACCTCTCTTTGGCAGGAACACCTCCTTGACTTTGGGGCAGGTTGAGCTCTGGTCTCAGGACTTTGGGTGATGTCATTTATTGGTTCTGCAAAGGTTGGGAGTACCTGCTCCATGGAGCGGACAAACAGATTACTCGTGTAGTCTGTAGTTAATTTCCCAGTCCTAAGACTTGGCACAGAGGGCTTTCTTCGAAGTCTCTGCTTGAGTTCTGGACTCCGAAGCCTTAGCCAGACCAAGGACTTGCGCCGTAGACAAGGCGCGGTCATAAAGAGAGCCACCAGCTCTTCTGTTGCTTCCTCGAGAAGAGCCGGGAGTTCTGTTTTCCCCCTTGACCAACTTTGTAGAATCAGATCAAAGCCTCCTTAGAAGACCACCGTTTCTCAAGTTGCTGGGATGGAGAAGTGGGAGAACACCGAAGGGACCTCTGCCTTCCACTTGCCAGACTGGATGGTGAGTCAACTCCATCTAGCTTCCATGAATAAGAAGGGGGTGGGGGGGAGAAAACTTGGACACCTGTTGGGCGATACGTTTTAGCTTGGCTGTATTCTCTTTTCAAAGGGACACAGTGGCTCAGGGGCTAGGACGTTGAGCTTGTCGATCGAAAGGTCGGCAGCTCAGCGGTTCGAATCCCTAGTGCTGCCGCCTAACAGGGTGAGCTCCCGTTCCTTGTCCCAGCTTCTGCCAACCTAGCAGTTCGAAAGCAGGTAAAAAAAAATGCAAGTAGAAAAAATAGGGACCACCTTTGGTGGGAAGGGAACAGCGTTCCGTACGCCTTTGGCATTTAGTCATGCCAGCCACATGACCACGGAGACGTCTTCAGACAGCGCTGGCTCTTCGGCTTTGAAATGGAGATGAGCACCGCCCCCTAGAGTCAGGAACGACTAGCATGTCTGTGCGAGGGGAACCTTTACCTTTATTCTCTTTTCAGGGCTACGGTTAGCCTTAGTTGTTGAGACTTAGACTTCAAGACAAAACCGTAGCCATGAAAGAGAGCTGGGTGACTTTGGGTGAATTCACCAGGAGGCAGGGAGTTCTAGTCCTGACTTAGGCATGAAACGTAACTGGGTGACGTTGGGCCAATCAACAGGAGACGGGGAGTTCTAGTTCCAGCTTAGTCATTTAAAAAACAGCTGGGTGGCTTTGGGCCAATCACTAGGAGATGGAGAATTCTAGTTCTGCCTTAGGCATGAAAAACTGGCTGGGTGATTTTGGACCAGGCCTTCTCTCTCTCAGGCCAACCCACCTCACAGGGTTGTTGTGGGGAAAATGGGAGGATGAAGGTGTGTTGGATTTGTTCGCCACCTTGAGATATTTGTAAAAAATAATAAAAGTGGTGTGATATATATAGATAGATACCGTGTTTCCCTGAAAATAAGACCGGGTCTTGTATTAATTTTTGCTCCAAAAGACGCATTAGGGCTTATTTGGGGGGAAATACGGTACTAAATGCACCCATCTGGCTGACAATCTTAACTGGAGCTTATTTTGGGGAGAGGGCTTATATTATGAGCATCCTGAAAAATCATTCTAGGGCTTATTTTCCAGTTAGGTCTTATTTTTGGGGAAACAGTATAGATAGATAGATAGATAGATAGATAGATAGATAGATAGATAGATAGATAGATAGATAGATAGATGAGAGAGAGAGAGAGAAATAGAGACATGGATTGATGGATGGACGGAGAGATGAAATGATATGAGGATAGATAGATAGATAGATAGATAGATAGATAGATAGATAGATAGATAGATAGATAGATAGATAGATAGATAGATGAGAGAGAGAGAGATGATTGATAGATGATGGATGGATGGATAATCAGATAGCTACATAGATACATACTGTAGATACATGGATGGATGGATAGATATATAGATAGATGATGAATGGATGGTGGGTAGATAGATGGATGGATGATCAGATAGATAGAAAGAAAGAAGGAAGGAAGGAAGGAAGGAAGGAAGGAAGGAAGGAAGGAAGGAAGGAAGGAAAAAAAAACTGAGCAAAAGGGCCCATTTCCGCCTCAAATGCCCAAGGGTTGCCTAAGGAGAGCTGCACGCTGCTGTTGAGAGTTGGGTGCCCACTTCTCATCCTCCCTCAAGGAGCCAAACTCTTTTGCAAATGGATGGGCCTCAAAACGCCATTCACACCCCTCCCCACCCCCGGAGGTTTGGTTTCCCCTCGAATTGCTGGCCGGAGAATCATGGAGCCACTCTGGCTTGCTCACCGAGGTTAGATGTGGCCGGCCCCCCTCTGTGTCAGAATCGGGGGTTGAGAACCGGAGCATCTGAGCGACGGCAGTCGGGCGTAGAGCTGCCCTATGGCGTTTCCCGTTGGTAGACCAGGGATGGCCTCCAGATTTGGTGGTCCATGAGCTTGGCGCATCTGTTGAGCCGCTACGGCCTCTCAGTCTTCATAAGGACGGATCATGGCTGAATATTTGTCTTCACAGGACAAGCGCTTTTCCTGGTGGGCAAATGGTTAATTTCCTGGACCCTTTTTTTGTGGACATTCATTCTAACATTTAATGGGGCCCATCGTCTCCTGGGGTGATCAAAAGAGATCCTCCTTTTCTACATAAATTACTTTGCTTTAAATTTAAACTATTCATTGCAATTTCTTCCATAAGCATTCCCTCTCTCTTCCCTCTCTCCCTCCTCCCTCCTCTCTCTCTCTCTCCTCTCTCCTCCTCTCTCTCCTCCCTCCCTCCTCTCTCTCTCTCCTCCTCTGTCTCTCTCTCCCTCTCTCTCCCTCCCTCCCTCTCTCCCACCCTCTCTCTCCCTCCCTCCCTCTCTCTCTCTCTCCTCCCTCCCTCTCTCTCACTCCCTCCGTCTCTCTGTCTCTCTCTCCCTCCCTCCCTCCCTCCCTCTCTTTCTCTCCCTCCCTCTCTTTCCCTCTCCCTTTCCCTTTCTCTCTCTTCCTTTCTGTCCCTCTCTCCCTCCCTCTCTCTCCCTCTCCCTCCTTCCCCCTCTCTCTCCTAGTACTTCTTTGCTTCTCAAATAACGTTAAGATGAATATGGAGGATAAACAGGGCGTCCTTTTTAAGCCTTTTCACCTTTCTTTTACAGAATAACAGAGTTGGAAGGGACCTTGGAGGTCTTCTAGTCCAACCCCCTGCTCAAGTAGGACATCTTATATCATTTCAGACAAATGGTTGTCCAATCTCTTCTTAAAAGCCTCCACTGATGCAGCAACCACAATTTCTGGTGGCAAGCTGTTCCACTTATTCATTGTTCTAACTGTCAGGAAATTTCTCCTTAGTTCGAAGTTGCATCTCTCCTTGATTAGTTTCCACCCATTGCTTCTTGTTCTACCCTCAGGTGCTTTGGAGAATAGCTTGACTCCCTCTTCTTTGGGGCAGCCCCTGAGATATTAGAAGGCTGCTATCCTGTCTCCCCTGGTCCTTCTCTTCGCTAGACCAGCCATGCCCAGTTCCTGTAACCATTTTTCATATGTTTTAGCCTCCAGGCCCCTAACCATCTTTATTGCTCTTCTCTGCACCCCTCCCAAAGCCCCTCCATCCCATGCATCTGAAGCAGGAATGTCCCCAGCCCCCCTTCTGCATTATTCTAGACATACACAGAGAGAGAGAGAAAGAGAAAGAGAGAGAAAGAGAGAGAGAGAATGCTCCAGAGATGCCTCTCTCTCGTTGCATTAAGATCGGGGCGTACAGATTTCACAAAACTTTTCAACTGCTGCCTTCTTCCTTCCCACGTCTTGCCTGCCTGTTTAGAGCCGACAGAAATAACCCTCGCTGCCTGCCTTTTATTTTTAGAAGTCCTAAACCTTTGATTATCGCCCTCAAAAAAATATTTGGGAGAAGGGAATCCGGGATTTTTGAGGTGGAGAGATCCGATTTCTCCCAAGAGAAAATACCAACTCGGCAAGCGATGCTGAAATATTTCAGCCGGAAATTTCTGTTTTTTTTTCTCCAGAATTGCTACCAATCTTAAGAGCAATTTATTGACCGGTTATTTCCTTTGTATTTGTTCACATTAATCTCTTTTTTTATTTTCCCCCTGGCTGAAATGAGCAAGAACTCTCGGCGTAGAGGTAGTTCCTTGACTTATGACCACAATTGAGCCCAAACTTTAGGTTGCTAAGTGAAACACAGACAAAGTGAGCTTTCTCGCTGCAGTTGTTAAGTTAGTGACACGGTTGTTAAATGAATCTAGCTTCCCCGTTGATTTGCCTTTTCAGGATGCCACCATAGGGAGATCACGGGACACACTGCGACTGTCATAAATATGAATCATTTGCCCAACGTCTGAATTTTGATCATGGGACCCCTGGAACGCTTGCGGTGCGAAAAATGGCCACATTTCTCAGTGCCGTTCTCTCTTTGAACGGTCACTAAGCGAGCCGCCATAAGTTAAGGACTACCTGTACATTGTCGGCATGATCCAAGGTGACCTTTGAGACTGAGGTTCTTTCAATTATACTTTTCTGACCTTCCTTTCCCTCTCTCTCTGAATAATTCCCTTTTTTTATAAATGCATTTTAAAACGAGTGGCTCCCTACCTAATCTTAAGTGTTTACTTTGGCCAAATAAAGGGGATCCTTTTTTTTTTAAATTGAAAAAGTTTACAACAATTAAATTTCTTCCCTCCCATCCCCCCTCCTTCTCCCCTCCCTCCAAAACCCCCCTGCCCCCCCAACTTCCCGGAGCAAACACAAGGTATAGTTCAATGAACAAACAGTCATACATTAAATTTTAAAAATCTAACACAATTATAATCCTTCCTTTCACATAACCTGACTTCTTCCTTTAAAATCAAAAACAACATCCTACATTCAAAGGCAATCTGAAATTTCTTAATCTGATATCTATTTTGAATATAATCAATCCAATTCTTCCATTCATTTAGATATTTTTCTTGAGTACTGTCTTTCAAGAAGGCTGAGATTTTAGCCATCTCAGCCAAATTGGAAACTTTCAATATCCACTCTTCTATTGTGGGTAATTCTTTTTTCTTCCAATATTGTCCAATCAACAGGCTTGCTGCTGTTATTAAGTTCAAAATCAATTTAGTCTCAATCACTGTACAGTCTGTTATTATTCCCAAAAGGAAAAGTTGTGGTAGGAACTTTATCTTCTTCAAAACATTCTGCATAATCCACCAAATTCTTATCCAGAAAGACTTAATTTTCTTACAAGTCCACCATACATGAAAATATGTAGCATCATCACAATTACATTGCCAACATTTCGCTTGCATATCTGGATACATACATGATAATTTCTTAGGATCTAAATGCCATCTATAAAACATCTTATAAAAATTTTCCCTTAAATTCTGCGCTTGCGTAAATTTAACATTTCTAACCCAATTTTTTTCCCATGTTTCCAACATTATTGGTTCCTGAATATTTTGTGCCCATTTTATCATACAATCCTTTATTAAATCTCTTTCAGAATCTATTTCTATCAACACATTATACAATCTCTTTTTTTTATATATATAGCAACCTCTTTCATTGCGCTCAATCAATGACCATAAAATCGTTCGGTCACTATTAGAGTTTTGCAGAAAGTTTTCCTTAAGTTCTAGGAGCAAAAGGGAGGAGTTCCACATTTGCTAGAAACTTGTCCTTTCGAGATTTGTAAGTGGTTTAAAGACCCGTTTTTAATCCTAGCCTAAAACCTGCCCTAAGGCCAGTTAATTAAAAGAAGGCAGATTAGTTTTGTGGAGTAATCTGCGGAATAATTAGCTATTAAAACAGCCATTAAATTGGATCTGCTTTTTTAATTAACACATTGATGACTAATCGGTCATGCCTTATAATTATATCTCGGGTCATCAGGCAGTTGTGGAAATGACCTTGGGAGCGGTCAGATAAAAGGCAGCTGAGCCCTTAGCAGGAAGGTGGTTTCTCCGACTGTACAGGCAGTCCAAGAAGACCTACGACCAGAATGGAGCCCAACATTTACGTCGCTAAGGGAGGCATCGGTTAAGTGAATTTCGCTCCGCCGTTACCACTTTTCTCGCCGCCGTTGTTAAGCGAATCACTGGGGTTTTTAAGTTGGTGACACCATTGTTAAGCGAATCCGGCTTCCCCATTGACTTTGCTCGTTTCCAAAGGGGAAATCACACAACCCCAGGACGCGGCAACCGTCATAAGTACGAGTCAGTTTTCCAAGCATCTGAATTACTTAGAATCACTTCCGGTGCTGTTGTAACTTTGAATGGTCATAAGTTGAGGGCTACCTGTAAAATCTTTGCAGCGGCAGAATAGACAAATTCGGAAAACAGTTTTCAACACCTAAGGGTAAGAGCTGTTGGGCAGAACCAAAAGCATCGAAGGAGTAAACTGGTAGTAAGGGTGGTGTCTTTGATTGCATCTTTGCTAAGTCCAGACAGGTCCTTTGGCCTCCCGGGTTGGTGTAGGACAAAGCAGTCAGAAAAGAGGTTCAGAAACACACACACCCCCGATAGTTTCCCTAAAACAATTTTTGTCTTTGACCGTAATCCTAGAAAGCCAAGGGACAGCGTGCGTTCCAAAAATGGATTTATTTGCTCTTTAAAAGAGAGAGAGAGAGAAAAGGGAAAGAGAGAGAGAAAAAAGAAAGAGGAGAGAAAGAGAGAGAAGAGGGAAAAAGAAAGAAAAGGAGAGAGAGAGAAGAGGGAAAGAGAAAAGAAAGGAGAGAGAGAAAGAAGTGGGAAAGAGAGAGAAAAAAGAGAGAAGAGGGAAAGAGAGAAAGAAAAAAGAGAGAGGAAGAAAAGAGAAAAGAAAGGAGAGAGAGAGAAGAGGGAAAGAGAGAGAGAGAGAAAAGAAGGAAAGAAAGAGAGAAGAGGGAAAGAGAGAGAGAGAGAAAAGAAGGAAAGAAAGAGAGAAGAGGGAAAGAGAAAAGAAAGGAGAGAGAGAGTCTTCTGTGCCAGCCATTGCCTGAGTAATTCCTTCCTGCACAATCAGATTAATGAGTGGCGGGACAAATTGAGATTGGTTATTATCTGAAAATCATTAATGATGTCCTTGGGGCAAAAATATTCAGTGATAAAGCCCGTAAAATAATTGTAAGCTTGCCCAAGAACGTAAGTTCCAGATAGAAAAGTGACCGTCTGGCAGGCCTTCTGTTGGAAAAAATGTGAGCTCCCAAGGTCAGGAACAGAGGGAAAGAACAAAGGAAGCCCTCCTTCAGATCTCTCCCGAATAAAAGGAGACGGAAGTAATTCTTCTATCGTCCGCTCAGAAAAGGCACAAAAATAATAAAAACAAACGACAAGGTAAAGATAAAGGAGTCCCTGACTGAAGGGTTGCCCAGCTAATCTCTGATAGACTGTGGGAGTGCGGTGGGCGTGCAGGTCTGGAACACAGGTGTGTCCAGGTGTGCCTTTGATAGAGACTCATCAGTGGAGTTCCTGGTCTCTGAGCTTGGTGGTTTTCTTGCAGACGTTTCATGACCCAACTAGGTAACCTCATCACTGCTGGAAGGAAGGGGGAAAACTTCTACAGCTGCTGATGTTTCTTAGTTGGATCATGAAATGTGTGCAAAAAACCCACCAAGGATCCATAGCTCTCCCTCCCTCCCTTCCTTTTTTCCTTCCTTTCTTCCTTCTTCCTTCCCTCCCTCCCTTTAAACTTCCTTCCTTCCTTTTTCCTTCCTTTCTTCCTTCTTCCTTCTCTCCCTCCCTCCCTTTAAAGTTCCTTCCTTCCTTCCCACCCTCCCTCTCCCTTCCTTCCCTCCCTCCTTCCTTCCTTTTTTCCTTCCTTCCTGCCTTCTTCCTTCCCTCCCTCCCTCCCTCCCTTTAAACTTCCTTCCTTTTTCCTTCCTTCCTTCCTTCCTTCCCACCCTCCCTCTCCCTTCCTTCCCTCCCTTTCTCCTTCCTTCCCTCCCTCCCTTCTTTCTTCCTTCCTTTTTTCCTTCCTTTCTTCCGTCTTCTTTCCCTCCCTTTAAACTTCCTTCCTTCCTGCGTGCCTGCCTGCCTGCACAGATGATGTTCCCTAGTAGGGTCATGAAAAGTCCGGCCAAAACCCCAGCCAGCTCAGAGAATACCAAGGACCCCCACAATTCAATCCTGAGCAACAAATCTTCTCTTCTAAACGAATCTTAACACAATGTAAGCCGCCCTGAGTCTTCGGAGAAGGTCAGGATATAAATTCAAATTTAAAAAAAAATCAATCTCCCCAAAATGGATAATTAGTGGTTAATGATCCTCATTAAATGTTTCCATGTGAAGACCAGGAAGCTATCTATCTAGGGTACTTTTAATTTGAACGTTCGCCAAACCTAAATGCTCCAGAGGTGGGACTTCACATACTGTAACAACCTGCTCGCCCAGTACCGGAAATGTGCATGCGTGCCATCCACGCATGTGTGCGGTGTCACAAAACATGATAATTCGCTCACGCGCGCCGTCCACACATGCAGGCGACGTCAAACAACACGGCCATTCCCTCTTGCCTGCCATCTGCACATTCGTACAGCATCCCAAAACACAGCGATATAGGACAGGATTGCACTTGGGTCGCTACTACCGGTTCGCCTGAATCGGTCCAAACCGGCTGAAAGGCTCCTTCTAATTTGGTTAACTAAAAAGACTTCACATCTTTGCGAACCACTAAAAGTATATCTGTTATCTCATGTGGCCAAGCAGGGGGCATCCCAAATGCCCTTGCAGTCGGAAGTGCGTGCCTTGAAGATCGGCGCCCGGCGATGGATGTTGTATTGGAGAACACTCAAGAACTTGAAGAGTTAAACCTGTAGTAGCGTTAATCCGCTCAAGGCTCCCACTCATGTGACAGGCTTAGCCTGGAATCCTAACCCTCTTACTAAATCCTTCAAAGTCTTGGCACAAAGTCCATCTGGTATGTGCAGTGAAACTGCTCGGGGGAGAAATTGGGGTGGACAGTTTAGAGCCAGTGGTGAGCCCGCTTGGACATGGCCGAAGCTTTCCTTTCATAGTCGGGGTCTCCTGTTGGTCTAAGACAGGGGTGTCCAACCTTGGCGACTTGGAAGACTTGTGGACCTCTACTCCCAGAATTCCTAGATGGCTGGAGAGTTCTGGGAGTTGAAGTCCACGAGTCTTCAAGCCACCAATGTTGGACACCCCTGGTCTAAGGCAACGTTTCTCGACCTTGAAAACTTGAAGATGGGTGGACTTCAACTCCCAGAATTCCTATCTGCCTGGGGAATTCTGGGAGCTGAAGTCCAGAAGTCTTCACATTGCCCAGGTTGGACACCCTTGGTCTAAGGTAGGGTAGTCCAAACTTGGCAGCTTTAAGACTTGTGGACTTCAACTCCCAGAATTCCTCAGCCAGCTTGAGGAATTCTTGGAGTTGAAGTCCACAAGTCTTAAAGTTACCCAGGTTGGACAACCCTGGTCTAAGGGAATGTTTCTCAACCTTGGCAATTTGAAGATGGGTGGACTTCAACTCCCAGCATTCCTAGCTGGCTGGGGAATTCTGGGAGTTGAAATCCACATGCCTTCAGGCCAACACGGTTGAGAAACACTGGTCCAGAGAGTCAGCCACTAGGTCATTAAATGCAACCATTGTTTTGAGATCCCAAGTCTGGAAAAATTAACAAGCATTTTGGTTATATATTTATTTGGGACGTTTGCAGGTCAATCCAATCTGTTAACGATTCCGGTGCTTACAAAATAAAATAGACATACCCAGGGGACTGCAGGAAGGACCAGTCAAGAGATGATGATCAGCAAGCAGAGACTCATAGGCAGTCCTTGACTTACGACAGTTCATTTAGTGACCGTTCCAAGTTACTATGGAAAAAAAGGGGACTTGGGACCGTTTTTCACAGTTATGACCTTTGTCCCCCTGGTCGTGTGGTCCCCCTGGTCGTGTGATCAAAATTCAGAGCTCATAGTTAACGACCGTTGCCGTGTCCCATGGTCACGCGATCCCCTTTTGCGACCGTCTCACAAGCAAAGTCAATGGGGAAGCCAAGACTCACTTAACAGCCAAGTTACAAAACTTTATCAATCGCCTTGATTCACTCAACCATGAAAAAATGGAGCCAAACTCCTTTAACAACTGAACAAATCTCATTTAACGAACAGAAATTTGGGGCTCAGCTTTGGTCGTAAGTCGAGAACTACCTGTATCCCTTAAAAAAACCAGACCGGGCGCAAGTTATCGCCAGGTGATCAGCTTGAGGTGGGCTCCATCCGGTCACCAGGAAGAAAATCCAACTGATTCTAGGTTTGTTGGAGGATTTTTTGGCACGAGAAGTTAACCAGCTGCAGAAGCATCCAAAATCTCACCCTTGCTCAGAAAAGAGCAAGATTTTTGAAATGCGGTGGGTGGATGGGAAGCAGCTCTCTTCAGTTTTGGTTAATAATAAATGCCTTTATTGTTTCAGTGGCTTGCTAGTTCAACTTTCCGAGAACGGATTGTGGGGGGGGGGGACAATAAAAAGAGAGAGAAATTTGAATTTTAAAAGGAACCTAATTATCGAGTTAATTATAGCAGGCGGGACGGGGGGGGGGGAATATAGAAATAAGCTATTGTTAAGGCATGTATGAGGCAGGGCATTTTAGAAACCGGAGTTTAATAATGTGGCAGTGCTAAAATGAAAATTAAAAGGAGGAGGAATGGTCCGGGGACAATGGAATAGGCGGTGAGGTTTGGTTTTGCTAAGGGCGGGTGCCTCTTCTAACATTGGTTCTCCGGCCACGAAATGGAAACCTGGAAAGAAGGTGGGAACCTTCAGGTGTTCTACACCTTGGTCTCACCCCTCCCCTCCCCTCCCATCTTCCATCCCCCCCACCCCCGTCCCCAGGCAGAGAGGCGAAACCAGAGGAGGCAGGATTTCCACTGGAGGGAAGGTATAAAGGGATGGGCACCTGCTCAGGTGCTGCCTCTGAGAGGGCATCCCGGACGCGGCACCATGCCTGGGCAGAAGATGACCACTGCGAACGGGCACTCGGGGATTAAAGGCAAGGTGAGGGCATTTCATAGCATCCTAGGGAGCTTAGAGGTCTTCTAGTCCACCCCCTGGCCAAGGCAGGAGTCCTTTATACCATTCTGGACAAACGCTTGTCCCATCTTTTCTTAAAAGACCTCCTGTTCTGACCCGGCTCCCCAAACACAACAAACCCTCTGAAGTTGAATCAATAATTCCTTTATTAGATGCGCCAGCAGCCCCAGCAAAAAGTTTCTCTAGCAGGCTAAGAAGTCCGGCCGGCGGGGAGATAAATAGTTGTCTGCCACACCTATTCCTCTCCTCCCCCTGCCTTTTATCCCCAGAGCCAGGGTGGGGCTTCGCTAGTAGCGGTGGCTCTTCCATCCCAAGGACCGGCCCATAGATTTCCACTGCTCTCCTCTCCTCTGCTTTCTGTGCATCTGCACGTCAGGCACTGGATCCAGCTGTTCCTCCTCTTCCTCATCAGCCACTTCCAGACCTGCGGGCTGTTGACTCTCCACCTGAGGGCCATGCCCACCCAGTCACATTATACCCCCCCCCAAGCCACGCCCGCAGAACCGGTAGTAACAAATTTTACATTTCACCCCTGCCTTGGAGGTGGGATCTCAGATACCGAAAAATGTCCACCTTCTTCAGGTTTTTCTCCCATTGATTTGAAGCGTTCCAGGGGTGGTTTTACTTTCTCGATGGCATCCTCTATTTTCGTTTGTTCCCTAATCCACGCGTGGCTCTTTCTACCTTGTCTTGTGATGCCGAGTGTGGATCTTTGCGCCCCTTGTAGCTTTTGCGTCGACGGTGAGCTTCGTCTCCGTGTTTCGCCGGCATACGTTTGAGCAAGTAGCACACACGGATCCAGACTTTTTTCTCCGTGGGCATCGTAGGGGGAGGTTGTTCTTGAAAATTACTCTTAACTTGGCTGCCAACCGCATTTAACCCGCCGTTCAATTTCCATTTTTGTATCCCCTTCCATTGAGATCCGTTGGCCTGATGTAGATCTAGTTCTTCTCCAGATATGAACAGTTTTCTTTCTTTCCTTCCTGAATTTATTTAACCTAACCTGGCTCTTTCTTCAGGTTTATTTTTTAAGCCAAAATGGTTCTCTGTTCATTTGCTGCATGTGTCTTTGTTGCTCTTCTGCGTCTCGTGAGAAGAGGACAGCGTCATCTGCAAATGGTTTAAAGACTTCATGGTTGTCCCACCAGCTGCTTTTTCCAAAAGGCAAATATGATATTAAAACATTGACCCGGGAGACGTCGTG
Source organism: Ahaetulla prasina (assembly GCF_028640845.1). Lineage (NCBI taxonomy): Eukaryota > Metazoa > Chordata > Lepidosauria > Squamata > Colubridae > Ahaetulla > Ahaetulla prasina. Next base: position 100,674,041 of record NC_080545.1, on the reverse strand, counting down.
AAGCTGTTGGGGGTTCTTTGAGAAGTCACCTGGTTCAAAGTGTGTCTTGAGTTGCGGACCAGAAGGCCGGTTTCTGTCGGACCCGAATTCTTCTTTCCGTCCACCTTTCGCTAAATCTGGATTTCTCTTTTTTTTAATAGATCCAGTTTGCTGACCAGAAGCAAGAATTCAACAAGCGTCCCACGAAGATCGGGCGCCGTTCACTATCCCGCTCCATCTCTCAGTCATCAACCGACAGCTACAGCTCCGGTAGGCGCGTCTAAGAGAAGTTTTCAGGAAAAAAAAAACATTTGGGAACTGAGCCTCTGCCATTCTTCCCTCCCCAATTATTACATGGAATTCCCTGCCAGGGATGCAGGGAAGAAGTGGGAATGGTTGTTTTGCAACGTTCACAACAGGCAGAGGGGTGGAATGGAGCCTCTCTGTCAAGAGGCAGCCTACCAGCGAACACTCCCTGATGGGAAGTGAAGCAGGACAGAGCAGATGCCAATTCGGCTTCCATCACCATTGAAGTCAAGAAGGCTTAAGGTGAATGGTTTAACTCGTGACTTATTTCCTTCATCAGGGAGATCCTGTAATAGTCATTCCCAGTAAAATGAGCTCTATACACCCCCCAGGGTCACTCTGTGAGGGAAATGGCACCGCTTGAAGATGGGAGCGGAAGGCAGGCAGATCTAAGGACAGAGAGATGGACGGACAGAGGATAGATAGATGGATGGATAGATTGAGAGATGGGATACAAAGGGATGAGAGGTTAGATAGATGAGAGAGAGAGAGAGAGAGATAGGAGAGAGAGAGAAATAAGAGGGATGGCTGGCTGGATGGCTGGATGGCTGGATGGATGGAGAGATGAGTTACAGAGAGGTTAGATAGATGAGAGGTTAGATAGATGATAGATATAGATAGATGATAGATAGATAGATAGAGAGGTTAGATGATAGATATAGATAGATAGATAGATAGATAGATAGATAGATAGATAGATAGATAGATAGATAGATAGATAGATATTGAGAGAGAGAAATAGAGACATGAATGGATGGAGAGATGAGATGAGATACAAAGAGATGAGAGGTTAGATAGATGATAGATAGATAGATAGATAGATAGATAGATAGATAGATAGATAGATAGATAGATAGATAGATAAATAGGAGAGAGAGAGAAATAAGAGGGATGGATGGATGGGTGGATGGATGGATGGATGGATGGATGGATGGATGGATGGATGGATGGAGAGATGAGTTACAGAGATATGAGAGGTTAGATAGATTATAGATAGATAGATAGATAGATATTGAGAGAGAGAAAAATAGAGACATGAATGGATGGATGAATGGAGAGGAGATGAGATACAAAGAGATGAGAGATTAGATATATGATAGATAGATAGATAGATAGATAGATAGATAGATAGATAGATAGATAGATAGATAGATAGATAGATAGATAGATAGATAGATAGATGGATGAGAGAGAGAAATAAGAAACATTGATGGACGGACGGGTGGAAAGATGAAATGAGATGATAGATAGCTATATGATAGATAGCTATATGATAGATAGATAGATAGATAGATAGATAGATAGATAGATAGATAGAGATTGAGAGAGAGAGCAATAGAGATGGATGGATGGGTAGGTGGACAGATAGATAGATAGACAGACAAATGGATAGGTAGATGATGGAGCCATGAAGGGGAACCTATGACACGCGTGCCAGAAGTAGCACACACTGCCATCTCTCTGGGCATGCCAGCCATTGCCCGTTGCTCTTCCGGGTTCCGGCACCCACATGGATGCCGGCCAGCTGGTCTTTGCGCGTGGGAGCACCGGGAGCCAGAAGACCAGGTGACCAGTGAAGACATGAGCGTGTTGGAAACGGGAGGCTCAGCTGCTCTTCCAGTTTCCGGCACTCCTCTGTGCGTGTGTCCACGCTCCCATTTTGGCGCTCTGTGACGACACTTCGCCAACAGTGTGATAGAGGGACAGACAGATATGGAGGCATAGTGACACAGAATAAACTTGGACAGTATGTGTCATATAATGCCATCGTTGGAGCCAGAATGGTTTCGGATCCATTTTCATCCCCCCCCCCACCAAAAAAAAAATACAGCTATGATAAGAAGGCTTAAATAGAAAAACTGGGTTTTTTTTCATTCTTTCTAAAACAAAAGGAGTTTGCTCTGCGCTGCCTACCTGCAGCGTGTCACACGGTCCTGCTGCCAAAGCCCTGTGCCTGCTGGCATCAGAGAGCACAAGGAAGCGTATCTAGCAACCCCCTTACACACTGCTGTGCCATTGCAAACCTTGGGAGGGCAGGAGAGAGGGCTGCTAAGAGGACATGAGGATGAGGATGATGTTATCAAAAGACCCCAATTAAAAAAACCCAAAGAGGAAACCCCAAGCAAGAAATCTTACTTTAAGATTCAGAGGTTTATTCATGAGCAATTTGGAACATGAACAGCCATCATAGCAATGCAATTCCACAACAAAACTTGCATTATTAAACCATTGCAATGGGTTCCAGTGTCATATAGAAGGGCCTACAAGGACTGCTATCGGGCAGAGGACACCATTCTCATCTCAAGCTACATTTCTTATACCTTTTTTTTTACTGACATACGCATTCCATCGTTTCACTTGTTCTTTTTTACATTCTTACTGACTGTCACTGTCTGTAGACACCCATGTACATCTCAAACCTCTATCCATCGTCTACTTTCAGTTCCCTATTTCTCAGTGTTAAAGTTCTGATTCCAAATATATCTCAATGCTGGGAAGTGGCTCACCAGGCTCATGCAGCCTGTTATTAACACACAGCTGCCTGCAATTACAATTACTGCAGGCTCGAATTTCACCAGGCCCAAGGTTGACTCAGCCTTCCATCCTTTATAAGGTAGGTAAAATGAGGACCCAGATTGTTGGGGGGGGGCAATAAAAGTTGGCTTTGTATATAAATATACAAATAGGATGAGACTATTGCCTTACACAATGTAAGCCACCCTGAGTCTTCGGAGAAGGGCGGGATATAAATTCAAATAAAAACAAAAACAAAAAACGCCACGTACTTTGCAGAAAATGCAGCACACAAGTCAGCACATTAGAATTGCGTCTGGTACATTTTGCAGTTATGTTAGTTTAAAATAACCATCTTGTTGGTTATCGTTGGATAACCGTCTGTCTGAAGTGGTGTAGGGTTTCCTGCCTGGGCAGGGGGTTGGACTAGAAGGCCTCCAAGGTCCCTTCCAACTCTGTTGTTGTTATTTTTATTTGTTAAAACTTTGGTTCAGTGAGGCCTGGAGGTCCACTCCGAGACCTTATTTCCTCCAATTTTCCAATGGATATATTTCTTTTCTCACAATGACGGTGATATTATCCATTCAGTCGTGTCCGACTCTTGGTGATTCTGTGGGCCAGGTCCCTTCATATCTTCCAATCTTATGTTACTCCTTTGAGTTGTTCTATCCTCTGGCTGGTGAGAGTCTCCAGCCCGTTGTGTTCTTTGCTGCTCTGCTTTCCTTTTACCAGTTGACTCTTCCAAAAAGAATTGCTTTCTCCTGCAAAATCCCCCACGTGATGTGGGCAAAGTGAAGACACAATTCCGTGATTTTTGCCTTCCCGTGACGTGTCTGGGCTTATGCGCTACAGGACTCACTTTGTCATCTTTGCTGTCCAAGGAAGATGCAGGAGTCTCCTCCAGCATCATTGTTGTGTCTGTGCCCCCCTGAGCCGGCCCTCCTGCCAGAAAGTGACTCGGAAAGTGAGGGGGAAGGGCCGTCAGGACTTTACCTCAGGAGCACCGGCTTCCCTGGCTCAGCTCCAGGAGCCAGAAGTCGCCAGGTGGAAGACATAACAAGGCCTCCGTCCCCCGACTCTTCCCCGCCCCCCAGGCCACGCCTGCAGACCCAGCTGATGGCAATCAGGCCTGGCTGGACCCTAGGTATCGTAGCAGGAGAGAAGGGAACAACAGAAGCAGGGGTGGGGCAGGCCTAGGAAGTGCTGAGTCATGGAGCCACACCCCACAGATATAAAAGGCAGCCAGAGCTGCTTTGCCTCTTCGTATCAGGCAAATCCACTGATTGACTAAGAGCTGAAGTTTGTTTCTGGGTGACTCACCAGTGTCGTGGAAGATAACAGAGACACTTGGCAGCCGCTGGCTATTCTGCTGCCAGAGCTGATAGTGCCGGCTAATTAAGCCATCATTCAGACGGAGGCGAGGGAGGACAGAACAATCATGGCTCAAATTATTTTCTTCATTTCTCACTTTTTTAAGGTCCAGCTTTCACAGCCATCGGTAGATACGGGGAGACACGATAGAGCAGACTAACCTAGATTTGGTTGCCAGGCTGATATCTTTGTTTTTCCATATTCGGCTCATGTTCACCATTGCTGTGCAACTCAGTGCAATCTGACATTCAGCAAGAGTCGCGGTGGCACAGGGTTTAGAATGCAGGATTGCAGGCTGACTCTACCCACTGCCAGCAGTTTGATCCTGACCGGCTCAAGGTTGACTCAGCCTTCTGTCTTTCCGAGGTCGGTCAAATGAGGACCCAGATTGTTGGGGGCAAGCAGCTGACTCTGTAAACTGCTTAAAACACTGTGAAGTGATATATAAGTGCTGTTGCTAAGTGCTAAAGGAGGAAGGGAGGAAGAGGGAGGGAGGGAGGAAGGAAGGAAATATGGGCCATGGTAGTACAGTGATTAGAATGCAGCATTGCAGGCTGACTCTGCCCACTGCAAATAGTTCGATCCTGACCGGCTGAAGGTGGACTCAGCCTTCCGTCCTTCCAAGGTCCGTAAAATGAGGACCCCAATTGTTGGGGGCAATTATGTTGACTCTGTAAACCGCTTAGAGAGGGCCGCGAAGCACCGTGAAGCGGTATATAAGTCTAAGCACTATTTCTATTTCATCTCTGGATTCTTCGTTCCCCACTTTGCGCGATCTGCGACCCCCTTAGGAAAGACCCTCCCACAAAGAGAGAGAGAGAGAGAGAGAGAGATCCCACCCGGTCTTCCACAGCCGCTCTCTTTTCCCCGCCACCGCCTCTTGTTTCCAGAAGGAGATCGGAGACGGTGTTTGATTCCGCCCGGCCTTTGGAACCCAAGCTCAGAACGTTTATTTATGACGCTTCTCCAGTCTCCGATTGTGACTGAGCTTGGCTGGATGCGGAGCCATCCGAGGAGGGAGAGCGTCTCCCGGGGGGGACGCCGGGGGGGTCCCGGTTGCACAGAAAGGAAGAGTCGCTCCTCGATCGGATGGACGCTCCGAGACTCTTCTCCCCTGACACGGTCCTCGACGAGATCCCTGCCGTAGCTCAGTTGTCCTTTCGGGCCCAAGACCGGAAGCCCAGCCGGATTCTGTGTAAACGGGTAGGAAGCGGTAAGGATCACTTGTAGGGACTCGCTCCCAAAAGATTCCTGCCGGGTTGTTTTTAAGCTGTCTGAATCTTGTCGAAATGAGAGCGGATTCTTTGCGTTAGAACCGATGGGCCTTTTTAAACCCCCCCCTCCCCAACAGATCCCTTGGGTGATCGGTCAAACATGACATCCTCCCTAGCTGTAAGAGTTGGTTTCTTAAACCGAGTTCCTAGAGGCAAAAGATCCACTGGATTGCTTTAGAGATCCGATTTCTGGCTCGTAAGGAGCTTGGGGTTGTACATTAGCCTACAAAATACAGATCAACAGAGTTGGAAGGGACCTCGTAGGGTCATCTAGTCTAACCCTCTGCCCAAGCAGGAGACCCTGCACCATTTCTGACAGACGGCAGTCCAGTCTCTTCTCGAAAGCCTCCAGGGATGAAGCTCCCACAACTTCCGAAGGCAACTTCGGTTCCATCAGTTGATTGTTCTAGGTTGCTTCTCTCCTCGATTGGTGTCCATCCATTGCTTCTTGTCCTGCCTTCCGGTGCTCTGGAGAATAATTTGACCCCTCCCTCTTCTTTGGGGGAACCCCTCAAATATTGGAAAAACCGCTTATCGGTGTGATAGAATAACAGGGTTGGAATGAACCTTAGAGATCTTCTAGTCCAAGGGTCTCCAACCTTGGCAACTTTAAGACTCGTGGACTTCAACTCCCAGAATTCACAACTTCTGCAGGCAAATTGTTCCACCGATTGATTGTTCTAACTGTCAGGAAATTCCTCCTTAGTTCTAAGTTGCTTCTTTCTTTGATCAGTTTCCACCCATTGCTTCTTGTCCTGCCCTCAGGTGCTTTGGAGAACAGCCCGACTCCTTCTTCTTTGTGGCAACCCCTGAGATATTGGAACACAGCTATCATGTCTCCCCTAGTCCTTCTTTTTATTAAACTAGACATACCCAGTTCCTGCAACCGTTCTTCATATGTTTTAGCCTCCAGTCCCCTAATCATCTTTGTTGCTCTTCTCTGCACTCTTTCTAGAGTCTCAACAAAAATTGAAGTCCACAAGTCTTAAAGTTGCCAAGGTTGGAGACCCCTGTTCTAGTCCTACCTCCTGCTCAAGGTAGGAGACCTTACCCTATTCTGGACAAATAGTTCTCCAATCTCTTCTTGAAAACGTCCCGTGTTGGAGGAGCCAAAACCTCTGATGGCAAGCCATTGATTAATTCTTCTCACTGTATGGAAGTTCTAAGTTGCTTCTCTCCTTGATGAGTTTCCATCCATTGCTTCTTGTCCTGCCTTCAGGTGCAACAGAATAACAGAGTTAGAAGGGACCTTAGAGGTCTTCTAGTCCAGGGGTCTAGCCTAGCTGGCTGGGGAATTCTGGGAGTTGAAGTCCTCCAGGCTTAAAGTTGCCACGGTTAGAGACCCCTGTTTTAGTCCAGCTCCCTGCTCAGACAGGAAACTTGGCCTACACCATTGTGGACAAATGGTTGTCCAGACTCTTCTTTATTTTTCCAAGCTTTTTTTATTTTATTTTTTATTTTTTACAAACATATCAAATCAGTGCGTGAACAGTGTGGCACCTACGTTTTACAAAACTAGTAGAATTAATCATAGTTATTACATTCAACTCTTATATTTCTATTAATGCTACACATTTGTATTAAGTTGCAATCTGTCATGCTTCAGTTATTCCATGTTTTCTCTTGTTATTACTTTTATTTTATCATATAAAAATGTATACACTAATATTCCCCCTTCTCTTATTTCTATCGCTTATCCTAACTTTTAACCATGTCACCCTTTCGTAAAAGACTTTTTCTTCCTATCCTGCCAGACTCTTCTTAAATCCCTCCAGTGTTGGAGCACCCACAGCTTCTGGTGGCAAGCTGTTCCACTGGTTTATTGTTCTTCTTTCTTCTGGTGCTTTGGAGAAAAGAATAATAGAGTTGGAAGGGACCTTAGAGGTCTTCTATCCGGTCTAGCCTAGTCTTTGGAGAAGTCCCCTGTAGGGTTGCAGGTGGCTTAGTCTGTGTTTGGTGCTAGGCGTTGAGCTTGGTGATGAGGAGTGATGAGGAGTTGAGCCACCTCTGTGGTCAAGGAATGCAAGTAGCCCTCGACTTACAACGGTTCACTTAGTGACCGTTCGAAGTTACAACGGCACTAAACAAATGATCATTTTTCACACTTACAGCCCTCCCGTTGCAGCGCCCCCCGTGGTCATACGAACAAAATCCGGACGCTTGGCAACTGGCTCATATTTGTGACGGTTGCCGTGTCCCCGGGGGGGGGGCGGGGGCGGTCACGTGATCCCCTTTTGCGACCTTTTGACCAGCGGAGTCAATGGGGAAGGCCAGATTCACTTAACAGCCGTGGCAAGAAAAGTCGTAAAATGGGGCAAAGCTTAACCCCTTAACCACCGTCTTGCTTAGCCACAGATGTTTTGGGTCGTAAGTCAAGGACTTCCTATAGTGGGATGTCCCCATCAGGACTCCAGGCCAGTTGGCAAGAATCACGTTTTGGGGGCCTTTCGGGAGGCCAAAAGGAAGGGGGCAGATATTATAGGCGTTACGGAGACCTGGTTGGGCACTGAAGGGGGTGTGCCCCTGGTCGAGATGTGCCCACCGGGTTTCCGTGCATTCCATCAGCCGAGGGCCCAGGGTAGGGGTGGAGGGGTGGCGGTTGCTATTAAAGAGAGTCTAGAGCCGAGGGAGACCACTGTACCTCAGATTGCCGGGTGTGAATCCCTCTTTGTGAGGTGGGGTCATAGATGTCAGATGGGCTTGCTGGTCGCGTACCTGGCTCCTTGCTGCGTGACAGCTGCCCTGCCCGTGCTCCTGGAGGTGCTTGCCGGGGTGGCAGTGGAGACCCCCAGACTTTTAGTCATGGGGGACTTTAACTTGCCATCTGCCGGCTCGTCATCGACGGTAGCTCGGGAGTTCCTGGCCTCCATGACGGCCTTGGACCTGACTCAAGTAGTGGATGGCCCCACTCACATCGGGGGAGGCACACTGGACCTGATTTTGTCTCTGGACAGTGGTTGAGAGATCTGGACTTAAAGGAAATAGTCACTGAACCTTTGTCATGGTCAGATCACTCTCTTCTTCGCCTGGACTTTCTGACCGCTACCCAACACCGCAGGGAGACGGAACCATTACGGTGGTACCGTCCCAGGCGCCTGATGGACCCAGAGAGGTTTCGGACGGAGGTTGGGGCACTTCCTGAGGTCTGGCTCACGGCACGGCAGAGGAACTAGCTGCAGCCTGGGAACGGGCTGCGGCTGGGGCTTTAGACCGTGTCGTGCCTTTGACCTCTGACCGGCGCAGATCCCAACCGGCTCCTTGGTTCTCCGAGGAGCTGAGGGGATGAAGCGCGGAGAAGGCGCCTAGAGAGTTCCTGGACGTCCAGACGTTCAGAGGCTGATCGGACACTAGTTAGATCCTATACCAGGACCTACCTAGTGGCACTGAGGGAAGCGAGGCGTTCTTACGCCTCCTCCCTCATTGCGTCGGCAGATAACCGCCCAGCTGCCCTGTTTGGGTGACCGCTCCCTCCTTCACCAGGGGAGCGGGATGACCCGATGCGGGGCGTGCTGAGGAGTTTAACGGTTATCTATCGATAAAATCGTTCAGCAAGGGACGGTCTGGACCAAAATTGTGGCGATTCAGGCGGGGTATCTGAGGCGGTCTTGGTGATGTTGTGTGGGATGAGTTTGACCCTGTGACTCCGAGGACATGGACAGGTTGCTGGGTAGATTGAATGCCACCACGTGTTTACTGGACCCGTGCCCCTCCTGGCTGGTGCTGGCCACTCAGGAGGTGACACGAGGCTGGCTCAGGGGATTACAGTGCTTCCTTGTTGGAGAGTCTTTCCGGCCGCCTTGAAAGAGGCGGTGGTGAGGCCCCTCCTCAAGAAGCCTTCCCTGGACCCGGCTGTTTTAGGTAATTATCGTCCGGTCTCCAACCTTCGCTTCGCGGAGAAGGTTGTAGAGAGTATGGTGGCATTTCAGTTTCCCCTGCACCTGGAGGAAACTGTCTATCTGGACCGTTCCACTCCGGCTTCCGACCCGGTTACAGCACTGAGACGGCTTTGGTCGCGTTGGTGGATGATCTCTGGAGGGCCAGGGATAGGGGTTATTCCTCTGCCCTGGTCCTATTAGACCTCTCAGCGGCTTTTGATACCATCGACCATGGTATCCTGCTGCGCCGGTTGGAGGGATTGGGAGTGGGAGGCACCGTGTATCGGTGGTTCTCCTCCTATCTCTCCGACCGGCCGCAGACGGTGTTGACGGTGGGGCAGAGGTCACCCGCGCCTCACTTGTGGGGTGCCGCGGGGTCGATCTCTCGCCCTTCTGTTCAACATCTATATGAAGCCGCTGGGTGAGATCATCAGTGGCTTGTGTGAGGTACCAGCTGTCGCTGATGACACCCAGCTGTACTTTTCCACACCGGCCACCCCAATGAAGCTATCAGTGCTGTCGGTGTCTGGAAGCCGTGCAGGGTCTGGATGGGGAGAAACAGGCTCAAGCTCAATCCCTCCAAGACGGAGTGGCTGTGGATGCGGCATCCCGGTACAGTCAGCTGAGTCCGCGGCTGACTGTCGGGAGCGAGTCATTGGCCCCGATGGAAGGGGTGCGCGCATTTGGGCGTTCTCCTGGATGCACGGCTGTCTTTTGAAGATCATTTGACGGCCGTCTCCAGGAGAGCTTTCCACCAGGTTCGCCTGGTGCGCCAGTTGCGCCTTTCTAGACCGGGATGCCTTGTGCACAGTCACTCACGCCCTTGACGTCTCGTCTGGACTACTGCAATGCTCTCTACATGGGGCTCCCCTTGAAGGGCATCCGGAGGCTGCAGTTGGTCAGAATGCAGCTGCTTGGTGATGAGAGGAGCCCTCGTGGCTCCCGAGTGACACCTTCTGCAGGCAAGTCGTTCCACTTATTAATTGTTCTAACTGTCAGGAAATTTCTCCTTAGTTCTAAGTTGCTTCTTTCCTTGTTCAGTTTCCACCCATTGCTTCTTGTTCTACCCTCAGGTGCTTTGGAGAACAGCCCGACTCCCTCTTCTTTGTGGCAACCCCTGAGATATTGGAACACAGCTATCATGTCTCCCCTAGTCCTTCTTTTCGTTAAACTAGACCTACTCAGTTCCTGCAACCGTTCTTCATATGTTTTAGCCTCCAGTCCCCTAATCATCTTTGTTGCTCTTCTCTGCACTCTTTCTAGAGTCTCAACAAAAACTGAAGTCCACAAGTCTTAAAGTTGCCAAGGTTGGAGACCCCTGTTCTAGTCCTACCTCCTGCTCAAGGTAGGAGACCTTACCCTATTCTGGACAAATAGTTCTCCAATCTCTTCTTGAAAATGTCCCGTGTTGGAGGAGCCAAAACCTCCGATGGCAAGCCGTTCCATTGATTAATTCTTCTCACTGTATGGAAGTTCTTAAGTTGCTTCTCTCCTTGATGAGTTTCCATCCGTTGCTTCTTGTCCTGCCTTCAGGTGCAACAGAATAACAGAGTTAGAAGGGACCTTAGAGGTCTTCTAGTCCAGGGGTCTAGCCTAGCTGGCTGGGGAATTCTGGGAGTTGAAGTCCTCCAGGCTTAAAGTTGCCACGGTTAGAGACCCCTGTTTTAGTCCAGCCCCCTGCTCAGGCAGGAAACTTGGCCTATACCATTGTCGACAAATGGTTGTCCAGACTCTTCTTTATTTTTCCAAGCTTTTTTTTATTTTATTTTTTATTTTTTACAAACATATCAAATCAGTGCGTGAACAGTGTGGCACCTACGTTTTAAAAAACTAGTAGAATTAATCATAGTTATTACATTCAACTCTTATATTTCTATTAATGCTACACGTTTATATTAAGTTGCAATCTGTCATGCTTCAGTTATTCCATGTTTTCTCTTGTTATTACTTTTATTTTATCATATAAAAATGTATACACTAATATTCCCCCTTCTCTTATTTCTATCGCTTATCCTAACTTTTAACCATGTCACCCTTTCGTAAAAGACTTTTTCTTCCTATCCTGCCAGACTCTTCTTAAATCCCTCCAGTGTTGGAGCACCCACAGCTTCTGGTGGCAAGCTGTTCCACTGGTTTATTGTTCTTCTTTCTTCTGGTGCTTTGGAGAAAAGAATAATGGAGTTGGAAGGGACCTTAGAGGTCTTCTATCCGGTCTAGCCTAGTCTTTGGAGAAGTCCCCTGTAGGGTTGCAGGTGGCTTAGTCTGTGTTTGGTGCTAGGCGTTGAGCTTGGTGATGAGGAGTGATGAGGAGTTGAGCCACCTCTGTGGTCAAGGAATGCAGGTAGCCCTCGACTTACAACGGTTCACTTAGTGACCGTTCGAAGTTACAACGGCACTAAACAAATGATCATTTTTCACACTTACAGCCCTCCCGTTGCAGCGCCCCCCGTGGTCATACGAACAAAATCCGGACGCTTGGCAACTGGCTCATATTTGTGACGGTTGCCGTGTCCCCGGGGGGGGCGGGGGCGGTCACGTGATCCCTTTTGCGACCTTTTGACCAGCGGAGTCAATGGGGAAGGCCAGATTCACTTAACAGCCGTGGCAAGAAAAGTCGTAAAATGGGGCAAAGCTCCCTTAACCACCGTCTTGCTTAGCCACAGATGTTTTGGGTCGTAAGTCAAGGACTTCCTATAGCGGGATGTCCCCATCAGGACTCCAGGCCAGTTGGCAAGAGTCACGTTTTGGGGGCCTTTCGGGAGGCCAAAAGGACGGGGGCAGATCTTACCTCAAGTGGCAAGATGTTCCAAAGGCTAGATGCCCAAAGACCTTGTTTGTTTGGTTTTTTTGCCCACCAGTTTTGCTTCTCCCAAGTTTACGGCGGGTGTTTCCCTCCCAGCCCCCTCCTCAGCCCCCCTCCTTTCTGTTTCCGCTCTCCCCAGCTGCCTCCTACACCGACAGCTCTGATGACGAGACCTCCCCGAGGGACAAGCAACAGAGGAGCACCAAGGGCAGCAGCGACTTCTGCGTGAAAAACATCAAACAGGCTGAATTCGGGCGCAGGGAGATCGAAATCGCCGAACAAGGTGAGGGAGGCCGTCGCAGCTGGCCTTGGCTTCCTGGGCCAACGTGCATATATTAGTTTGGCGTGACGGGACTCGATTCATTGACTCCGGCACGGGGAGGGAGCCATCTCTTGGTCCTTGCGGATGTGGGTTGCCTATCTCACCCCAGCCGGGGAGACCATACAGCTAGTTGGGTCTAGGGGGTGAAGCCATCAGGCTAGAAGAAGTAATGAGTTCTAGTCCTGCCTTAGGCATAAAAGCTGTCTGGGTAAACTTTTGGGCATAATCACCAGGAGACTGAGTTCTAGTCCCGCCTTAGGCATGAAAGCCAGCTGGGTGACTTTGGGTCAATCACCAGGAGACGGTGAGTTCTAGTCCTGCCTTAGGCATGAAAACTGGGCAAAATTTTGGGCCAATCACCAGGACACGGTGAATTCTAGTCCTGCCTTAGGCATAAAAGCCAACAGAGTGACTTTGGGCCAATCACCAGGAGACGGTGAATTCTAGTCTCGCCTCGAGAGAGGCAGAGACAGAGAAGGGTGGGTGGGTGGGTGGCTAGATAGAGAGATAGACATTAGAGGAAGAGATGATGGAGGGATGGATAAATAGAGAGGTAGACAGATACATATGGATGGATAGAGGAAGAGAAACAGACAGACAGACATTACAGAGGATGGATGGATGGATGGATGGATGGATGGATGGATGGATGATAGATTGGGTAGATGGGTGGATGGATAGACAGACAGACATATCCCTCCACTCTGCTCTTGCAGAAGGCTTTCCCCCTCCTCCCCCCCCCCGGACCCCCTTCTCAACCAGACATACGTGATCTTACAGTGGCTGAATTCCCAGATCACCCCAGACAAGATTAAAATGGAGAAAGGCGTTTTGTGGTTTGGTATTTGTAGTTCTACCCACCATCATCCCTTCAGGTCGTGGGAACCCAACCCTACGCGTTGTTTACTCTTGTGCCACGTGCAGTTCAACATGTTTGTTCAAAACCACCTAAGCGCTTTCTCTCTCTCCCCCAAGCATTCCATTATTCAGGGACTGAAGGGAACACCTTCTACGGCTCCCAGCCTCATTTCTCCCCCCACCCACCCCCAGTTCTCTCTTTGCTTTAATCTCTTGACGCTGATCAAATTACTGAACTATTTGCTGCCGGAGCTACAAAAGGGAACGGAATCAAATGAACTCCCAGCGTTCTCTTTTGCTGCAAAAAAAAACAAAAAAACCCACACACCAAAAAAAGCCACAAAACTGTAATCCTGCTGGCTCCTTCTGCTGATCTCTTTCTCTCTGTCCCCTGACCCCTTTCCCATATCTTAGGGGGATGTGATGGAGACACTGGGGGTTTTGGGCTCCTGGGTGATCTCTGAGCTTGGTGGTTTCCTTGCAGACGTTTCATGACCCAACTAGAGAACATCATCAGTGCTAGAAGGGAGTTGGGATTTGTGGGAGGAGGAGGAGGAGGAGGAGGACTGTGAGGTCCTCTGGTGCTCTCTGAGCTTGGTGGTTTTCTTGCAGACGTTTCATGACCCAATTAGGGAACATCATCAGTGCTAGAAGGGAGGAGGATTTGGAAGGGAGGAGGAGGAGAGAAGGAAGGAAGGAAGGAAGGAAGGGTTTGTGAAATAGAGGAGGAGGAGCGGGAGGAGGAGGAAATAGACTGTGCTCTCTGAGCTTGGTGGTTTTCTTGCAGATGTTTCATGACCCAACTAGGGAACATCATCAATGCTAGAAAGGAGAGATGGAGGAGGAGGAGGACTACTTCTTCTTTGAAATCCTTGGTGCTCTCTGAGCTTGATTATTTTCTTACAGAAGGTGGGAGGGAGGGAAGGAGAAAGGAAAGAAGGATGGACGGACTGACTGACAGATGGACAGACTGTGGGGCCTTTGGTGCTCTCTGAGCTTGGTGGTTTCCTTGCAGACGTTTCAGGACCCAGCTAGGTAACACCATCAGTGCTGCAAGGGAGTGGGGTTTGTCGAGAGGAGGAGGACTGTGGGGATCTTGGTGCTCTCTGAGCTTGGTGGTTTTCTTGCAGACTCATGACCCAACTAGAGAGCATCATCAGGGCTAGAAGGGAGTTGGGTTTGCAGAGAGGAGAGGTGGGAGGAGCGCTGTGGATCTCTGAGTTTAGTTGTTTTCTTGAAGACATTTATGACCTAACTAGGGAACATCATCAGTGCTAGAAGGGAGGGGGATTTGTGGTGTGGAGGAAGAAGAAAGGGAGGGAGGGAGGGAGAGGGATATCCTTTAGTGTTCTCTGTTTCATGACCCAACTAGGGAACGTCATCAGGGCTAGAAAGGAATGTTCTCTTTATATATGAGTGGCTTGTCCTTGTATATATATATCAGGCATCAACAGGCACATAGAGATAAGCAACATCTACCCACCTTTCAAAAAGAGAAAATGAAAAGGCTAAAAAGAAAATAGAAAGGCCAGAACCTAGAACTAAGGAGAAAGTTCTGCCAGTGAGAAGAATTAACCTGTGGAACAACTGGCCTCTAGAACTTGTGAATGCTCCACCCCTGGAGGTTTTTAAGATGAGATTGGACAACCCCTTGTCTGGAATGGTATAGTTTTTCCTGCCTGAGCGGGAGGTCGGACTAGAAGACCTCCAGGGTCCCTACAGCTACTCCGTTCGGTAGATAGATTTGGTTACGGATGCCATTTTGGCCCGAAAGGGGAGAGGAGAAAGAATTGGAGATTCCCAAACGAATTTCAGCTCTGGATAAGGCAGACGAAACTTTTCTCTTCCATCTTTCGCCACTCCCTCCTGGCCACGTTTTTTTTTTTCTTTCCCACCCCGCCCTTCTTTTAATTTTAGATGGTTGTTTTCCTGCCCTTCCGCTGAACCTCTGTTTCCTTCTCTCCTTTCCCTAGAAATGCCTGCGCTCATGGCCTTGAGGAAACGCGCTCAGGGAGAGAAGCCACTGGCCGGAGCCAAGATCGTGGGTTGCACCCACATCACGGCTCAAACTGCTGTAAGTCACGCCAGGCGCTCCCCCGTCGCTGTCCCCGGTTTTTTCTTTGTCCCAGAGCTGGGGAGATCACCCAGAGGTTGGATCGAGTGGTCCAGAAATCCTACCTAGAGAGGTTATCTCCACCTCGGAGATGCTGTGTTGGGCTTTACAGGTACTCCTCGACTTACAACAGTTCGTTTAGCGACCATTCCAAGTTGCAACAGCACTGGAAAAAAGTGACTTCCGATCATTTTTCACACTTACGACCGTTGCAGCATCCCCATGGTCATGTGTTCAAAATTCAGGCACTCGGGAACCGGTTCATAGTTATGACCATCGGAGCGTCTCCGGGAGGGTGTCTGTTGTGTCTTGCCCGCCCTCAGAGCAGCCGGTGCCTTCTTACCTGCTCCCGAACACTGAGGAATGTATGCCTCCTGGCCCAAGTCCTGGCTCCATGCCCACACAAACTGCAGAAGAAGGAGCACCTCCCTGCCCCAGCCCTGGCTCCATGCCCAGGCAAACGGAGCAGCTAGACCCCTCCCCCTCCTCCACAGCATGTGAGCCTGAGGAGGGTTTACTCCCAACAACAGCTGATTGGAGTGACCCTCGCATCAGAAGATTGGATAGGCGGAGGCAACAGAAGGAAGGGAGGGGCAGGCCTTAATGAGTGCTGAGTCATGGAGCCACACCCCATGGCCTATATAAAGGATCTGCTTTCTGGCAGTCTCTGAGTCAGGCAAAGTCTAAACATATCTTGCTGAAGTCATTTACTGGTCTCCTGCCTGCCTTGAGAACTTTGCTAGGACTTTGGCAGAGCTGCAGAGGCACGCCTGATTGGGATTTCCCTGACCCGGCCGTCAGCGGAGGAGTGGGACACGACAGTGTCATACGATCCTCTTTTGCGACCTTCTGACTAGCAAACTCAGCGGGGGAAAGCCAGACTCACTTAAGAACCAGGTTACTAACTTATCAACGGCAGTGGCTCACTGAACAGCTGTGGCAAGAAAGGTCGTAAAACGCAGGCAAAGCTCACTGAACAAAATGTCTCGCTCAACAACAGAAATTTTGGCCCTCGGTTGTGGTCCCTAAGTCAAGGACTACCGAACAGTCATAAGTTGGAGGACTTTTTGTACTTCTGGAATCAGGCAACCACACTCACACCTACCCCTCATACTGGCATGGACCCCCATCTTAACTTTTCATGCTCCCAGACAACTGACAATGCAGGGTACAGATAGTCCTCGACTTACGGCCACAGTGGAGGCCCAAATTTCCGTTGCTAAGCAGGGCAGTTGTTAAGCAAGTTGTGTCCCGTTTTTGTTGTGGCCCAGGCCCAAATGGGTAGTAAGAAACTCAGTCCGTGAAAAAACAAACAAACTTTATTCGAACAGAACATACTTCATTCCCAGCATCGTTCGGCTCAAATTCAAACAAATGCCTCCCAACACAAATTCCTCAGTTATCTCGCAAACCTTGGTCCAATTAGGCAAACTGCCAAAGGCCTTTCTTGACAAATGTCCAGAAGTCACAAAAATAAATGCAAGACGTAGACGAAGCAGAAGACGAAGTTACCAACGTTGTTTTCCAGCAAAGCTCAAATACCATTGCTGGTCTGTTTTAAGCCTTATGGGAGGAACCAATCATCTCTTGGCCCTACTCCTGAGTCATCCTCTCTGCTTGAGCTGCTCTTGCCTTCTCGCAGCTCTTCTCATGCGTGCATTAGGAACAGGCTCCTCCTGTTCCTCTGCCTCACTGCTGTCAGCCTCTGGAGTCATATCATTCCCCGATGGCCCTGGCCCCACCTCAGCCTCATCGCTGTCCAACTCCGTTGCCAGCTCCGCAGGCTGCTGGCGGACCACAACAGTTTTATCACCTTACTTCCCCCGCCCCGTTGTGTCTTGTCCGCTCTCACCGCAGCCGGGGTCTGCTTATCTGCTCCCGAACACGGAGGAATGTATGCCTCCCGGCCCCAGTCCTGGCTCCATGCCCAGACAAGCTGCAGAGGAGGGGGCACCTCCCGGTCCCAGCCCTGGCTCCATGCCCAAGCAGGCTGCAGAGGAGGGAGCATCCCCCGGCCCCAGCCCTGGCTCCATGCCCAGGCAAACGGAGCAGCTAGACCCCTCCCCCTCCTCCACAGCATTTGAGCCTGAGGAAGGTCAATTACCAACAGCTGCAGACTGGAGTGACCCTCGCATCAGAAGACTGGATAGGCGGAGGCAACAGAAGGAAGGGAGGGGCAGGCCTTAATGAGTGCTGAGTCATGGAGCCACACCCCATGGCCTATATAAAGGATCTGCTTTCTGGCAGTCTCTGAGTTAGGCAAAGTCTAAACATATCTTGCTGAAGTCACTTTCTGGTCTCCTGCCTGCTCTGAGGACTTTGCTAGGACTTTGGGCAGAGCTGCAGAGGCACGCCTGATTCGGATTTCCCTGACCCGGCCGTCAGCGGAGGAGTGGGACACGACACCCCCAGGTCATTAAGTGAATCATGTAGACATTAAGCTTCCCTTATCAGAAGGTTGTGAAAGGGGATCTCATGACCCCGGGATGACACTGCGACTGTCATAAATACGAGCCAGTGGCCAAGTGTCTGAATTTTGATCAGCTGACCGCGGGGAGGCTGCCACCGTCTTGAGTGTAAAAACCGGACGTGGATCACTTTTTTTTCACTCTTTTGCACCTTCGAAGAGTCACTAAGCAAATGGTTGTAAGTCGAGGACTACCTGTACGTGAGCCCTGCTCAACTGGAAAATAAAAAACAAAGGTTTATTAAGGTTGTTATCACGAGCTTAGCAAAGAGGAGTTAATGAAATCCAGCAGGTGGGTTGGCCGAATTGGAGTAGGTTGAGGGATCGGGGTGGGTGGGTTGAGTAGCCCTGGCAATTCCGGAGCCCCCTACTCACCATTCCCTTGCATGCAGGTCCTGATGGAGACCCTCGGCGCCCTGGGGGCTCAGTGCCGGTGGGCTGCTTGCAACATCTACTCCACCCTCAACGAAGTGGCGGCTGCCCTGGCTGAGAATGGTAAGGAAGGATTTGTCTTTCTCGGGGGGGGGGGGTGACCCCCAAAACAAGCTTTGAGGGTGTTGGGACGGAAGCTGTTCAGCCATGAGCAGAACTGGGGGGGCGGGAACGACATGAAGGTCTTTTGGGGCGATGGCTTTTCTTCTGCCTATTAAAAGGAGTCCCCCTTTACTCCGCCCCCCGATTTCTCTTTTAGGATTTCCTGTCTTTGCCTGGAAAGGAGAGTCGGAGGACGATTTCTGGTGGTGCATCGACCGATGCGTCAACGTCGAAGGCTGGCAGCCCAACATGGTGAGCGCCGGGCCCCAAAATCTGCCGGGGTGTTCTGTCTCCTTCCCCACTTCGGATTAACAAGCTGGCCTTCAGCCAGTGGATTCACGGCTCTTATCAGTCCTGGCAGAGAAATCGCAGCTGCCTGCCAAAGTTCAAACAAATGACTCACAGAGTAAGACTTTCAGCTCTTTTTGAAACGGTTCAGCTAAACTTTTGCTTCCCGTGGAGTGAGAGCAGTCCCAAGGCTCCTTATATATCCTGTGGGGTGGGGCTCCTGCCCCACCCTTCCTTTTGATGACGCCGCCTCTCTAATCTTCTGAAGCGCGGGTCAATTCAAGCTTGACTATTATTATTATCAGCTGGGTCTGAAGGCGTAGCCTGGGGAAGGGAGGAATCAGGGGATGACGGCCTCATTACGTCCTCCGACTGGTCTGGTTCTGGCTCCTGGAGCCGAGCCAAAGGAATCGGTGCTCCCGAGGTAAGCCTTACCGGCCCTTCCCCCTCACTCTCAGAGTCACTTTCAGGCACGGGGGCCAGGTTCGGGGGCTGGAGTCACAACACGGGGCGACTGGCATCACACGGAAGGGGCAAGTGCCGGTTCAGTGGGACTTGAAAGAAAGGGGTCGTTTTGCTTCTTAAAAACTTCCCCAGGCGCAAAAAAGATCCACCAGATTTTGGGGTGGGGGTGGGGTTGGCATTTGGGAGCCTCTTATTTCATCATCCCCAAAAAGGGTCCATATCAGAGAGCCAGTTTGGTGTAGCAGTTAAGGCATCAGACTTAGAAAGTGGGAGATGGTGAGTTCTAGTTCCGCCTTGGGCCTGAAAATGGGATAGGTGTCTTTGAGCAATCACCAGGAGATGGTGAATTCTAGTCCTGCCTCAGGCTTGAAAGTTGCCTGGGTGTCTGGCCAATCACCAGGAAACTGGGATTTCTAGTCCCACTTTATGCCTGAAAATGGGATAGGTGTCTTTGGGTCAATCACCAGGAGATGGTGAATTCTAGTCCCATTTTGGCCTGAAAGCCACCTGGCTGACTTTGGATCAATCACCAGGAGACTGGGAGTTCTAGTCCCGCCTTGGCCATTAAAGCTGCTGGATGTCTTTGGGCCAATTACCAGGAGACTGGGAGTTCTTGTCCTGCCTTAGGCCTGAAAACAGGATAGGTGTCTTTGAGCAATCACCAGGAGATGGTGAGTTCTAGTCCTGCCTCAGGCCTGAAAGTCGCCTGGGTGTCTTTGGCCAATCACCAGGAGACTGGGATTTCTAGTCCCACTTTATGCCTGAAAATGGGATAGGTGTCTTTGGGCCAATCACCAGGAGATGATGAATTCTAGTCCCATTTTGGCCTGAAAGCCACCTGGGTGACTTTGGATCAATCACCAGGAGACTGGGAGTTCTAGTCCCGTCTTAGGCTGGAAAGCGGAGGGGGTGAGATAACACCCTGCCCACCTCACAGGATTGTTGTTTGGGAGAAAAATAGGAGCAAAGAGCACAGGCAGTCCTCGACTTAACAACCACAACGGAGCCCAGGATTTCTGTTGCTAAGTGAGACATTTGTTAAGTGAATTTTGCCCCATTGTACGACCTTCCTTGCCATGCTTGTTAAGCAAATTACTGCAATTGTTAAATTAGTCACACGGTCGTTAAGTGAATCCGGCTTCCCCCCCTCTCTTGACTTCGCTTGTCAGAAGGTCGCAAAAGGGGATCGTGTGACCCCAGGACACTACGACCGTCATAAATACGAGTCACTTGTCAAGCATCTGAATGTAAATCACGTGACCACAGGGATTTTGCAACCCCCGTCGTAAGTGTGAAAACTGCTCCCGAGTCACTTTTCGCAGTGCTGTTGTAACTTCGGTCACTAAGTGAACTCTTGTAAGTCGAGGACTGCCTCATTAGATATGTCCGTTGCCTTGATTCCCTTATAAAGTAATAAAGGCGGGATGAAAAATCTAAGAAATAAAATAATAAACGGAGCACCCAGCAACCAACTGAGAACAGAGACCGATTTTCCTTGCCTGGAACTGATTTGCCAGAGACACTTAAAATAAATTCTGTTCTCAGCACAGGGTTGGACTGGATGACCTCACTGGCCTTTCCAAGTCATATCTTCCCCCAGTTCTCAGGTCACAGGAGATGCTTGTTGTTAATGTGCTTATTACTTACCTTGCATATATTATTTGGAGAAAATAACCTATAATTACAGTGCAGGGCTAGAAGTGACCTCTGGGTGCCCCCCCCCTTCCCCGAGGGCCTTGGAGGTTCAGATTATTAAGTAGGTGGGACCAATGGGTGGACCCTGGGAAAGGTTAATGAGAGTTTTTGGACAGGGCAGCGGACCGGAATGCAATGTTCCCATGATCCTGGGCCAAAATCTTGACTTCTGCTGGGTGCAAACACAATGAGACGTTAATGCTTCTTCCAGCAGACGTGGCCAATTCAGAGTTAGAAGAGTGGCTTTCCTCATCGTTGATGGGGAAGAGAATGGAGAAAACACAACGGGGCAACACAACTTCAGTTTCCGTAGAAGAAAATATGTGTAGCTCGGGGTTCAACCGTGGGGTCCCGGGTGCTCCCTGAGCTGGGTGGTTTTCTTGCAGGCGTTTCATGACCCAGCTAGGTAACATCATCAGTGCTGGGATGGAGGAGGAGGAGGAGGACTACTTCTTCTTTGAGCTCCTTGGTGCTCTCTGAGCTTGATTGTTTTCTTGCAGACGTTTCATGACCCAACTAGGTAAGATCATCAGTTCTACGAGGGAATGGAGTTTGCAGAGTGGAGAAGTAGTAGAAAGGGAGGAGGAGGAGGAGGAGGAGGAGGAGGAGGAGGAGGAGGAGGACTGCGGGGTCCTTAGTGCTCTCTGAGCTTGGCTGTTTCCTTGCAAACGTTTCATGACCCAACATGGTCACATTCGCAAACTCCACACTCCTTCGCACTGATGATGTTGCCAAGTTGGGTCATGAAATGTCTGCGGGGGAAAAACCACCTAGCTCAAGAAGCAGCAAGGATGTCACCAAACCATGTTTACCGCCTTGTTGAGATCAGTTCCTCCCATCTGTAGACAGACATCAAGGTGGAAGCTCCAAAGCCAGGTTGGGTTCTTCTGCCGGCCAAAGGACCCCACCCTCATCTTCCTCCCCCAGGAACGGGTCAATTTAGGCTGCATACCACGTTCTCGTTTTCCCATAAAAGATCAGGAGAAACCTGCCAGAAAATGCCACTCTAACTTATTAGGGCACTTCAAGAAGGAGAAGTGGATTATACAACATTCTTAATTAACTGGAGATTAATGAGCTGGAGCCTTGAGTGCGAAGGAAGGTGGGTGGGAATGGCGGGGGGGAGTTGCTGGGCGCTGTTGTTGCCAGGCTGGTAATCCGTTGAGTTAATAGCCAGCGTGATCTGGGGGGGGGGAGGCTGTTTCCCTAAATTGAGTTTTGCAAATTGTTCCATCCCAACCCAAATGCCTCTAAAGCAGTTTGACTCTCAACCTTGGGAATTTTTAAGATGGGTGGACTTCAACTCCAGGGGTGAAATCTAAAAATGTTCCCTACTGGTTCTGTGGGCGTGGCTTGGTGGTCAGATGACTGGGTGGGCGTGGTCAATAACAATAAAGAATAAAAATAATAAACAAAGTATAAAAAACAATAAGAGGTACCAAAAACCAACTTTCACACTTTACACATACACAACACAACACAACTGACTCACACACAATGTAAAAGCAGCTGCACTTCACACTTCACACAGCCACAAAAAGCTCAAAAACCAACTTTCACACTTTACACACACACAACACAACACAACACAACTGACTCACACACAATATGCCACATACAGCTTTCTGAGATTTTGTGTGTTTGTGTAGTTAGAGTGAAACACTACAGAAACACACCAAATCTCAGAAAGCTGCACAAATATTTTATTTTATTTTATTTTATTTTATTTTATTTTATTTTATTTTATTTTATTTTATTTTATTTTATTTTATTTTATTGTGGACTTCAATTCCCAGAGTTCCTCAGCCAGCAAAGCCAGCCAGCATTAGTTGATCCCTGAGGAAATAGATTAGCTAAGCAATTGATTCTGTCTGGCTGAAAGTGAAACTGGGGCTTTCTGGCTGGAAAAAAAGCCATGCGTTCATCAGTAATCAGGTAAGTGCCTTAGAATCTCTACTTTTACTTGTAGAAAACATGTTTTCTACAAGTAAGAGTACAAGTAAGGTTCTGCTGATGAGGAACTCAGGTGAGATCGCCAGAGGAGACTTTAATATATTTTTTTTAAGTTTAAAGTCTCTGCCGATCTCAGCTGAGGGGCAGGATCCTCAAAGGCTTTTTTTTACTTTTAAAGGCATGTTTTGGCTGAAGCAAAACCGGCTTTTAAAAGTAAAAAAAAACAACCCTCTGCTGATGGGGCGGCTCAGCGGGGGGGGCAGGGATTTTTGCTACCAGTTCTCTGAACCAGCAGCCGCCATCGCTACCGGATCGTGCAAGCCGGTCCGAACCGGGAGCATTTCATCCCTGTTCAACTCCCAGAATCCCCCAGGCAGCATGGATAACTGAGGAATTCTGGGAGTTGAAGTCCCCAAGTCTTAAAGTTTCCACGTTTGGAGAGTCCTGATTCAGAGCATTGTCTCTCAACCTTGGGAACTTTCAGATGGGTGGACTTCAACTCCCAGAGTTCCCCAGGCAGCGTGGATGGCTGAGGGATTCTGGGACTTGAAGTCCACAAGTCTTAAAGGTGCCAGGTTTAGAGAGCCCTGATCCAAAGCCATGTCTGTCAACTTTGGGAGCTTCTAAGATAGGTGGACTTCGACTCCCAGAATCCCCCAGCAAGCATTGTTTACAGTTGAAAGTTCACAAGGTTGAAAGACACCACTTTAAATGAGTCCTTTGGGAAGGAATCAAGAGGCCGACCGAAATGAGCACTATTTCAAGAAAGGAGATTCGATAGACACTCCCGAGAAGAAATAAACTCTATTTTATGAACCTGGAGGGAGTGACTTAAATATAAAGTTTTAATTAATTAGGATGGATTTTTTTTAAAAAAAAATGATATATGTACCAATAGAAAGCTTTAACCTACCGTCGTTTTGTATGTCTAAAATGAGTATATGTGTAATATACGCCTGTCTACCAGTTTTTTTAAGTAATGCTGAACAATATTCCAAAGTTTGTAAAATATTATGGACTAGATTTGAAAATGCGAGAATGAATGATATGTTATCCGCCACAGCAAAGAGAACCAGAGATGGATAAACTGATTCTTTTATCAAAATAACAGATTATATTTAATTTTGACTCTATTTTGAAATGGCTTCCGGATTTTGTGTTTGCAATGAGAAAAATATATATGAAACTTTGATTCTGTTTTTGTAAACCAGACATACTTATTATTATAGAAATGGCTTGTGCGTACTGTTGTGTAAAAGCAAAAAAGTTGTGGTTGTAATGTTGTTACCTTCTACTATGTTAAAGAGAGTCGGAAGCCGGTGCCTTTTTCTTATTTTTCTCCTGTTGCACTACATCTCTTCTTTTTCCCTCCCTCTCTTCTTAACTTTTCCATGGTTTTTTTTTCCTTTGTATTTTATACTTTGATAAACTAATAAAAAATGTTCAATCACAAAAAAACAGGTGGGCAGAAATGCCAAATCCAGTCTAAATGTCTGGCCAATTGTGCAGCTATCAGTAATAATAATAAAACAGAACAGAACAGAATAGAATAGAATAGAATAGAATAGAGAATAAAGAATAGAATAGAATGGAGAATAAAGACGAATAGAATAGAGAATAAAGAATAGAATAGAATAGAATAGAATAGAATAGAATAGAATAGAATAGAATAGAATAGAATAGAATAGAATTCTTTATTGGCCAAGTGTGATTGGACACACAAGGAATTTGTCTTGGTGCATAGGCTCTCAGTGTACATAAAAGAAAAGATACTTTCATCAAGAAAGGGCCTCTGGTGGCTCAGACTGCTAAGACAGTCTGTTATTAACAGCAGCTGCCTGCAATTACTGCAAGTTCAAGCCCCACCAGGCCCAAGGTTGACTCAGCCTTCCATCCTTTATAAGGTAGGTAAAATGAGGACCCAGATTGTTGGGGGGGCAATAAGTTGACTTTGTATATAAATATACAAATAGGATGAAGACTATTGCTAACATAGTGTAAGCCGCCCTGAGTCTTCGGAGAAGGGCAGGGTATAAATGCAAATTTAAAAAAAAATCATAAGGTACAATATTTAAAGATAGTCATAGGCTACAAATAAGCAATCAGGAAACAATATCATTCAAAATCGTAAGGACACAAGCAACAAAGTTACAGTCAACACCGTCTGCGAACGGCCCGAGAGGAAGGAGGAGAACCACCGATAAACGGTGCCTCCCACCCCCTATTTAGTCAGTAGTTTGACAGTGTTGAGAGAATTATTTGTTTAGCAGAGCGATGGCATTTGGGGAAGAAACTGTCCTTGTGTCTAGTTGTTCTGGTGTGCAGTGCTCTGTAGCGTCGTTTTGAGGGTAGGAGTAATAATAATTATTATTTCAAAATTGTTGCCGTAGCCACACAGTCACATCAACCTGTGGTCCATTTTGTCTTGCAGATCCTGGATGATGGTGGAGACCTCACACACTGGATCTACAAGAAGTACCCAAACATGTTCAAGAAAATCAAAGGCATAGTCGAAGAGAGTGTCACCGGGGTCCACAGGTAAAAATATATTTGAGACAGGGCGGCCATTGTATCCTTGGGATCTTTTTTTTTTTTGATAGGTACCTTGCTCAATAGTAGTACCTGTGAGAGGGATCTTGGAGTCCTAGTGGATAACCATTTAGATATGAGCCAGCAGTGTGCAGCAGTTGTTAAAAAAGCCAACACAGTTCTGGGCTGCATAAACAGAGGGATAGAATCAAGATCACGTGAAGTGTTAGTGCCACTTTATAATGCCTTGGTAAGGCCACACTTGGAATATTGCATCCAGTTTTGGTCGCCACGATGTAAAAAAGATGCTGAGACTCTAGAAAGAGTGCAGAGAAGAGCAACAAAGATGATTAGGATAAAACATATGAAGAACGGTTGCAGGAACTCGGTATGCCTAGTTTAATAAAAAGAAGGACTAGGGAAGACATGATAGCTGTGTTCCAATATCTCAGGGGCTGCCACAAAGAAGAGGGAGTTGGGCTGTTCTCCAAAGCACCTGAGGGTAGAACAAGAAGCAATGGGTGGAAACTGATCAAAGAAAGAAGCAACTTAGAACTAAGGAGAAATTTCCTGACAGTTAGAACAATCAATCAGTGGAACGACTTGCCTGCAGAAGTTGTAAATGCTCCAACACTGGAAATTTTTAAGAAAATGTTGGATAACCATCTGACTGAGATGGTGTAGGCTTTCCTGCCTGGGCAGGGGGTTGGACTAGAAGGCCTCCAAGGTACCTTCCAACTCTGTTGTTATGTTATGTTATGTTAAAACCGCGAGTCAAATCGACCCCAAAATTTATGTTCTCAAGTGAGAAATTTGATAAGTGGGAGTTTTGCCACCATTTTACGACTTTTTTCCTCGCATTTGTTAACCGAATCAACTGCGGTTGTTAAACTAGTCACACAGTTGTTGAGTGAATCTGACTTTGCTTGTCGGAAGGTCGTAAAAGGGGGATCGTGCGACCCCAGGATGCTACGACCCTCAGAAGTTTGAGTCAGTTGTCAAGCATCCGAAAGTAAATCACGTGACCACAGGGAGGTTGCAAGAGTCGTAAGTGTGAAAAATGGTCTTGTTGCTTTTTTTCATTCCCGTGGTAACTTCAAGTGGTGGCTAAACAAACTGCTGTAAGTCGAGTAGGCCCCAGCTATTCTCCTTTGTGGTTAAAAAAATAAATAAATCCATTCACTTAATGGATAATAAAAGGATTAAATCCATTCCATTCTCCGTTATCGAACCCATTCGCTTCGTTGAGAATCAGGTTACAGGTTGACCCTTTGTAGCTTTGATGGGAGAGTCTGCAAACTTGGCTCTTTGAAGACTTGTGGACTTCAACTCCCAGAGTTCCTCAGCCAGCGTTGCTCTTTTAAGACTTCTGGACTTCAACTCCCAGAGCTTTGCTGGCTGAGGAACTCTGGGAGTTGAAGTCCACAAGTCTTCAAAGAGCAAAGCTGGCTGAGGAATTCTGGGAGTTGAAGTCCACAAGTCTTCAAAGAGCAAAGCTGGCTGAGGAACTCTGGGAGTTGAAGTCCACAAGTCTTCAAAGAGCCAAGTTTGCAGACCCCTGACCTGGGCCAATCGAGACCCACCCTAGAAGCCTCAAGAGCAGCAAAGGAAATTGTGGAAAACTGATTGTGTGTGTGTGTGTGTGTGTGTTTTGTTTTGTTTTTCAACTTCTTGCCAGGTTGTACCAACTCTCCAAGGCCGGCAAGTTGTGCGTTCCCGCAATGAACGTCAACGATTCAGTCACCAAACAGAAGTTCGACAACTTGTACTGCTGCCGGGAATCTATTCTGGATGGGTAGGTCCCCTGCTGTTGAAGTCTTCTCCCAATCTTCTTCTGCAGGTGGTCCTCGCCTTACGGCCCAACATTTGTGTTGCCGAGCCGGACAGTTGTTAAGTGAGCTTTGTCCCATTTCGTGAACTTTCTTGCCACCATTGTTAAGGGAATTGTTGCAGTTAAATTAGTTAACACTTAATTTTCCTGAAAGTGAGAACAATTAACCAGAGGAACTCCTTGCCTCTAGAGGTTGTGGATGCTCCATCCCTGGAGGTTTTTAAGAAGAGATTGGACAGCCATTGGTCTGAATTGGGTCCCCTGCTTGAGCAGGGGACTAGATGACCTCCAAAGTCCCTTCCAATTTAATCAAGGAGAGAAGCAACCTAGAACTAAGGAGAAATTTCCTGACAGTGAGAACAATTAACCAGTGGAACTCCTTGCCTCCAACACTGGAGGTTTTTAAGAGGAGTTGGACAACCGTTTGTCTGGAATAATATAGGGTCTCCTGCTTGAGCAGGGGGTTGGACTAGAAGACCTCCAAGGTCCCTTCCCGCTCTATTCTGATTGAGTGACCTTAGAAGCCGACGTCGTAAATAAAGGAAAGGAACCAAGGATCAGAAACTGGAGCAAGAGCCACGCTCCGTCCCGCGGGGACCGTGATTGAAAATGGGAAATCGCTCCCTCCCGGCGTTGTTAACCTGTTTTCCGCATTTGCTAAAAATAGATGGGAATATAGGCCACGCAGGGCCAAGCAGAAGAGGCTCCGCTCCGAAAGGAAGCGCATCCTTCCGCAAATCCATTTGGGGGGAATGGGGGCTGGGGGTGGGGGAGGCGGTCGTCTCGCAGATCACCTGTCAGAAATGAGGACGTGGCAGAAAACCCAGAATCCAGGATTAGATCGGAAGCCGCGAAGAGCCCTTTTAGGAGACTCAGAGGCAGGGACGCAAAGGTGGAATGAACCGAAATAAAAGACAAAGCGATTGAACGGTTATTAAAAGAATGGGGAAGGAAGAGGATATTGCTGAAGTTTGGTTCATTTTTATTTATTTTGTTTTTTACACTTTTAGATCCAGTGGCTTTGTAAGAGGCAACAGGCGCTGGCTGTTGGAAGTTGAAATTTAAGCTTAAATTTAAACTTAAGTTAAAGTTAAACTTCCTGTTACTTTTACCGTAACCGCAGGTCGATACGTCTCCCCTCTCCTGGTCCTGATCCCTCATTGTACAGCTCCAGTTGTTTCTAGGTTTGCATTATTTCTAGGTTGTGGGGTCCTGGGTTCTCTCTGAGCTTGGTGGTTTTCTTGCAGACGTCTCATGACCCAACTAGGGAACATCATCAGTGCTTGAAGGAGAGGAGGAGGAGGAGGACTGTGGGGTCCTTGGTGCTCTCTGAGCTTGGTGGTTTCCTTGCAGACCTTTCATGACCCAACTAGGGACCATCATCAGTGCTAGGAAGGAATGAGAGTTGCTCACACCTAGAAAGCAGATTCTTCTTATCTAGAACCGTGCAAATACCAACCACACTGTGGCGATCTGGCCAACTGTTTCAGTTGATCCTGCAGTCCGTAAAGAGACGTGGGGGGGGGGGGAAGAACACAGAAAATGTTGTGTGTGTGTATCTGAGGCAGCCTTCACACCTGCCCCACCAATTACAGCTCTTGTGAAAGCTTTCTGCCCCGAGGAATTTGGTCCTGTTAATATTCTGCAAAACTCTGCTTGTAACATCTTGGTGGAAAGGCAACCCTCCGCAGACCCCTTTCACCTGCGCTCCCGAGTCTTGGCAGCACCCGTCATTCACCTGTTTCGACATGTGTGATTGGCGCTGCGCCTTCCTTCCTTTCATCCATCCATCTGGAATAATTGCGGGGCTTCTCTTTTTCTCCCCAGCCTTAAAAGGACGACCGACATGATGTTTGGAGGGAAACAGGTGGTCGTCTGCGGCTACGGAGAGGTGAGTCCGGACCCGTTTTGCCTTTCAAACGGCGCTCAGGGATTTTCCTCCCCAGGTGACAAGGAGTGACCGCCTCTGCTCCCAAGGTTCCTCCTCTGGAGAGCTGCAGGCATCGCCAGAGAAGGGCTCCTCCTGGCCCCCTGAGCCTCCAAATTCTGCCTTGGTGCCCATGAGTGCTGCCACTGGGGGAGAAGGGGGGGCAAGGGTAGCCTTTTGAACTGTGAGGTCAGGGGTGGGGAAGTACAAGATAGCAAGCGGTCAAGACCAGGATTTGCCCACAATCGGGCAGAAGGATCTCTTCCTCTGGATGGAATCTCTTGCAACTCCCCCTGCTCTCTTAAGTCAGCGTTCGTGACCTGGCAACGTTTAAAGTATGTGGACTTCAACTCCCAGAATCCTTCCTTCCTTCCTTCCTTCCTCTCTCCCTCTCTCCCCCTCTTTCTTTTTCTTTCTTTCTTTCTTTCTTTCTTTCTTTCTTTCTCTTCCTTCCTCTCTCCCCTCTCTCTCCTTTCCTTCCTTCCTTCCCTCTTTCTCCTCCCTCCCTCCCTCCTTTCCTCCCTCTTTCTTTCTTCCGTTTCTCTTTTTTTCTTTCTCTTCCTTCCCTCCTTCTCTCCCTTTTGTCCTTCCTTCTTCCCTCTTTCTCCTCCCTCCCTCCCTCTTTCTTTCTTGCTTGCTTGCTTGCTTTCTCTTTCTTTCTCTCTCTCTTTCTTTCTTTCTTTCTTCTTCCCTCCCTCCCTCTCCTCCGTCCCTCACTCCTTTTCTTCCTTTCTTCTTCCCTTCCTTCCCTCATTCTTTCCCTTTCTTCCTTCTTCCCTCTTTCTCCTCCCTCCCTCTCCTCTCCTTTCCTTCCCTTCCCTGCCAGCCCTCGCCATTCTGCCTGGGGAATTTTGGGAGTTGAAGTGTAGCTATCTTAACAGTTGCCCAGGATGGGAAGCTCTGCTCTAAGTGATTTCTCCAGAACGCTGTTCTAACTCAGGGGTCTCCAACCTTGGCAACTTTTAAGACTTGTGGACTTCAGCTCCCAGAGTTCCTCAGCCAGCTTTGCTTTGCTGGCTGAGGGACTCTGGGAGTTGAAGTCCACAAGTCTTAAAAGTTGCCAAGGTTGGAGATTCCTGTTCTAACTCACCTGGCTTTCTAACGAGATCCGGCTTCCCTCTGTGCCTCTCCCCCCCTCTCCAAAAAAAACAATTTTTTTAGCTTCTTCTGCAGAAAAACTCACAAAACCCACACCCCTCACTTCCCCTGTGGGGATCTTTGTCCATCCACAGACCGATTGCTGCCCTTCCTGGACTCTCTCGGGCTCTCCAGAAGGAGAGAGAGAGAGTGGGGATGGGGAGACATCCCTTTGGACTAAATGTGTAGCTGCAGAGGGCTGGGGATGGTCTGCTTGCCTTCGGTCTCCCCTCTCTCTCCAGCCTCCTCCTGACCTCCTCCTCCTTTGCTCCAGGTGGGGAAAGGATGCTGTGCGGCCCTGAAGGCCATGGGCTCCATTGTGTACGTGACCGAGATCGATCCCATCTGTGCTCTACAAGCCTGGTAAGGACCAAAAGGCGGGGGAGGGAACTGCCTCGCGGGGAGGGGGGGATGGACTAGATTAACAGGGGTCTCCAACCTTGGCAACTTTGAGACTTGTGGACTTCAACTCCCAGAGTTACTCAGCCAGCTTTGCTGGCTGAGGAACTCTGGGAGTTGAAGTCCACAAGTCTCAAAGTCGCCAAGGTTGAGGAATTCTGGGAGTTGAAGTCCACAAGTCTCAAAGTCGCCAAGGTTGAGGAACTCTGGGAGCTGAAGTCCACAAGTCCCAAAGTCGCCAAAGTTGGAGACCCCTGGACTAGAAGACCTCCAAGATCCCTTCAGGCTCGATGAATCTTATCATTTCTTTTTTTTTTTTGCTGCTTCTGCCCCTTTGCCTCTCCTGGGCCAGCCGGGGCTAAGAGGAACGGCTAAGCTTTGTCCTGTTTTACGACCTTCCTTGCAACTGTCGTTAAGCGAATCGCCACTGTGAATAAGTTATGAACCCGGTTGTTAAGCAAATCCGGCTTCCTCCATGGACTCTGCTTGTAGGAACGTCGCAAAAAAAACGATCACCTGCCCTTTGGATGCGACGGTCATAAGTATGAACCAGTCGGCGAGCATCTAAATTTTGATCACATGATCACGGGGAAGCTGCGAAAGTCGTAACTGTGAACAACAGTCCTTTTTTTCAGTGCCGTTGCAACTCTGAATGGCCGCTAAGCGAACTGTTGTACGTTGAGGACTAGCCGTAATGGAGCTTGACCAGTACGGTTGCAAGTGCTGACGGCCGTTAAGCGAGACGGCCTTGCTTAAGGACCCCACCCCTCCTGTTGTCCCTGATGCAGCCATTAAAAAAAATGTGTGGGTTGTTGTGGGTGCCCAGCCATTTCAGCCTTACACACAACCACAACTTGCTGGTTTCCGGCCCCAAGTGGCAAAGGGCTGCCCGGAATATGAAATGGGGGGGTTGAATTCTTATATTTGGGGTTGACTTTTCTGGAGACCCGTCCATGAATCTCAAGGTTCGGGTTTTTTTCTCCCTTCTCCCAGCATGGATGGCTTCCGTCTCGTGAAACTCAACGAAGTAATTCGGCAAGTCGACATCGTTATCACCTGCACAGGTAACTCCCGGGGGAAGAGGGGGGGGTCATGGGGGAGAGGGAGGGGGCCTTCACTTCCAGGCAACCTGCAAGAGAAGAGCCCTGAAGAGCCGCTCCTGCAGGGTGGAAGAGGCGCAGCCCTTTCATGGGCTGGCCAAGGAGGAGCCTGATTGACAGCTCTGCCGCTGGCTCCCCGTTTTCTTTTACAGGCAACAAAAATGTAGTGACCAGAGAACATCTGGACAGGATGAAGAACGGTTGTATTGTTTGTAACATGGGACATTCCAACACAGAAATTGACGTGGTAAGATGTAGCTTTCCCTCCTTCCTTCCTTCCTTCCTTCCTTCCTTCCT
This sequence comes from Ahaetulla prasina, assembly GCF_028640845.1. Lineage (NCBI taxonomy): Eukaryota > Metazoa > Chordata > Lepidosauria > Squamata > Colubridae > Ahaetulla > Ahaetulla prasina. The sequence continues at coordinate 100,642,004 of NC_080545.1, read as the reverse complement.
TCCTTCCTTCCTTCCTTCCTTCCTGTTTCCTTCCTTCCTCCCTTCTACTTCCTATTCCTTCCTTCCCTCCCTCCCTATTTGTCACCTTCCTTCCTTTTCTCCTTCTCTGTCCGTTTCTGTCCTCCCTCCTTCCCTTCCCTCCTCTCTCCTTCCCTCCCACTCTTCTTCCTTCAAGTTTCCTTCTACCTCCTATTCCTTTCTTCTATCTGTCCCTTCCTTCCTTCCCTCTCTCTTTGTCACCTTTCCCTTCCTGTTTCTCTTTCTTTATCACCTTCTTTCTCTTTATCACCTTTCTCTCTCCCTCTTTCCCTTCTTCCTTCCAGTTTCCTTCTACCTCCTATTCCTCCCTCTTTGTCTCCTTTCTTCCTCCCTCCCTCCTTTCCTCCTTCCTTCCTTGACTTGTCTAATGCCCACAGTGGTTAGAACGCAGTAGTATTGCAGGCAAACTCTGCCCACAGCGGGCTCAAGGTTGACTCAGCCTTCCCTCCTTCCGAGGTGGGTCAAATGAGGACCCAGATTGTTGGGGGCTATTATGCTGAAAACTGTAAACCGCTTAGAGAGGGCTGAAAAAACACCGTGAAAGCAGGATATACAAGTGTAAAGCTATTCCTCCCTCCCTCCCTCCAAAGAACCCACACACACACACACAAATGGCCCATTGGAGTGTTCCAGGGTCTTATCTAAAGCCAGTTTCTCTCAAGTTCTGCCAATTTCCTGGCTGGGGAATTCTGGGAGCTGAAGTCTACACAGCTTAAAAATGGCTAAAGTTAAGCGGAATTGCTCTGAAGCAGGGGTCTCCAACCTTGGCCCCTTTAAGACTTGTGGACTTCAACTCCCAGAGTCCCTCAGCCAGCAAAGCTGGTCCCTTTAAGACTTGTGGACTTCAACTCCCAGAGTCCCTCAGCCAGCAAAGCTGGTCCCTTTAAGACTTGTGGACTTCAACTCCCAGAGTCCCTCAGCCAGCAAAGCTGGCTGAGGAATTCTGGGAGTTGAAGTCCACAAGTCTTAAAGGGGCCAAGGTTGGAGACCCCTGCTCTGAAGAGTTTGCACAACCTCGAAGAGGTATCAGGCCGGCCTGTAAACGTTTGGCCTGGGCTGCTTGGATCCCTTCCCCTGCTTCTCTTCCAGGCCAGCTTGCGTACCCCAGAGCTGACTTGGGAGCGGGTGAGGTCTCAGGTTGACCACGTCATCTGGCCCGATGGGAAGAGAATCGTCTTGCTGGCTGAAGTAAGTGAAACCTCTCCGCAGCGCAGATGAGTGGAGAGCTTGCCTTGAGTGCTGGGGCGGGCAGGCTCCCGACAGCCTCCGGGAGGCCAAAGAGGACCCCTCCCCGATATCCCACTTGGGGAAGCTCAAGACACGATGGGGGACATTAGAAGTCAATCCGGGGGATGAAAACCGCTCCTCCCCTTTTCTTTGCCTTTTAAGGGACGCCTCTTGAACCTCAGCTGCTCCACAGTGCCAACCTTCGTTCTGTCCATCACAGCCACCACTCAGGTGAGTCAGAGACAGAGGTTAGTTTTGCCAATGAGTGCGTGGACGGGGTAGCCTTCTCCCTCCACGGGGGGCGCATCATAATGGGGGTTCGTTTAGTTATTTTATAGAAGAGGGTATTTATAGCTCAGGATTGAACTGTGTGGGTCCTTGATTTATTTATTTATTTATTTATTTATTCATTCATATTTTTATTTATTTATTTATTTATTAAATTTGTATACCGCCCTTCTCCCAAAGGACTCAGGGCGGTTCACAGCCAAGTAAAATAGACAATATATAAATACAATTAAAATGCAGTTAAAAAAACTTATTAAAATTGGCCACAATTAAAATTTAGAGCTAAAACCCATTTAAAAACCCATAAATTTAAAAACTAACCCAGGCCAGCGCAGATGAATAGGTAGGTTTTAAGCTCATGCGAAAGGTCTGAGGTCCGAAGTTGGCGAAGTCCTGGGGAGTTCGTTCAGAGGCGGAGCCCCCACAGAGAAGGCCCTTCCCCTGGGCGTCGCCAGACGACACTGTCGCGCCGACGGCACCCTGAGGAGTCCCTCTCTGTGAGAGCGCACGGGTCGGTGAGAGGTATTCGGTAGCAGCAGGCGGTCCCGTAAATAACCCGGCCCTATGCCATACCGCCCTTTATACCGCCCTTCTCCGAAGACTCAGGGCGGTGTACAGCCAATAAAACGACAAAAAATCCTAAACAAATTAAAATACTATAACAAGTTTAAAAATCTGATTCAATCGCTGTAACTTAAAATATTAGCTAAAATTTATCAAAACTAAAACCTTGGTAAAAACCCTATTAAAACCCGCTAAAACCCCCCATACTAAAATCAATCAGGCCAGCCCCGCTTGGTGAAAAAAAGAAAGTCTTGAGCTCGCATTTAAAGGTCCGGAGATCAGGGAGGAGACGGAGTCCCACCGGCAGCTCATTCCATAGAGCCGGGGCCCCCACAAAGAACGCTCTTCCCCTGGGGGCCGCTAGCCGATATTGGCTGGCCGACGGCACCCTAAGAAGGCCCTCCCTGTGAGCGCGCACTGGACGTACCGGACAATGGGAGGTAACTGGCGGCAGCAGGCGGTCCCATAAATATCCCGGTCCAATGCCATGGAGCGCTTTAAAGGTGATAACCAACACTTAGTCTCTATGCTCGGAGGTTTTCTTGCAGATGTTTCACGACCCAACTAGGCAACATCATCAGTGCTAGAAGGGAGTGGGGTTTGCAGAGAGGAGGAAGAGGAGAATCGTGGAGTCCTTGGTGCTCTCTGAGCTGGGTTGTTTTATTGCAGACGTTTCATGACCCAACTAGGTAACCTCATCAGTGCCGCAAGGGAAGGAGGCCAAAAACAAGCCAAAAAAGGAAACAGAAAGACTTAAAAACCTCCTCACCGTTACTGAACATCCAGATAAGCAGGGATTAACACCAAGAATTAACCCGACTCCAACAATCAATAAGTAAACAGTATCCCAATCAAGGAACCACCAACTGAGAGAAATAAACAGTAAACAACAGCCTAATCAAAGAATCAAGAACATCTCTGTTTATCTGAGTAGTGGCTACCAGAGAAGATGCCTTTCGGTCTTTTTGTTTCCTTTTTGGCTTTTTGATTGTCTTTTTTTGAACGGTATGTAAACGTTGTTGATCTCTATGTGCCCGACGATGGCCGATTCATTTATCGATTTTTTTGAACCTGGTTTGGTTTAGGATGCTCCGAATTTCCCAGTTGAAACCGTGGCGCAGTCTGTCCACTTGTGGTGAAATTCAAGCGTTTTGATTCTTGGCTGCGAATTGGTGTCCGTGGCTCAAAGGCTTAGCTCTTTGCTCGACGCTAAGCAGAACAGATGGGGTGGAGGAGGAGAAGGAACAGCAGGTCCTGGACTTGCTCTCAGTGGAGGAGCCGACGTCCGGGACATTGCCTGTCGGGCGTGGCTGCCTTCTGGCTTTTTACAGTCCGGTTCTTTTTTTTATTTCAAACCTGGACGTGGGTGATGCCCAAGCTCTGCTTCTCTCCCATTCCACTTGTCTTGCTATGGGGGGTCCCGCCGGGCTTGCCGGGGGTGGGGTCGCTCAAAGTCCTTCTTTGTGGTTTGCAGGCGCTGGCCTTGATAGAGCTGTACAACGCCCCCGAAGGCCGTTACAAGCAGGACGTGTACCTCCTGCCGAAGAAAATGGGTAAGTGGGGAGATGGGCCCGGGGCTCCCCCTGGGAAGGCACTCCGCCTCTGTCCTCTGCTGGGCCCAAGAAAATAATCATAGAGTCAGGAGGGACCCTTGGAGGTCTTCTAGTCCTACCCCCTGCTCAAATAGACCCTACACCATTTTAGGCCGCTCTCTTTTTGAAATGGCGTAGGCTGGGCCTCCTGCTTGAGCAGAGGGTTGGACTAGAGCAGGGGTCTCCAACTTGGACAACTTTAAGGTTTTTGGACTTCAACTCCCAGAATTCCTCAGCCAGCTTTGCTGGCTGAGGGATTCTGGGAGTTGAAGTCCACAAGCCTTAAAGTTGCCAAGGTTGGAGACCCCTGGACTAGAGGACCTCCAAGGTCCCTTCCAATTCTATTATTACGGTAATCCTCGACCTACGACCACAATTGAGCCCAGAATTCATGCCGTTAAGAGAGACATTTGTTAAGTGAAGTTTTGCCTCGTTTTACGACTTTGCTGCCGTCGTTAAAGAGAGTAACACAGTTGTACAGTGAATCTGGCTTCCCCCATTAGACTTTCCTTGTCTGAAGGTCACCAAAGGGGATCACATGACCCCCGGGACACTGCAACCGTCATAAATATGAACCAGTTGTCAAGAATGTAAATAATATGACCGGAGGGGAGGGGGGGGGGAACACGCTGCAATGGTGGCAAGTGAGAAAAACACTCCTAAGTCACTGTTGTAACTTTTGAACAGTCACTAAATGAACTGTTGTAAGTCGAGGACTACCTGTATTCAATATTTTATGTTTTTCGGGCCTCCCGAGGTCAGAGCCCCAAATCTCCCTCCGAGGGGAGGTGGGAGGGAGATGAGAATTGTCTTAGGAGATAGGTAAGAGTCTCCAGTCTTGGATGCTTTAAGACTCGTGGACTTCAACTCCCAGAATTCCTCAGCTAGCCAAACTGGGCCACTTTAAGAATTGCAGACTTCAATTCCCAAGCTACGCTAGCTAGGGAATTCTGGGAGTTGAAGTCCACCCACCTCAAAGCCTGCTAGCTGAGGAATTCTGGGAGTTGGGAGTCCACTCATCTTCCAGGATGCTGGCTGGGGAATTCTGGGAGTTGGAGTCCACAAGTCTTAAAGCTGGCTGGGGAATTCTGGGAGTTGAAGTCCACCCACCTCAAAGCCTGGTAGCTGAGGAATTCTGGGAGTTGGGAGTCCACTCATCTTCCAGGATGCTGGCTGGGGAATTCTGGGAGTTGGAGTCCACAAGTCTTAAAGCTGGCTGGGGAATTCTGGGACTTGAAGTCCACCCACCTCAAAGCCTGGTAGCTGAGGAATTCTGGGAGTTGGGAGTCCACTCATCTTCCAGGATGCTGGCTGGGGAATTCTGGGAGTTGGAGTCCACAAGTCTTAAAGCTGGCTGGGGAATTCTGGGAGTTGGAGTCCACTCATCTTCCAGGATGCTGGCTGGGGAATTCTGGGAGTTGAAGTCCACAAGTCTTAAAGTGGCCAAGCTTGGAGACCTCCATACAAATACATCACCATGGGTGCTTTGAATGTGCACTTGGACGGGTGGCTGTGTTTGTGTGAGTGTGTGTTTGTGTGTGTGTGCGTGCCAAGGAGCTTGGTTGGGGCTTCAGCTGCTCCCCCCCCCTCCCCTTGAGATCTGACCGGCCCCCTTCCTCTCTTGCAGACGAGTACGTCGCGAGCCTTCACCTGCCCACCTTTGACGCCCACCTGACGGAACTGTCGGACGAGCAGGCAAAATACTTGGGGCTGAACAAAAACGGGCCTTTTAAGCCAAACTATTACAGGTACGTCCTTTTGTTGAAAATGCCGAGTCATTTTCTTCGGTTTTATTTATTTATTTATCATATTTTTTATTTATCATATTTTATAAAGTGTACATTTTAAAAAAAACAAAAAAACGACGACGTATACTGGCAGTCCTCGACTTACAACGGTTCGTTTAGGGACCATTCAAAGTTACCACGGCACTGTGACTTAGGACAGTTCTTCACACTTACGACTGCTGCACGACCGGTCGCATGATCAGCGGTCAGACTCTTGGCAACCGACTCATGTTTATGACGATCGCAGTGTCCCCTCGGGGTCACGTGATCCCCTTTTGCGACCTGCTGACCAGCGAAGTCAAGGATTCATCAAGCCAGGTTCGCTTAACAACCGTGGGACAACTGCAGTGATTCACGTAACAAATGTGGGCAGAAAAGTCGTAAAACGGGGCAAAACTCACTGAACAAATTCGTCACTTAAAGCAACATAAACCTTGGCCTCACTTGTGAATCGTAAGTCGAGGACTACTTGTATTTACAACCGTTACAATGTCCGGAATCATGTGATCCCCTTTTGTGACCTTCCGCCGGCTTCCGACAGGCAAACTGGGGAATGGAGGAAAGCCAAATTCACTTAATGACCGCACGATCCACTTAACAACTGCTGTGATTTGCTTAATGATGAAAAAAGATTGCAAAATCAGATGGGGCCCGTTTAACAACCACCTGGCTTATCAGTGAAAATACCGCTCCCCAAAGTGGTCGTAAAACGAGGACTATTTGCATGTCCCTTTAATTTTTAAAACCATTTCCAGGCTGCATTTCCCTCGCAATCCACACACACACACACACACGCCAACCAAGGCCTTCAAAAGACCCTCTTCTCAACCTGTCCGCTCCTCCCTTCTCTAATCCAACAGGTATTAAGTCTCCCACGGCTGCCGCCGGAGGAAGGGGAGGATCCGATCCCGAGACATCTCTGGCTACCTTGCAGGATGACCCAGCACAAACTTCTGAACTCAGCACCAGGCTGCCCTAGTCCACAGTGTGTTAGGTTATTTATTTATTAAACTAGAATACCGTACTTGCGACCAAGGCCCCAGTGGTGTTCTTTAAAACGGCCCTCTTACTCCGAGATGATGGACCTAGTTGTGGTTTTTGGGCCGGGGGGGGTGGGCTGGGGAAGGGGCCTTGTTCTCACAGTTGGGTTTAACCCAACTGTCGTGTCTCACTCCTCCGCTGACGGCCGGGTCGGGGAAGTCCGTATCAAGCGTGCCTCTGCAGCTCTGCCAAAGTCCTAGCAAAGTTCTCAAGGCGGGCAGGAGACCAGGAAGTGACTTCAGCAATCCAAGGTAGACTTTGCCTGACTCGGAGAATGCCAGAAAGCAGATCCTTTATATAGGCCATGGGGTGTGGCTCCATGACTCAGCACTTATCCAGGCCTGCCCCTCCCTTCCTTTTGCTGACGTCGCCTCTCAACTCTCCAGAAGTGAGGATCTCTCCAGGCTCCAGCTGTTGGTAATTCACATTCCTCAGGCTCACATGCTGTGGGAGAGGGGGAGGGGTCTAGTTGCTCCGTTTGCCTGGGCATGGAGCCAGGGCTGGGGGCTGGAGGCACGTCAGGCCCTTCGTCTTGTTCGGCCTGTCTGGGCATGGTGCCAGGGCTGGGGCCTGGAGGCATGCCAGGACATTCCTCAGCGTTCGGCAGGAGATAAGAGGGACCCGGCTGCGGGGAAAGCGAGCGAGACACAACACCAACGGACTGCAGTGGGTCGAAGGGATGTAGAGCTAGGGCCCAAGGCTCCCTTAGCGTGTGGCTTCCTCCGCCTCTCCCAAGTTTTCGAGGTTGCCAAACCGCTGTGTACTTCTGTGGAAATTAGTGCCCCCCCCCACTGCCTTCAAGTGGGAATGTTCCAACTTTCTCTGAAGAGTCACTAGGAGGAAGCTAATTTGTAGGGACCTGGGTTCTCTCCAAGCTTGGTTTTTTTGCAGACGTCTCATGACCCAACTAGGTAACATCATCAGTGCCAGAAGGCAGTAGAGTTTGCAGAGTGGAAGAGGAGGAGGAGGACTATGGTGGCTCAGACTGTTAAGACAGTCTGTTATTAACAGCAGCTGCTTGCAATTACTGCAGGTTCAAGTCCCACCAGGCCCAAGGTTGACTCAGCCTTCCATCCTTTATAAAGTAGGTAAAATGAGGACCCAGATTGTTGGGGGGGCAATAAGTTGACTTTGTATATAATATACAAATGGATGAAGACTATTGCTTGACATAGTGTAAGCCGCCCTGAGTCTTCGGAGAAGGGCGGGATATAAATGCAAATTAAAAAAAAACCTATGACTGTGCGGTCCTGGGCATTCTCCGAGCTTGGGGTTTTTCTTGCAGACTTCTCATGACCCAGCTAAGTAACATCATCAGTGCTAGGAAGGAGGGCGGCTGTGGAATGGAGGAGGAAGCTGAATGTAGGGTCCTTGGTGGTCTCTGAGCTTGGTGGTTTTCTTGCAGACATCTCATGGCCCAACTAGGTAACATCATCAGTGTTGGAAGACCTCGAAGCACTGATGAGGTTATCTATTGGTCATGAAATATCTGCCGTAAAACAATCCCAATTCAGAGAGAGCAGGAAGGGCACCACAGTCTCCTCCTCCTCCCTGTTCTCTACTTTGTAAACCCCCCCCCCCTCTTCTGATGATGTTACCTACTTGGGTCACGAAACATCTGCAAGAAAACCAGCAAGCTCAGAGAGCACCCAGGACCCCACAAACTACTTCCTCCTCCTCCTCCTCTCCTTCAAGCATTGATGTTGTTCCCTATTTGGGTCACGAGACGTCTGCAAGAAAAACCATCAAGCTCAGAGAGCACCAAGGACCCTCCACAGTTCAGCCCTGAGCTACAAATATTCTCTTCTATCAGTAAAGCTGTCTTTAATTTAACTGCTCAGGCTAAATAATCCTCGTCTCCCCAAATCGTAATCTTGCCAATGTCTTTCTGCGGGCATCATTTGGGCCAAATCTTCCATCATCACTTCTGGGCCAGGTGGAATTGTGCCCCTTCTCTTTCTGCCACACCCCCCCCCCAACACCACCACTGTGCTGTTCTGGCCAGATTCTTTGGGGTTGGAGTCCCGTTTCTCTTATCACGGTCCACAGCAGAGAAGCCGCCCGTTGAAACCAAGAAAACGTCAAAAACTTCAAATATTTATGTAGTTCCTTACACCAAGGACATCTAAATTATGTCAAAGGGACCAAAATATCTTTATACTCCCCAAGGCGGGTTACAACTTGTTAGCATCCCGATCATTTGGAAAATGGAAAGTTGAAAAATCCGACACGCCCTAACAGCCTGTTGCATTGGAAAGGGAAAGAAAATGTGTAAATTCACTGTCGTGTCCCACTCCTCCTCTGACGGCCGGGTCTGAGAAGTCCGTATCAAGCGTGACCACGAAGCCTCTGCAGCTTTGCCAAATTCCTGTCAGAGTTCTCAGGGCAGGCAGGAATCCAAGGTGTGACTTCAGCAACCAGATTAGACTTTGCCTGACTCAAGGAATGCCAAAAAGCAGATCCTTTATATAGGCCGTGGGGTGTGGCTCCATGACTCAGCACTTATCCAGGCCTGCCCTTCCCTTCCTTTTGCTGACGTCGCCTCTCCATTCTCCGGAAGCGGGGATCCATCTACTGTGACTTTCCGTCCTCCTGCTCTGCTGCCGGCAATTCTAGCACGTGGCTGGCTTTGTGCTCACACGCTGTAGGAGGGAGGTTTGTTTGCTCATTCTGTCCGGGCATGGTGCCAGGGCTGGAGGCTGGAGGCATGCCAGGCCGTTCCTCTTCATTATCAGACTCTGACTCAGATAGCAGGAGATGGGAGGGGCCCGGCTGAGGAGAGGAGGGCGGGCGAGGCACAACATTCACCCTCAACGGGTGAACGTAGAACAGACGTCTTCAAATTTGGCAGCTTTAAGACTTGGGGACTTAAACTCCCAGAATTCAAGTCCCCAAGTCTTAAAGCTGCCAAGTTTGAAGACCTCTGACATACAAAGATACCACCCATTTCCGCTCAGCAATTCTTCCTCGGTTTTCGGGTTTCCTCGATTTGTAAACTCTCCCAAGTTGGTGAAATTCCAAGTTTTCGGCCGATAGATAACGCTTGGCCGAAAGCGACAATATCTTGGTTGCGTTTTCCAACTGGGATTTTTGTGGGTTGCGTTGATGCCATCCCAAGAGGGATACCCACCCTGGGCTCATCCGAGTTTTCCAAAAATGCCACGTGGGTGAAGAAGTTGGTGCGGTTTCTTACCCAACTTTTGCTCTCCAACTTTTGAACTGTCTTACGTACCGTAGATCGGGGTCGCTCGACCATAGCAGCTTGAAAGTGGTTGGACATCAACTCCCAGCGTTCCCCAGCCAACCACGGCGTCTGTTGACCAGCCTGGATTTTAACTGACACCTCTAGATGTAGGAACCCAGATATTCGCAGGGGGTGCACCCCCTTCTGCCCCCAGCCAGCTTTGCAAATAATTGTGGGTAATTATGGTGTTGTGGGAAAAGACACCATTTTGGTGAAAATTGGCGTCAGAAAGAGGGAACCCCAGCCAGAGTCCTGGGTCAAAGGTGTGGATGTAATTTGGGCAGACAAAAACCATCCATGGTGGTGCAGAGATTAGAATGCAGTATTGCAGGCTGACTCTGCCGATTGCCAGCAGTTCGATCCTGACCGGCTCAAGGTTGATTCAGCCTTCCATCCTTCCGAGGTCGGTAAAATGAGGATCCAATTTGTTTGTTGGGGGCGATAAGCTGACTTTGTAAACCACTTAGAGAGGGCTGTAAAGCACCGTGAAGTGGTATATAAGTGCTATTGCTAAGAGGGAGGGAGGAAGGGAAGAAAGGAAGGAAGGAGAGATGAGATGAGGGAGGGAGGGAGATGAGAAGGAAGGAAAGAAAGGAAGGAGAGATGAGATGAGGGAGGGAGGGAGATGAGAGAAGGAAGGGGGAAGGAAGGAAAGAAGGAAGGAAGGAGAGATGAGATGAGGGAGGGAAGGAGATGAGAAGGAAGGAAGGAAGGAAGGAGAGATGAGGGAGGGAAGGAGATGAGAAGGGAGGGAAGGAGATGAGAAGGAAGGGAAGGAAGGAAGGAGATGAGATGAGGGAGGGAGGGAGAGGAGAGAGGGAAGGAAAGAAGGAAGGAAGGAGAGATGAGATGAGGGAGGGAAGGAGATGAGAAGAAAGGGAAGAAAGGAAGGAGAGATGAGGGAGGGAGGGAGATGAGAGAAGGAAGGGGGAAGGAAGGAAGATGAGATGAGGGAGGGAAGGAGATGAGAAGGAAGGGAAGAAAGGAAGGAGAGATGAGATGAGGGAGGGAAGGAGATGAGAAGGAAGGGAAGAAAGGAAGGAAGGAGAGATGAGATGAGGGAGGAAGGAGATGAGAAGGAAGGAAGAAAGGACCATCTGTAGTGGTGCAGTGGCTAGACTGCAGTATTGCATGAATTCCCACCGCCAGAGTTCGATCCTGACCAGCTCAAGGTTGACTCAGTTTTTCATCCTTCTGCGGTCGGTAAAACGAGGACCCAGATTGCTTGTGGGGAGACAGGAGGCTGATTCTGTCAATCAGTTAGAGAGGGCTGTCAAGTACCATGAAGGGGGATATAAGTCTAAGGATAGCTGTTACTATCCTGAGAAGTCCCACTGGGGGAGCTGCACCCTGGTTGGGAAAGGGAGCCACTAAGAGAGAACAAGAGAATTGAGCTTGTAAAATAATGTCATTTAAAAGTGGGATCAAAGGTAAAAGAGGGAGAGATTGTTTGGCAATGTTGTTGTTGTTGTTTTTCAAACTTGGCCACTTTAAGATGGGTGGACTTCAATTCCCATGGGGAATTCTGGGAATTGAAGTCCACCCATCTTAAAGCGGCCAAGTTTGGGGGGAAAAAAACATTGCTGTAAACGAACAGATCCTCATCAATGGTGCATCATGGTGGTTTCCTCATCTGTAACTCAGTTTAATGCTAGCCACTTTTTCCCTGCGACGTAGCTTGGAGGGGAGGATTGAAATCATCCTACATAATATTTGGGCCCTATAATTTCAAAACAAACTGTCTGCCTTTTTGAAGTCTGTACCTTCCTACCTTTCGCTTGCTCCGATTTTTCTAATCGACCTTGAATTGTCCTGCAGTGATCATCATCTCTTAAACCGACACAGTTGTAATGTTTGGTGTTTAAACACAATGCTATTTCCAATGAAGGAAGGAAATAAAAAAAACACCAGTTGAACCAGAAGGCGGAAAAAAGCTTCCTAAGGAAAAAAATAAATAAAATAAGGAAACGATGTTTGAAAACTCAAAACCGAGGAAAATCTGGGACGGATTAACTATTTTCAAAAGACGTTTTCAATATTTCTATCTGAGTGATTGTATTAGACAAACAATAAAGACTCTGTAATCACAAGAATACCAATAAAATCTTGTCAAATCCAGACTGAACTTTGCGGAAACGTTATTAAAATTTCTCGGGGATCCTTGAGTGGCAGAAAATACCCAGCACTAAACTTCATGGCTAAATCACCAGATCTCGATCTCTCTCTCTTCTCCTCCTAGGAAGCAAACTTGAGTTATTTGTGCCAAGAGATGAAAGCCGTTCAAAACAAGGAAGAGAATGAGAATAGAATAGAACAGAACAGAATAGAATAGAATAGAATAGATTATGGAATAGAATATAATAGAACAATAGAATAGAATAGACATTGGAATGAAAGAATAGAATATGGAATAGAATAGAATAGAATATGGAATAGAATAGAATAGAACAATAGAATAGAATAGACATTGGAATGAAAGAATAGAATATGGAATAGAATAGAATAGAATATGGAATAGAATAGAATATGGAATAGAATAGAATAGAAGAATAGAATAGAATAGACATTGGAATGAAAGAATAGAATAGAATATGGAATAGAATAGAACAATAGAATAGAATAGACATTGGAATGAAAGAATAGAATAGAATATGGAATAGAATAGAATATGAAATAGAATAGAATATAGAATAGAATAGAACAATAGAATAGAATATAGAATAGAATATGGAATAGAATAGAATAGAATAGAATAGAATAGAATAGAATAGAATAGAATAGAATAGAATAGAATAGAATAGAATAGAATAGAATGCCTGACTAGGTGGCTCAGTAGTTAAGACAGAAAGGTCGGCAGTTCAAATCCCTAGTACAGGTCTGTGTGAGCAGAAGTTTGGACTAGATGACCTCCAAGGTCCCTTCCAACTGTTACTGTCTGTAGAATGTGAATGTGAATTAGGAATATGAATTAGGAATAGAGTAGAATAGAATAGAAATTAAATAGGATAGGATAGGATAATACCTTTATTGTCACTTTGACTGTATACCAATCTAGGGTGGGGGCAGTGGGGGCTTTCCCTGGTTCCAGCCCGGCCATGAAAGCAGAGACCCCAGACTGCTGCTCTCTGGAGCAAAGAGAAGAGATGAGAAGAGAAGGGCCAGTGTGGGATCCGGGGCTGGTCTGGGGACCGTGATTGGAAAGGCGCCAGAGAAACCACACTCCTTGCAGGGTGGTTGTTGGGACTGGAAAGGCCGGCTTTTCATTTGTGGGTCCCAGCTGCACTGAGAGCTGTGGAGAGCCTGGGGACCCCCTGTGCATTGCTCAGGAAAGAGCAGCTGTGGGCTTTCCTGCCCCGGCTGGCTGTGGATGAGGGACCGTGGAGTCTAACAGAACAGTTACCAATAGCCCTCGACTTACAACAATTCGTCTCGCAACCATTCTAAGTGAGAGCAGCACTAAAAAAAAGTGACTTTTAGGATTGTTTTTCACAAAAGTTACGACCTTTGCTGTTGGCCAAAATCCAGACACTTGGCAACGGGTTCATACTTACGACCGTTGCTTGCATCCCAAGGTCACGCGATCCCCTGCCCACCAGCCGCGTCAAATGGGGAAGCCGGATTCCCTTAACAACCGGATTACTAACTTATCAACACCGGCGATTCACTTAGTGCCGGTGGCCCAAAAGGTTGCAAAATGGGGCAAAGCGCACTTCACAACTTGTTTCACTTAGAAAACCAAAATGTCGGACTCCCTTGTGGTCGGACGTCGAGGACTACCCATAGCTAATGTGTGTGTATGTATGTATGTGTATACATATATGTATATGTAGGTCTTGGCATATTTGGGTCTTTTCCCATGTAAGGTTGAGAGTATCTTGGCGACGTTTCGACGAGGTCTCACTCATCATCTTCAGGCTGGTACTTTCGGCTTTGTGCTTGTGCGAGCAAAGCGTGGTCGGAGGAAGTGGTTGGAGCTATTTATAGAGAGATGGCAGCTCCTACCACGCTTTGCTCACACAAGCACAAAGCCAAAAGCACCAGCCTGAAGATGACGAGTGAGACCTCGTCGAAACATTGCCAAGATACTTTCAACCTTACACGGGAAAAGACCCAAATATGCCAAGACCTACATACCTATACCTGTGAAAACCTACGAAAACATATATACATATATATACATACATACATAATATACATATAAACACACACACCTCTCCACTCTGCACAGGCTCAGAGGCGCCCTGGCTGGAGCGCTGAGCCCCGCCCCTTTTCTCCACCTGCCCTGGTTACAGCTCTCCCACAGGGGGGTCTCCCTTCCCCGGCTGGGCCAATCGCCGCGAGGGGGTGTGCGCGCCGGGTCCCGCCTACCGGCGCCTGGCGGCCAATGGGAGCTGGGGGGCGTGGCGCGCGGGGACCCGGGCTGGGAAGCGCCGCGCTGCCCCCACGTGTCTCTGCCGGGCGGATGGAGGAGGGCGGCGGAGCCCCGGGCAGGGGGCTGCTGGCCAGCGCGAGGAGGGAAGCCGAGGTGGAGGGGCCGGGGCTGGGTGGGGGGGTCGCGGCCGTGGGGAAATTGGGGGTCTGGGGCGCCGGGCAGGGGCTGGGACACCCCTCCTCGGGAGGAAAACCTGCCTTCTGGGGGGCAGAAATGATAAGTGGGAGGGTCTTGCGGGAGGGGCAGCCCGCATTGCATGGGAGGGAGCGGCACCCTTTGCCTTCGCTGTGCAGAGCCCCTCCCGTCTCCCAGGTGCAGGGGAGCCCTGGGAGGGGCATTTCCTGCTTTGCCCTCCCTCTGAGCCGGGCTTTGGGGGTGGGGTGGGGTGGGGTGGGGGCTTCTGGAAATGCATCTATGCGGAGAAGGGAAAAGGGACCCCCCCCCTCCTCTGCAGCCCGCTCAGGGTGAGTAGTGGGGGGGGTGAGGCTGGAAGGGTGAGGAGGGGGCTTTGCTGCAGCCCCTCCCCAGGCATTTCTGCTCCACTGCGCTGCCCCTCGTGGCTCCATCCCACTCTCCCCCCCCCTCCCCCTTGCAAGAGGCTGAATTGCAACAGCCTTCGGGTCGGGGTGGGCTGGTCTCTGGTGCTGCATGCCAGGGGGTCACCCTCTGCGGATGCCAGGGCCGGGCCTCCCCCCTCCCAGCTGCCCCATGGAAAGGCAGAAAAATCCCCCCCCCCACAACCCCACGAATTATTTCACTTTGTTTAGTGTTTTCCCGAGGGAGGAGGGAGAGTTACCCATTGGAGCAAAGGCTGGGAAAAATTGGCCCTACACCCTTAGAGAAGAGCCTGGCAGCAGCTGTGGGTCAGCAGTGGGTCAGCAAGGCAGCTCCATACGCTGGGGGGCTTGGCTACTTGTGAGGGAAGGGCTGCTGCGCCTTCTAGGGCTGCGTCTTGACTGCCTCCGTCTGACCTTTCCGGGCATTGCAGCTGGGTTAGTTTTTGAAGTGGGGGGGCAGTCTTCTAAGATAGCCTTGCCCAAGGGCAGGGGTGGGCCATTACTTTCCCCAGGGGGCTGCGTGGAAAATTGGGACTGTTATGCAGGGCAGAACTTGAGTGAGTGAGTGAAAGGAAAAGAAGGAAGGAAGGAAGGAAGGAAGGAAGAAGGGAAGGAAGGAAGGAAGAAAAGGAAGGAAGGAAGGAAGGAAGGAAGGAAGAAAGAAAGAAAGAAAGGAAGAAAGAAAGAAAGAAAGAAAGAAAGAAGGAAGGAAGGAAGGAAGGAAAGTAATGAAGAAAAGAAGAAGGAAAGGAAGGAAGAAGGGAAGGAAGGAAGGGAAGGAAGGAAGGAGAGTAATGAAAGGAAGAAGGGAAGGAAGGAAGGAAGAAGGAAAGGAAGGAAGAAGGGAAGAAGGAAGGAAGGAAGGAGAGTAATGAAGAAAGGAAGAAGGAAAGGAAGGAAGGACGAAGAAAAGGAAGGAAGGAAGAAGGAAAGGAAGGAAGAAAGAAGGGAAGGAAGGAGAGTAATGAAGAAAAGAAGGAAAGGAAGGAAGGAAGAAGGAAGAGGAAGAAGGAAGGAAGGAAGAAGAGGAAGGAAGTAATGAAGAAAGGAAGAAGGAAAGAAGGAAGGAAGGAAGGAAGGAAGAAAGGAAGGAAGGAAGAGGAAGGAAGGAAGAAGAAGGAAGGAAGGAAGAGGAAGAAGGAAGGAAGGAAGGAGAAGGAAGGAAGAAAGGAAGAAGAAGGAAGGAAGAAGAAGGAAGGAAGAAAGAAGGAAGAAAGGAAGGAAGGAAGGAAGAAAGGAAGAAAGAAGGGAAGGAAGGAAGAAGGAAAGGAAGGAAGGAAGAAAGGAAGAAAGAAGGGAAGGAAGGAGAGTAATGAAGAAAGGAAGAAGGAAAGGAAGGAAAGAAGGGAAGGAAGGAAAGTAATGAAGAAAGGGAGACGGAGAAGGAAAGAAGAAAGAAGGGAAGGAAGGAAGGAAGAAAACATCCCCCGGGTGGGATGAAGTCCACCCACCTTCCACCCCCCCACCGCAGCTTCCAGCTGGCATGATTGAAGGGGAGCAGAGGATCTCAAAGGGCTTCTGGTCACACACACCCCCCGGAATCGGTTGGAGCTCCAATGGGAATCTTACCTCCCCACGTAGCTGGTGAAGAAGTCAGGGTGCAAAGCCCAGATGGGGGGAGGGGGCTGGGGAGTCCTGGGGTTTGTAGTGAAGCCCCTCTAGAGACCACCAACCCGAGGGAAGCTGGCATGGCGGATATGCAAGATGCCACCAAGGACAAGTTGACGGATCTCCTTTGATTTTTTAAATCGGGGTAGGAGAACAATGGTGAAGAGGTAAACCAGGGGTGAAATCCAGTTTTTTGTTACTACCAGTTCTGTGGGCGTGGCTTGGTGGGCGTGGCAGAAGGATACTGCAAAATCCCCATTCCCTCCCAGCTTCTCAGGGAAAGGATACTGCAAAATCCCCATTCCCACCCCACTCCTGGGGGGAGGATACTGCAAAAATCTCCATTCCCACCCCACTCCTGGGGGGAGGATATTGCAAAAATCTCCATTCCCACCCCACTCCAGGGGGGGGGAAGGAGACTGCAAAATCCCCATGCCCACCCCACTCCGGGGGGAAGGATACTGCAAAATCTCTATTCCCACCCTACTCCTGGGGGGAGGATACTGCAAAAATCTCCATTCCCACCCCACTCCTGGGGGGAGGATACTGCAAAAATCTCCATTCCCACCCCACTCCTGGGGGAAGGAGACTACAAAATCTCCTGGGGGAAAGGATACTGCAAAATCTCCATTCCCACCCCATTTTGGAGCCAGCCAGAGGTAGTATTTTCCGGTTCTCTGAACCGCTCAAAATTTCTGCTACCGGTTCTCCAGAACCTGCTGGATTTCGCTCCTGATGTAAAAACTATCTATTGAGAACCGGAATGGCCAACTCTGGCCATTTTAAGACCTGTGGACTTCGACTCCCAGGATTCCCTGGGAGTTGAAGTCCGCAAGTCTTAAAGTGGCCAAGGTGAGAAGCTTTCGGATAATTCCGTCTTCTCTTGCTCGGAAGACCCGGCCGCGGGTGACTCCACGGACTCAGCCTATCGGTTTTCCTCCCACCAGGTTCTTAGCCAGGGAACTCAAGATAGGGAAGTCCCTGCCACGTCTGGAGGCGGGCAACATAATGCCAGGCAGGGAGTTCGAATCCACAGTGGGTTCGAACATTTCACGGCACGCTGCTGGGGATCAGCTGGAAGGAAGAAAAGAGAGGACTTCTGTGGATTCCTGGATCTCTGCTGGGTTCTCCTTCAAGGCAAAGACCCAGAGCCTGAATTGACTCAACATCATGTGGAGAGCATGCGGATCTCGGAAGAAGTTCTGGATTTGAAGTTGTGGTGGTCTCTCCCTCTCCCCCACTTTCTCTCTCTCTCTCTCTCTCTCTCTCTTTCTCTCTTGTCTCTCACTCATCTCTCATCCCTCTTTTCTCTCTCTCTCTCTCTCTCTCTCTCTCTCTCGTCTCTGTCTCCTCTCTGCAGCTCTCCTCTCCTCTCCTCTCACATTTCTCTCTGTCTTATCACTCTCTCTCTTCTCTCCTCTCTCTTTTCCATCTCTCTCTCTCACACACACAAACACAAACACACACACAGTCATGTGTCCAGACTATTGACTCCTGGGAACTAGACTGCATTTATGGCTCTTGGCAGTTACCTCCAGTTTTCAGCAAAACTGTGCCATTGGTCCACTTAATAGAATTCTTTATTGGCCAAATATGATTGGACAAACAAGGAATTTGTCTTTGGTGCATACGCTCTCAGTGTACATAAAGAAAAAAAATAAAACATATTTGTCAAGAAACATAAGGTACAACGCTTAGTGATAGTCATAGGATACGAATAAGCAATCAAATCATACTAGGAAACAATCAGAAGAATATGAATTGTAAAGATACAAGCAACATGGATATAAACCATAAGTCAGGGGTGAAATCCAGCAGCCTCTGGCCAGTTCTGGAGAACCAGTAGCAGAAATTTGAGTAGTTCAGAGAACCGGTAGCAGAAATTTGAGTAGTTCAGAGAACAGGCAAATACCAACTCTGGCTGGCCCCAGAGTGGGGTGGGAATGGAGATTTTGCAGTATCCTTCCCCTGCCATGCCCACCAAGCCACGCCCAGTTCCTATACTGCCTTCTCCATAACTGGATTTGAAGCATTCTCTAGATTTCTGCTTTCTTCTAGCACAGGGCTCTCCAAACGTGGCCCCTTTAAGACATGGCTGATGGAGGGATTCTGGGAGTTGTGGTCTACAAGTTTCCACATGGCCACGTTTGGAGACCCCCTGCTCTAGCCAGTGGCGCAGAATCAAGATTCCGGTTATTCCCTGGTGATTCTGCCTCATTCACTGAAGGTGGACCTTCTTCCGCAGGGATCCATGGATTGTCCCAACCTGGATTTCGCGTATGGAGATGCGGACAGCCATGCAGCTGAACTGGCAGGTAAGAACAGTGGTGAAATCTGAACCGGTTTGCTACTGGTTCGCTGCGTGCGCAGTGCATGCCAAGTGCAGGCACGCTACTCGCCAAAAGGAGTCTTGGGAAGGTAAGTAGAACAGCGAGGGGGGGGGTCAATTTTGCCGTGCGATTTAACTGCGCTAGAAAGCAGTATTTCCTGCTTTCTAGAAAAGCTGACGCGTGCGGCACAGCTGATCGTTGGATATACCAGTTCGGAGGAACCGGGTTCGCCTGAACTGGTAGCTTTTTAAACTACCGGTTCAACTGAACTATGGTAGCTAACTACCAGTTTGCCTGAACCGGTAGCTTTTTTTCTTTTACTAGTTTTTATCACTACCGGTTCTCCCAAACTGGAGTGAACTGGTAGCATTTCACCCCTGAGTAAGAAGGTCTGGAAGGAGCTACGTCCTTCCCTTGGGTTGAAAAGAAGGCTGCCAACTTTCGTGGTTTTGTGGACGCTGCCTAAAAATGCTCAGGTATTTTGCGAGCAAAGGGATTTATGCTTAGATGTCACTTTGAGGGGGCAAATAGCAGAGCGAGAAACCTTGTGATCCACTAGCCCATCAGATATGGTGCCTCCAGATCTTCTGCAAGGAAGAGATTGAAGAAGGCAGATCCAGAGCCACAGGGTCTCCCAGGCTCTCCCACTCTCTAGGAAGTTTCTGATTGATTGAAGTTTCTGACTGATTCCTTCCTTCCTTCCTTCCTTCCTTCTTTCTTTCCTTCCTTCCTTCCTTCCTTCCTTCCTTCCTTCCTTCCTTCCTTCCTTCCTTCCTTTCCTCCTCCCTCCCTTCCTTCGACTTGACTTGATTTCTATAGCCACCAATCTAAGTGAACAACTAATTCTGGGCTACTACAGAAATCCAGTCAGTCAGTCAATCAATCAATCAATGTCTTTATTCAGCAAAATTTCCACGGGAAATCCTTGCCGGCTTTTCACGAGACTGACTTCAGTCTACAGAGATAGTTCCGTTTAGCAGCTGTTCAATATTACAACAGAGCTGGAAAATGTGACTTACGCTTACAACCGCCACAGCTTCCCTGCATCACGTTCAGGCAAGGTCCTCGACTTACGACGGTTCGCTTATAAAGTTTTGAAGTTACAACAGCGACTGTCCAAAGCGTCTTTATGACCATTTTTCACACGTATGACCATTGCAGCATCCCTGTGGTCACGTGATCAAAACTCACTCGTGACGGTCGCAGCGTCCCGGAGGTCACGTGATTCCCTTTTGCGACCGTCTGACAAGCAAAGTCAATGCGGGGGGTGGGGGGAGGAAGCCGGATTCGTTTAACGACTGCTACAAAAATAAAAAAGATTGCAAAATTTTGTGCAGACAGGGAGCAACTCACTTAATGACCGTCCCACTTAACAACAGGAGTTCTGGTCCCAATTGTGGTCGTACGTCGAGGACTCTCTGTACGCTTTAGCACCCGTGAGAGACATTTGTTTGAGGGAATGAAGCCCCCTGGGAGGATTGGGTAGGAGGAGGGATTCGAATCCGGTCCCCAAGCTTTGCTGGGTCTTGGCTGAGAGGGCAGCTGTGGGGTGGCACCCAGGCCAGGGCGGCATCATCGGAGGGCAGCTTATTCGTTCTCTCCCTTCTTTGGAAAAAAATCCATCTTTCTTGAACAGAACTCTACAGCTACACCGAGGGACCCGAATTTGCCCTCAACAGGAGATGCTTTGAGGAAGATTTCCAGGTTCAAGGTACGTTTTTCCCCCTCTAAGGTTTCCCTCCATGTCCCATCCGTCCGGCTCTTGCTCTCTCTGTTTTCTGTGGGGTGGGGAGTATTTTTATCTCTGAGGGGCCCAGAGTTGCACTGATCGCATTGGGACACCCTGCAGATTCATCTTTCCTCCCTTCCTTCCTTCCTTCCTTCCTTCCTTCCTCTCCTAGACAAAGATACCAAGAGCATCTTGGTTTTGCTCTTAGTAAGATGTTAGTTATAAAACTTTCTTTCTTTCCTTCCTTCCTTCCTTCCTTTCTCTCCTTCCTCCTCCCCCTCCTCCTCCACTTGTAATCCTTGACATGACTTTTCCTTCTCCTTCCTTTCTTCTTTCTTTCTTCCTCTTCCTCCTCCTCCCCATTCCTCCTCCACTTGTAGTCCCTTACCACCTCTTCTCCTTCCTCCTCCTCCTCCTCCTCCTCCTCCCTCCTTCTTTCTTTCTCCTTCCTCCTCCCCCTCTTCCTCCACTTGTAATCCTTGACATGACTACTACTACTACTTCTCCTCCTCCTCCTTCTTTCTTTCTTCCTCTTCCTCCTCCTCCCCATTCCTCCTCCACTTGTAGTCCCTTACCACCTCTTCTCCTTCCTTCCTCCCTCCCTCCCTTTCTTTCTTTCTCTCCTTCCTCCTCCCCCTCTTCCTCCACTTGTAATCCTTGACATGACTACTACTACTACTTCTCCTCCTCCTCCTTCTTTCTTTCTTCCTCTTCCTCCTCCTCCCCATTCCTCCCCCCCTTGTCGTCCCTTTCCACCTCTTCTCCTTCCTCCTCCCTCCTTCTTTCTTCTCTCCTTCCTCCTCCCCTCTTCCTCCACTTGTAATCCTTGACATGACTACTACTACTACTCTCCTCCTCCTCCTTCTTTCTTCTCTTCCTCCTCCTCCCATTCCTCCTCCACTTGTAGTCCCTACCATCTCCTTCCTTTCTTCCTTCCTTTCTCTCCTTCCTTTCACTCCTTCCTCCTCCCCCTCCTCCTCCACTTGTAATCCTTGGCATGGCTTTTCCTTCTCCTTCCTTTCTTCTTTCTTTCTTCCTCTTCCTCCTCCCCCCCCTTCCTCCTCCACTTGTAGTCCCTTACCACCTCTTCTCCTTCCTTCCTCCCTCCCTCCCTCCTTTTCTTTCTTTCTCTCCTTCCTCCTCCCCCTCCTCCTCCACTTGTAATCCTTGACATGACTTTTCCTTCTCCTTCCTTTCTTCTTTCTTTCTTCCTCTTCCTCCTCCTCCCCATTCCTCCTCCACTTGTAGTCCCTTACCACCTCTTCTCCTTCCTTCCTCCCTCCCTCCCTCCCTCCCTTTCTTTCTTTCTCTCCTTCCTCCTCCCCCTCTTCCTCCACTTGTAATCCTTGACATGACTACTACTACTACTTCTCCTCCTCCTCCTCCTCCTTCTTTCTTTCTTCCTCTTCCTCCTCCTCCCCATTCCTCCTCCACTTGTAGTCCCTTACCACCTCTTCTCCTTCCTTTCTCTCCTTCCTCCTCCCCCTCTTCCTCCACTTGTAATCCTTGACATGACTACTACTACTTCTCTTCCTCCTCCTCCTCCTTCTTTCTTTCTTCCTGTTCCTCCTCCCCATTCCTCCTCCACTTGTAGCCCTTTACAACCTCTTTGCTTTCCTTCCTTTTCTTCCCCCCTCTTCCCCTTCCCCTTCCTTCTCCTCCTTTCCTCCTCCTCCCTCTTTTACCAATTCAGCCGTTGAGGGAGATGGAGGCCTCAACCATTGTTATTTGAGGCTGTTCGGGCGTCTCTCCATCTTCTTCTGAGTCTGCTCCCTGTCTCTTCGACCTTCTCCTCTTCCTTTATGTGCCTTGTATGGTACGGAAACCCGTTTCTTATCCTTTGAATGGATAAACTCAGCGGGTCCTTCCTTTTCTACAGCCAAGGGCAAGCGGTGGTCAGAGTTGGACCTGACCCAGCAGAAGACCTACGTGATGCGGCTATTGGATGGGCTGGAGGTGGTCAGTAGAGACCAACGGCTGAAAGTTGCTCGGGCCGTTCTCTATTTGGCACAAGGTAACGGCACGTCTCGAGGGCCAAATAGGTTCCTTCCAGGAGTTCCTGATTGGTTGTTCGATTAATTAATTAATTTGCATCCTGCCTTTATTATTCTCACAAATAACTCAAGGGTAGGACACAACAACAACCCTGTGAGGTGGGTTGGGCTGAGAGAGAGAGAGAGAGAGAGAGAGAGAGAGAACGATTGGCTCAAAGACACCCAGCTGGCTTTCATGCATAAGGCAGGACTAGAACTCACCGTCTCCCTGTGATTGGCCCAAAGTCACCCAGCTGGCCTTCATGCCTAAGGCGGGACTAGAACTCACCGTCTCCCTGTGATTGGCCCAAAATCACCCAGCTGGCTTTCATGCCTAAGGCGGGACTAGAATTCGCCGTCTCCCTGTGATTGCCCCAAAATCACCCAGCTGGCTTTCATGCCTAAGGCGGGACTAGAACTCACAATTTTCTAGTGATTGGTCCAAAATCACCTAGCCACCTTTCACATCTAAGACGGTACTAGAACTCACCGTCTCCCACTTTCTGGCCTGGTGCCTCAACCACTGATGGAATTCAAATTTGTTTACTACTGGTTCTGTGGGCATGGCTTGGTGGGCATGGCAGGGGAAGGATACTGCAAAATTCCCATTCCCACCCCACTCTGGGGCCAGCCAGAGGTGGTATTTGCCGGTTCTCCGAACTACTCAAAATTTCCGCTACCGGTTCTCCAGAACCTGTCAGAACCTGCTGGATTTCACCCCTGACTAAAACCAAGAGACCAGCCTCTAATGTGAAGTGCATTATTCCACACACACACCAACGTTACTAGAAATCCTTATTTCTGTGTGTCTGAAGTTATCCATCTTATATTTTTGGCCAATATCTTATTAAAGTAGAGAAAGAAAAAGATGAATTAGAGCAAG
The DNA here is from genome assembly GCF_028640845.1 of Ahaetulla prasina. NCBI lineage: Eukaryota > Metazoa > Chordata > Lepidosauria > Squamata > Colubridae > Ahaetulla > Ahaetulla prasina. The sequence continues at coordinate 100,618,650 of NC_080545.1, read as the reverse complement.
GAAAGGCTAACATTGCAAATAGGTTTTTTTTTAAAAAAACCGTGAAATTATGGAGGGTTACAAAATCCTACGCTAAGCAGAACGTGGGATGTGGAGGCCACCCTTAAGCACCTACAAATGGCCTGCGAGCAACACGTTGAAAGACCAGCCAAGAAGTGCTACCTAGAGAACAGTCAGATATCACCCATCACCCATCTCCTTCCACTTATGACTGTATGACTGTAACTTTGGTGCTGGTAATCCTTATGATTTATATTGAGATTGTTTCCTGATTGCTTATTTGTAGTCTATGACTATCATTAAGTGTTGTATCATTAAGTGTTAAATTTGTACCCTATGACCATCATTAAGTGTTGTAAATGTTGTACCTTGATGAAGGTATCTTTTCTTTTATGTACACTGAGAGCTTATGCACCAAAGACAAATTCCTTGTGTGTCCAATCACACTTGGCCAATAAAAAAAATTCTATTCTTTTTTTTATTGAAAAAGTTTTTACAAAAATTTCCCCCCCCCCTTTCCCCCCCCACTCCATCCCCTCCCTCCTCCCTCCCCCCCTCCCCCGATTTACCAGAACAAACACAAGGTATAGTTCAAAAGAAAAAACAATCATTCGCTAAATTTTCCCTAAAACAAATTATAATCCTTCCCTTCTTCTCAAATCCTAACTTTCCCCATACAAATCAAAGATAAATACATCCTAATCGTTCAAAAGCAATCTGATATCTCTTAATCTGATATCTATTTTGCATATATTCAATCCATTTTTTCCATTCAGTTAAATATTTTTCTTGTGTAGTGTCTTTCAAAAAGGCTGAGATTTTAGCCATCTCAGCCAAATTAGCAACTTTCAATATCCATTCTTCTATAGTAGGTAACTCTTTTTTCTTCCAGTATTGTCCTATCAGTAGTCTTGCCACTGTTATTAAATTTAAAATCAACTTAGTCTCAATTACTGTACAGTTCGTAATAATTCCCAATAAGAAAAATTGCGGTAGGAACTTTATCTTCTTTTTCAAAACATTTTGTATAATCCACCAGATCCTTATCCAAAAAGCCTTAATCTTCTTACAAGTCCACCAAATATGAAAATATGTAGCATCATCACAATTACATCTCCAACATTTCGCTTGCATATCTGGATACATACATGATAATTTCTTAGGGTCTAAGTGCCATCTATAAAACATTTTATAAAAATTTTCCTTCAAGTTCTGTGCTTGCGTAAATTTAATATTTCTAATCCAAATTTTTTCCCAAGTTTCCAAAAATATTGGTTCTTAAATATTTTGTGCCCATTTTATCATACAATGCTTTATTAGATCCCTTTCAGAGTCTATTTCTATCAACACATTATACAATCTCTTTATATGCACCTGAGTTTGATTTATAATTTGTTTTACCAAGTTTTCTTCATTCTGCATGATACCAATTTTCTGATCTTTTTTCCACCTAGCTCGTAATTGCCCATATTAGAACCAAGTATAATTTCTCCCTTCTTCTTTTAATTGTTGCAAGGATTTTAATTGTAAATTACCTCTCTCAAAATATAAAAGTTCTTTATAAGTAAACACTTCCTGTTTCTGTTCTATATTTATATTCTCTATTGCATGCCTGGGGTTTGTCCAAATAGGAATTTTATAATTCAACTTGTAATAGTATTTCTTCCAGACACGCAGAAGAGCAATTCTTAACACATGGTTCTTAAAGGCTCTATCCATTTTTTTATCATACAATAAATATGCATGCCATCCATATAGTAAATCATAACCTTCTATATTCAGAATCCTTTCCTCTGTTAAGTTAAACCAATCACTTATTACCGAAAGAGCAGCTGCTTCATAATATAATTTAAAATTAGGCATTTTTAAACCTCCTCTTTTCTGTATGTCTTGAATTATTTTCATTTTAACTCTCGCTTTTTTACCTTCCCATATAAATTTATTAATTCCAATCTGCCATTCTTCCAAATTTTTATCTTTCTTAATTATTGGTATCATCTGAAACAAAAATAAAAATCTAGGTAAAACATTCATTCCACAAATACAATCTACACTTGATTACAAAGTTTCCAACTTTCACTTCCTCTCAGACGCCATTTTCAGCAATCTTAATTAAAACGATAGAAGGTTTCTTTTCTTAAAGGGTAGAAGTCAGGTTCAATAATTGCAATCCCAATGATCGATCACTTGTGTTTGTTCCGTCTGCATCCAGAAATCCAAAGAAAAATCACTTGAGCAGAGATGGTCGCTTTCTTCTTTTCCCGCTACTGCAGGAGCGTGCTGGATTCAGAGCTCAACGGAGTTATGCCGGACTCGACCCTCCGAGGCTTCACTTTCACAAAGCAAAGCCCCTGGGGAGTTCTAGCGCTTTTCCGCTGCTCTTTCCCTTCTCTTTCTCCCAGGGAGGGTACTTCAAGCTGATTTTAGCTGTTTTCATCGGCTTTTATGACACCTCAGCATGGGGCGCCTTTTCCGGCATCCAGCGAAGAAAGCGGCGCCACCAGAAGTCCTATTCTATTCTATTCTATAAGGGAGCTCTTAGCCCTCAGCTGCATAATGGGTGGAGAAAGAAAGGAAATTCTCTAATTCTCAGTCTTAAAAAGAGACGGCGGGAGGTTTGTATTTTTAGACCTGCAAGATTGATAATCCGCCTTCCCAGGTAGACAAGACAGGAAACGTAACAAGATGAGTTAATTCTGTAAAGAGTCTTGCAAGTATTTTAGAAAAATTAAGATATTTCATTTTGCTTTCTCTTCGTTGTTCACTGTAAACCGGGGTTTCCCAACCTTGACTACTTTAAGATGTCTCGACTCCGACTCCCAGAATTGGCTGGGAGAATTTTGGGAGTCGAAGTCCAAAGAGAGATGGGTTCCACATAATTTTACCGCCGGTTCTCCGCACACCGAAAATGTGAGCACGCGTGCGCGCACGCTCACTTTGCTTGCACATGTGTCTTTCACGCATGTGCCCGGCCTTCTGCATATAGAATAGAATAGAATAGAATAGAATAGAATAGAATAGAATAGAACAGAACAGAACAGAACAGAACAGAACAGAACAGAACAGAACAGAACAGAATAAAATTTTATTGGCCAAGTGTGATTGGACATACAAGGAATTTGTTTTGGTGCATAGGCTCTCAGTGTACATAAAAGAAAAAGAAAAAAAGAAAAAAAATACATCAAAGGTACAACATTTACAACACAAATGATGATCATAGGTTGCAATTTAACCCTTAATGATAGCAACAAAAAGTTACAGTCATACAGTCATAAGTGGAAAGAGATTGGTGATGAAAACGATGAGATTAATAGTAGTTAGATTTAGTAAATAGTTTGACAGCATTGACGGAATTATTTGTTTAGCAGAGTGATGGCGTTCTGGAAGAAACTGTTCTTGTGTCTAGTTGTTCTGGTGTGCAGTGCTCTATAGCGTCGTTTTGAGGGTAGGAGTTGAAACAGTTTATGTCCAGGATGCGAGGGATCTGCAAATATTTTCACGGCCCTCTTCTTGATTCGTGCAGTATACAGGTCCTCAATGGAAGGCAGGTTGGTAGCAATTATTTTTTCTGCAGTTCTAATTATCCTCTGAAGTCTGTGTTTTTCTTGTTGGGTTGCAGAACCGAACCAGACAGTTATAGAGGTGCAAATGACAGACTCAATAATTCCTCTGTAGAACTGGATCAGCAGCTCCTTGGGCAGTTTGAGCTTCCTGAGTTGGCGCAGAAAGAACATTCTTTGTTGTCCTTTTTTGATGATGTTTTTGATGTTAGCTGTCCATTTTAGATCTTGCGATATGATAGAACCTAGAAATTCTATGTGTCCTTTGCTCACGTGCGTCGTTTAGAAAATGTGGCTAAATAGGATGGCCTAGCGCCGGAGCAGGTGGACGGGGCAGGCCCACCTGCAGGGAACCACTACCGGTTCGTCCGAACCGGTGCGAAACGGCTGAATCCCACCACCGAGTTGAAACATCTTAAAGTAGCCAAGCTTGGGAATCAGTGCGAAAAAGTAGGCAGAAATTTCACTCTTCTCTCTTTTTTTTTTCCATCTCTCACCTGCATGGGGTTTCCAGGTGTTTTTGGAGAATGTGACACGGAAGCGGATGTCCTCCACTGGGCGCGACACAACAACTTTTTGCTGTACCAAATGGGGACCTTCACAGCCTTTCTGGAACTGCTCAACATGGAAGCGGCGTAAGTGACGTTTTGGCGACGGGCATAAAAGACATTTATTTATTTATTTATTTATTTATTTATTTATTTATTTATTTATTTATTTATTTATTTATTGTTTTGATTTGTATACCGCCCTTCTCCCGAAGGACTCACGCCCTGCTGTTGAATTTGCTTCGGGAAGCGACCAGCTTTTTTTAAAAAAGCTTCTATTTCATAAAAACTTCATTTGTGTGAATTGATTAATTTAGGGAGAGGCTCAAATAAGTAGAAAAACACCATTTTTCTAGCCTTTAAATACCGATTTGTTGCACACAAAGGAATTTCGGCGCTGGAGTGGTGCGGTGGCGTAGAGGTGGAGCTCTCCCCTCACAGTCAGGAGAGGCTGTGAGTTCGATCCTAGTTAGAGGCAGATATTTCTCTCTCTGGGCAGACTGAGACTATATCTGCTGAACAAAACTCCGCACTGGCAACAGGAAGGGCATTCAGCCAGTAAACATTCAGCTCCATTCAGTTGCCCAGACTCCACCCCGCAAGAGATTTTGGGGTCGTTAAAAGATGATGAAAGGAAATTTCAGCACTGGGTGTCATATCTGTTACACAGACCTCTGAGTAGAGGTACTCCTCAACATACAACCATTCATTTAGCAACTGTTTGAAGTTACTTTGGTACTGAAAAAGGGGATTTGTGACTGGCCAGAAGGCAAGAGCAGCTCAAGCAAAGAGGACGACTAGGGAGTAAGGCCAAGAGATGATTGGCCCCTCCCATAAGGTTTAAAAGACCAACAATGGCGTTTGGGCTCTTTGCCGGAAAACAACATTGATAGCTTTGTCTTGTTGCATTTATTTTTGTATCGGCGTCTTCTGAACTTTTGCCAAGAAAGGCCTTTGGCAGTTTGCCTAATTGGACCGAGGTCTGCGATAGGACTGAGGAATTTGTTGGGGGGAATTTGCTTTAATTTAGTTGAACTAAGCTGGGAATGAATTAATTCTATTTAATTAATGAATTAATTAAAGTTTGTTTGTTTTTACACTGACTGAGTTTCCTACTACCTACTTGGGCCTGGGTCACAACACTCACTGCAACCTTGCAAGAAAAGATTTATGCATAACGCTAGATCTCTTGAAGGCCGAATGCCCCAAGAACAGGAAAATTATTGTTGTTCCGTTGGCTAAGCCTGAAGCCCAATCCAAAGGAGAACATCCCCTTGTCACGTTTGGCTCCTAGAGATCATCTAGACGCAGCCGGTTCATGACTAGGGTTTTTTTTTTTTCCCCACCTGATTTTTGCAAAGAAAAGAAACTTTTGACTGTTCTTCCGCGTTTTTTATTTTATTTTAGCAACACCGAGGCCCGTAGCAGCGCCCTGAGGAAGCCAGCAATCTCTCTAGCGGACAGCACCGAACTCAGGTGAGTTAGTCCGAGCATGAGTCTTCCCTTCACAGGTAGTCCTCGACGTACGACCGCGGTGGAGCCCCCCCCCCCAAATTTCCGTTGTTGAGCAAGGCAGTTGTTAAGCAAGTTCTTTTGCAATAAAAATACAGGTAGTCCTTGATGTATATGACCACTTCCGTTGCTAAGCAAGACGGTTGCTAATTAATGGTTTTGCACCATTTGACAACTGGTTGTTAAGTGAATCGGTGCCGTTGTTCGGTTAGCAATACGGTCCTTAAGCGAATCCGGCTTCCCCGTGGACTTTGCTTGTCAGAAGGTGCCCAAAGGGGATCACACGACCCTGGGAGACACTGCCACCGTCGTAAGTGTGAGTCAATCGCCAAGTGTCCTAATTTTGATCACATGACCACAGGGACGGACGCTGCAAAGGTCATAAGTGTGAGTCAGTTGCCAAGCGGATGAATTTTGATCATGTGACCATGAGGGAATTATGATGATGAGGTCATAAGTGTGAAAAACGGTCCTACGTCACTTTTTTCTGCGCCGTTGTCACTTCGAACGAAGTCACTAAAACGAAACGGTTATAAGTCAAGGACTAACTGCAGCTTATTTTCGGATTTATTTCCAGGGTGATTCTGAGCGTCATGTACCTGATGGTGGAGAACGTCCGGGTGGAAATGGAGACCGACCCTCCGAAGTGGACGGCCTCCCGAGAAATGTTCAGGGCTGAGCTGAGTAGGTGACGGCAACACACAAAACAAATACACACACACACACTGTCTCTGGATTGGCCCAGGTGGTGCCTTTTAACCTTGGCCCCGATCCTTGCTCTGTTCAGACTCAATTTTTCCCTTCTTTCTCTCTCTTTCCTCCGTCCTCTCTCTTCTCTCTTCCGTTTTTCTCTCTTTCTACTCTGTCCTCTCTCTTTCTCTCTCTCTCCCTTCTCTCTCTCTCTTCTCTGTCCTCTCTCTTTCTCTCTCTCTCTTTTCTCTCTCTCTTCTTTCTTTTCTCTCTCTCCTCTCTCTCCTCTCCCTTCTCTCTTTCTCTCTCTTCTCTCTCTCTCTCCTCTCTTCTTTCTCTTCTCTCTTTTCTCTCTCCTCTCCCTTCTCTTTTCCGTTTTCTCTCTCTTCTCTGTCCTCTCTCTTTCTCTTCTCTGTCTCTTCTCTCTCTCTCTCTCTCTTTCCCTCTCTCTCTTCTCTCTCTCTTTCTCTCTCTCTCTCTTTCTTCTTTCTCTTCTCTCTCTCCTCCTCTCCTTCTCTCTTCCATTTTCTCTCTCTTCTCTGTCCTCTCTTTCTCTCTCTTCTTTCTCTTCTCTCTCTCCTCTCCCCTCTCTCTTCTCTCTTTCTCTCTCCCTTCTCTCTCTCTCTTCTCTGTCCTCTCTCTCTCTTTTGTCTCTCTCTTCTTTCTCTTCTCTCTCTCTCTCTCTCTCTCTCTCTCTTCCTTCTTAGCGCTTTGCACCCTCTGACGCCACAGGCAATAATTCCCCAATTCCCCATCCATTCACTCTCCTTGGATAGACACCCCGCCAAAAATTCTGTTTAATTTTTTTAAAAACTTCTGGGTCGCTTTTACGTAGAGACAAAGCTGGGTTTTGCCAGGTTGCTGGTGACACTCAACTTCTCCTTTCCCCTCCCCCGATTTGACTCTTCAGAATTCTTCTGGCAGGTTATCCGATCCACAGCGAAGAACCGTTCGCCCTCTTGCTGTTCACGATGGTGACCAAATTCTGCAGCGAGCATTCTCCACATTTCCCCATGAAGAAGGTCCTGCTTTTACTCTGGAAGGTCCTCGTGGTGTGTCAGCTTCTCTCTTTCCGTGGTGGGGCTTCCGTGGGGCGCATCGGTGGGAAGAGGGGGGGTGGGGGGTCTCAGAGCCGACGTTTCATGACCCAACTAGGGAACATCATCAGTGGTAGATGAGGAAAGGGGTTCGTGGAGGAAGAGAGAAGGAGGAGAAGGAAAAACGGGAGGAGGAGGACTGTAAGGTCCTTTCTCAACTTGATTATTTTTTTGCAGACATTTTATGACCCAACCAGGGAACATGATCAGTGGTAGATGAGGAAAGGGGTTTGTGGAGGAGAGGAGGAGGAGGAGAAACAGGAGGAGAAGAACTGCAGGGTCCTTTATGAACCTGTTTTGGTTTTTTTTTTGCAGACATTTTATGACCCAACTAGGGAACATGATCAATGCTAGAAGGATGGCTGTGTGGTTTTCTTGTCAGTAGCTTAACAGAGAGCAAAACTCACTGCCTTCTAAGCACTGATGATGTTCCCTAGTTGGGTCGTGAAACGTCTGCAAGAGGATAGCCAAATTCAGAGAAGCCCTCAAGACCTCACTGGTCAACCCTGAGATTGCAAAAATTCTCTCTACGGAAATTGAGAGTCACTGCTGTCTAGAGCAGGGGTTTCCAACCTTGGCAACTTTAAGACTTGTGGACTTCAACTCCCAGAGTCCCTCAGCCAGCAGCCCCTCCCTCCTGGGAGTCTAGAACAGGGGTCTCCAACCTTGGTCCCTTTAAGACTTGTGGACTTCAACTCCCAGAATTCCTCAGCCAGCTGCTCCTCCCTCCTGGGAGTCTAGAGCAGGGGTCTCCAACCTTGGCAACTTTAAGACTTGTGGACTTCAACTCCCAGAGTCCCTCAGCCAGCAGCCCCTCCCTCCTGGGAGTCTAGAACAGGGATCTCCAACCTTGGTCCCTTTAAGACTTGTGGACTTCAACTCCCAGAGTCCCTCAGCCAGCGGCCCCTCCTTTCCTGGGAGTCTAGAACAGGGATCTCCAACCTTGGTCCCTTTAAGACTTGTGGACTTCAACTCCCAGAGTCCCTCAGCCAGCAGCCCCTCCCTCCTGGGAGTCTAGAGCAGGGGTCTCCAACCTTGGTCCCTTTAAGACTTGTGGACTTCAACTCCCAGAGTCCCTCAGCCAGCAGCCCCTCCCTCCTGGGAGTCTAGAACAGGGGTCTCCAACCTTGGTCCCTTTAAGACTTGTGGACTTCAACTCCCAGAGTCCCTCAGCCAGCTGCTCCTCCCTCCTGGGAGTCTAGAGCAGGGGTCTCCAACCTTGGCAACTTTAAGACTTGTGGACTTCAACTCCCAGAGTCCCTCAGCCAGCAGCCCCTCCCTCCTGGGAGTCTAGAACAGGGGTCTCCAACCTTGGTCCCTTTAAGACTTGTGGACTTCAACTCCCAGAGTCCCTCAGCCAGCAGCCCCTCCCTCCTGGGAGTCTAGAACAGGGATCTCCAACCTTGGCAACTTTAAGACTTGTGGACTTCAACTCCCAGAGTTCCTCAGCCAGCAGCCCCTCCCTCCTGGGAGTCTAGAACAGGGATCTCCAACCTTGGCAACTTTAAGACTTGTGGACTTCAACTCCCAGAGTCCCTCAGCCAGCAGCCCCTCCCTCCTGGGAGTCTAGAACAGGGGTCTCCAACCTTGGTCCCTTTAAGACTTGTGGACTTCAACTCCCAGAGTCCCTCAGCCAGCAGCCCCTCCTGGGAGTCTAGAACAGGGTCTCAATCTTGGTCCCTTTAAGACTTGCGGACTTCAACTCCCAGAGTTCCTCAGCCAGCGGCCCCTCCCTCCTGGGAGTCTAGAGCAGGGATCTCCAACCTTGGTCCCTTTAAGACTTGTGGACTTCAACTCCCAGAGTCCCTCAGCCAGCAGCCCCTCCCTCCTGGGAGTCTAGAACAGGGATCTCCAACCTTGGTCCCTTTAAGACTTGTGGACTTCAACTCCCAGAGTCCCTCAGCCAGCAGCCCCTCCCTCCTGGGAGTCTAGAACAGGGATCTCCAACCTTGGTCCCTTTAAGACTTGTGGACTTCAACTCCCAGAGTCCCTCAGCCAGCTGCTCCTCCCTCCTGGGAGTCTAGAACAGGGGTCTCCAACCTTGGCAACTTTAAGACTTGTGGACTTCAACTCCCAGAGTCCCTCAGCCAGCAGCCCCTCCCTCCTGGGAGTCTAGAACAGGGATCTCCAACCTTGGTCCCTTTAAGACTTGTGGACTTCAACTCCCAGAGTCCCTCAGCCAGCAGCCCCTCCCTCCTGGGAGTCTAGAGCAGGGATCTCCAACCTTGGTCCCTTTAAGACTTGTGGACTTCAACTCCCAGAGTCCCTCAGCCAGCAGCCCCTCCCTCCTGGGAGTCTAGAGCAGGGGTCTCCAACCTTGGTCCCTTTAAGACTTGTGGACTTCAACTCCCAGAGTCCCTCAGCCAGCAGCCCCTCCCTCCTGGGAGTCTAGAGCAGGGATCTCCAACCTTGGTCCCTTTAAGACTTGTGGACTTCAACTCCCAGAGTCCCTCAGCCAGCTGCTCCTCCCTCCTGGGAGTCTAGAACAGGGGTCTCCAACCTTGGCAACTTTAAGACTTGTGGACTTCAACTCCCAGAGTCCCTCAGCCAGCAGCCCCTCCCTCCTGGGAGTCTAGAACAGGGATCTCCAACCTTGGTCCCTTTAAGGCTTGTGGACTTCAACTCCCAGAGTCCCTCAGCCAGCAGCCCCTCCCTCCTGGGAGTCTAGAACAGGGATCTCCAACCTTGGTCCCTTTAAGACTTGTGGACTTCAACTCCCAGAGTCCCTCAGCCAGCAGCCCCTCCCTCCTGGGAGTCTAGAACAGGGGTCTCCAACCTTGGTCCCTTTAAGACTTGTGGACTTCAACTCCCAGAGTCCCTCAGCCAGCAGCCCCTCCCTCCTGGGAGTCTAGAACAGGGATCTCCAATCTTGGTCCCTTTAAGACTTGTGGACTTCAACTCCCAGAATCCCTCAGCCAGCGGCCCCTCCCTCCTGGGAGTCTAGAACAGGGATCTCCAACCTTGGTCCCTTTAAGGCTTGTGGACTTCAACTCCCAGAGTCCCTCAGCCAGCAGCCCCTCCCTCCTGGGAGTCTAGAACAGGGATCTCCAACCTTGGTCCCTTTAAGACTTGTGGACTTCAACTCCCAGAGTCCCGTAGGCGCCTGAGGAAGCCAGCGATCTCTCTAGCGGACAGCACCGAACTCAGGTGAGTTAGTCCGAGCATGAGTCTTCCCTTCACAGGTAGTCCTCGACGACGACCGCGGTGGAGCCCCCAAATTTCCGTTGTTGAGCAAGGCAGTTGTTAAGCAAGTTGTTTTGCAATAAAAATACAGGTAGTCCTTGATGTATATGACCACTTCCGTTGCTAAGCAAGACGGTTGCTAATTAATGGTTTGCCCATTTGACAACTGGTTGTTAAGTGAATCGGTGCCGTTGTTAGGTTATGTCACGGTCCTTAAGCGAATCCGGCTTCCCCGTGGACTTTGCTTGTCAGAAGGTGCCCAAAGGGGATCACACGACCCTGGGAGACACTGGCACCGTCGTAAGTGTGAGTCAATCGCCAAGTGTCCTAATTTTGATCACATGACCACAGGGACGGACGCTGCAAAGGTCATAAGTGTGAGTCAGTTGCCAAGCGGATGAATTTTGATCATGTGACCATGAGGGAATTATGATGATGAGGTCATAAGTGTGAAAAACGGTCCTACGTCACTTTTTTCTGCGTTGTCACTCGAACAAGTCACTAAAGCAAAACGGTTATAAGTCAAGGACTAACTGCAGCTTATTTTGGGATTTATTTTCCAGGGTGATTCTGGCGTCATGTACCTGATGGTGGAACGTCCGGGTGGAAATGGAGACCGACCCTCCAAGTGGAGCCTCCCGAGAAATGTTCAGGGCTGAGCTGAGTAGGTGACGGCAACACACAAACAAATACACACACACACAGTCTCTGGATTGGCCCAGGTGGTGCCTTTAACCTTGGCCCCGATCCTTGCTCTGTTCAGTCTCTCTCTCTTCTCTCTCTCTCTCTTTCTCTCTCTCTCTTTCTCTCTCTCTCTCTTTCTCTCTCTCCTCTCCCTTCTCTCTCTCTCTCTTCTCTCTCCTTCTCTCTCTCCTCTTTTCTTTCTCTTTTCTCTCTCCTCTCCCTTCTCCTTTCCGTTTTCTCTCTCTTCTCTGTTCTCTCTTTCTCTTCTCTCTCTCTCTCTTCTCTGTCCTCTCTCTCTCTTTTCTCTCTCTCTTCTTTCTCTTCTCTCTCTCTTTTCTTCTTTCTCTTCTCTCTCTCTTTTCTCTCTCCTCTCCCTTCTCTCTTCCATTTTTCTCTCTCTTCTCTGTCCTCTCTTTCTCTCTCTTCTTTCTCTTCTCTCTCTCCTCTCTCCTTCTCTCTTCTCTCTTTCTCTCTCCCTTCTCTCTCTCTCTTCTCTGTCCTCTCTCTCTCTTTTGTCTCTCTCTTCTTTCTCTTCTCATTCTCCTCTCTCTCTCTCTTCCTTCTTAGCACTTTGCACCCTCTGATGCCACAGGCAATAATTCCCCAATTCCCCATCCATTCACTCTCCTTGGATAGACACCCCGCCAAAAATTCTGTTTAATTTTTTAAAAAACTTCTGGGTTGCTCTTATGTAGAGACAAAGCTGGGTTTTGCCAGGTTGCTGATGACACCCAACTTCTCCTATCCCCCCCCTCCCCGCCCCCCCGATTTGACTCTTCAGAATTCTTCTGGCAGGTTATCCGATCCACCGCGAAGAACCGTTCGCCCTCTTGCTATTCACGATGGTGACCAAATTCTGCAGCGAGCATTCTCCACATTTCCCCATGAAGAAGGTCCTGCTTTTACTCTGGAAGGTCCTCGTGGTGTGTCAGCTTCTCTTTTTCCGTGGTGGGGCTTCCGTGGGGCGCATCGGTGGGAAGAGGGGGGTGGGTGGGTCTCAGAGCCGACGTTTCATGACCCAACTAGGGAACATCATCAGTGGTAGATGAGGAAAGGGGTTCGTGGAGGAACAGAGAAGGAGGAGAAGGAAAAACGGGAGGAGGAGGACTGTAAGGTCCTTTCTCAACTTGATTATTTTTTTGCAGACATTTTATGACCCAACCAGGGAACATGATCAGTGGTAGATGAGGAAAGGGGTTTGTGGAGGAGAGGAGGAGGAGGAGAAAGAGAAGGAGAAACAGGAGGAGAAGAACTGCAGGGTCCTTTATGAACCTGTTTTGGTGGTTTTTTTGCAGACATTTTATGACCCAACCAGGGAACATGATCAATGCTAGAAGGATGGCTGTGTGGTTTTCTTGTCAGTAGCTTAACAGAGAGCAAAACTCACTGCCTTCTAAGCACTGATGATGTTCCCTAGTTGGGTCGTGAAACGTCTGCAAGAGGATAGCCAAATTCAGAGAAGCCCTCAAGACCTCACTGGTCAACCCTGAGATTGCAAAAATTCTCTCTACGGAAATTGAGAGTCATTGCTGTCTAGAACAGGGCTCTCCAACCTTGGTCCCTTTAAGACTTGAAGACTTCAACTCCCAGAGTCCCTCAGCCAGCAGCCCCTCCCTCCTGGGAGTCTAGAACAGGGATCTCCAACCTTGGCAACTTTAAGACTTGTGGACTTCAACTCCCAGAGTTCCTCAGCCAGCAGCCCCTCCCTCCTGGGAGTCTAGAACAGGGGTCTCCAACCTTGGTCCCTTTAAGACTTGTGGACTTCAACTCCCAGAGTTCCTCAGCCAGCAGCCCCTCCCTCCTGGGAGTCTAGAACAGGGATCTCCAACCTTGGCAACTTTAAGACTTGTGGACTTCAACTCCCAGAGTTCCTCAGCCAGCAGCCCCTCCCTCCTGGGAGTCTAGAACAGGGATCTCCAACCTTGGCAACTTTAAGACTTGTGGACTTCAACTCCCAGAGTTCCTCAGCCAGCCCCTCCCTCCTGGGAGTCTAGAACAGGGATCTCCAATCTTGATCCCTTTAAGACTTGTGGACTTCAACTCCCAGAGTCCCTCAGCCAGCGGCCCCTCCCTCCTGGGAGTCTAGAACAGGGATCTCCAACCTTGGTCCCTTTAAGACTTGTGGACTTCAACTCCCAGAGTCCCTCAGCCAGCGGCCCCTCCCTCCTGGGAGTCTAGAACAGGGGTCTCCAACCTTGGTCCCTTTAAGACTTGTGGACTTCAACTCCCAGAGTCCCTCAGCCAGCAGCCCCTCCCTCCTGGGAGTCTAGAACAGGGGTCTCCAACCTTGGTCCCTTTAAGACTTGTGGACTTCAACTCCCAGAGTTCCTCAGCCAGCAGCCCCTCCCTCCTGGGAGTCTAGAACAGGGATCTCCAACCTTGGTCCCTTTAAGACTTGTGGACTTCAACTCCCAGAGTCCCTCAGCCAGCAGCCCCTCCCTCCTGGGAGTCTAGAACAGGGATCTCCAACCTTGGTCCTTTTAAGGCTTGTGGACTTCCAACTCCCAGAGTCCCTCAGCCAGCAGCCCCTCCCTCCTGGGAGTCTAGAACAGGGATCTCCAACCTTGGTCCCTTTAAGACTTGTGGACTTCAACTCCCAGAGTCCCTCAGCCAGCAGCCCCTCCCTCCTGGGAGTCTAGAACAGGGATCTCCAACCTTGGTCCCTTTAAGACTTGTGGACTTCAACTCCCAGAGTCCCTCAGCCAGCAGCCTCCTCCTGGGAGTCTAGAACAGGGTCTCCAACCTTGGCAACTTTAAGACTTGTGGACTTAACTCCCAGAGTCCCTCAGCCAGCAGCTCCTCCCTCCTGGGAGTCTAGAGCAGGGTCTCCAACCTTGGTCCCTTTAAGACTTGTGGACTTCAACCCCAGAGTCCCTCAGCCAGCAGCCCCTCCTCCTGGGAGTTCAGGAACAGGGTCTCCAACCTGGTCCCTTTAAGACTTGTGGACTTCAACTCCCAGAGTCCCTCAGCCAGCAGCCCCTCCCTCCTGGGAGTCAGAACAGGGGTCTCAACCTTGGTCCCTTTAAGACTTGTGGACTTCAACTCCCAGAGTCCCTCAGCCAGCAGCCCCTCCCTCCTGGGAGTCTAGAACAGGATCTCAACCTTGGTCCCTTTAAGACTTGGACTTCAACTCCCAGAGTCCTCAGCCAGCAGCCCCTCCCTCCTGGGAGTCTAGAACAGGATCTCCAACCTTGGTCCCTTTAAGACTTGTGGACTTCAACTCCCAGAGTCCTCAGCCAGCAGCCCCTCCCTCCTGGGAGTCTAGAACAGGATCTCCAACCTTGGTCCCTTTAAGACTTGTGGACTTCAACTCCCAGAGTCCCTCAGCCAGCAGCCTCCTCCTGGGAGTCTAGAACAGGGATCTCCAACCTTGGTCCCTTTAAGACTTGTGGACTTCAACTCCCAGAGTCCCTCAGCCAGCAGCCCCTCCCTCCTGGGAGTCTAGAGCAGGGGTCTCCATCCTTGGTCCCTTTAAGACTTGTGGGCTTCAACTCCCCGAGTCCCTCAGCCAGCAGCCCTCCTCCTGGGAGTCTAGAACAGGATCTCCAACCTTGGTCCCTTTAAGACTTGTGGACTTCAACTCCCAGAGTCCTCAGCCAGCAGCCCTCCTCCTGGGAGTCTAGAACAGGATCTCCAACCTTGGTCCCTTTAAGACTTGTGGACTTCAACTCCCAGAGTCCTCAGCCAGCAGCCCCTCCCTCAGGGTCTAAGACTTGTGGACTTCAACCCCAGAGCTTTGCTGGCTGAGGGACTCTGGGAGTTGAAGTCCACAAGTCTTAAAGTGGCCAAGGTTGGAGAGCCGCTGGTCTAGATGGCCTCTTTTTTGCAGTTCACCCTGGGCGGCTTCGATACTCTCCAAGCAATGAAGGTGAAGAAGCGGCAGGATCTGGGGCTGCCCCCCTTGCCAGAAGACAGCATCCTGGTCATGCGCAACATGCGGGCGGCCTCCCCTCCAGCCTACACCGCCGAGTTGGGGGAACAGCCGCAGCCGCCGGCGCAGAAACGGGGACACCGGAGTCGAAGGGTAGGTCAAAATGTTGCTTTATTATCTGGGGTCAGAAATGCAGAAAATTCTTCATTCCCTTCCTTGCCTCTCTCCTGCTTTGATGGATAACTTCCGCTTCCCCAGCCTCCTTGCTTTGCAGGCACGGGAGAAAAATGATTGGCTATCAATAAATTTCGGATGAATTTGAGACTCGGGCTGGGACGGGTGTGGTTTTTAATCCACGGTGAAAATTGCTAGGGCTTTGGTTTGAAGCAAGGGTACGTCTCCAAGGGTCTCCCCTTGCAGGATCTGGGAGTTCTATGCTGCCAAGACAGTCTTGTCTCTCCCGTTCTTCCCACATACACTAGGTGCAGTTTGGCCAGGCTAGAAAGCAGGAGATGGGGAGTTCTAGTCCCACCTTAGGCATAAAGCTGGCTGGGTGACCAATCACCAGGCGATGGGGAGTTCTAGTCCCACCTTAGGCACGAGAGCCGATTGGGTGACCTTGGACCAATCACCAGATGGGAGTTCTAGTCCCACCTTAGGCATAAAGCTGGCTGGGTGACCAATCACCAGGTGATGGGGAGTTCTAGTCCCACCCAGGGTATTTTGCCGAGACCTTGGACCAATCACCAGATGGGAGTTCTAGTCCCACCTTAGGTACGAAAGCCGGCTGGGTGACTTTGGACCAATCACCAGGCAATGGGGAGTTCTAGTCCCACCTTAGGCATAAAGCTGGCTGGGTGACCAATCACCAGGCGATGGGGAGTTCTAGTCCCACCTTAGGCATAAAGCTGGCTGGGTGACCAATCACCAGGCGATGGGGAGTTCTAGTCCCACCTTAGGCATAAAGCTGGCTGGGTGACCAATCACCAGGCGATGGGGAGTTCTAGTCCCACCTTAGGCATAAAGCTGGCTGGGTGACCAATCACCAGGCGATGGGGAGTTCTAGTCCCACCTTAGGCATGAGAGCCGGCTGGGTGACTTTGGACCAATCACCAGGAGATGGGGAGTTCTAGTCCTACCTTAAGCATCAAGCCAGCTTGGTGACTTTGGTCCTGTCCCTCTCTGTCAGCCCAGCTCACTTCACAGGGCTGGGAGGGACCTTGGAGGTCTTCCAGTCCAACCCCCCTGCTCAGGCAGGAGACCCTATACTTTCTGCCGGCACAGATGGGGTGGGCCCATCCCATTGGGGGTGAGATGGTTCCTCCTCCTTCAGACATGGGCTGAGCTCTGTCCCTCGACTTTCCGGTTTTCTTCCCCCAAAAGCATGGGTGGTCCTTCGGGGAGAAGATTACAAGGAGTCCCGGAGCAGAAGACTTCCTACCAGGTTGCCGCCATCTTTGTTCCTCTCTTGCTTTCTTCTCTGTAGCCTCTGATGAAGCAGGACAGTCTAGATATTTACAACGAGAGGGACCCCTTCAAGAACGAGGAGGCCGTGGTGGATGAAGAGGAGGCCGATGACCTTGAGAGTGAGCTGGACCTCTTGGAAAGGACTACCGTCGTCCAAGCCGAGCCAATTCCATGCCCGCCTGTGGAGAAAGTCTCCTTCCCAAAGGGCCTTCCATGGGCTCCCAAAGTCAGGTATCGTGTCCCCCTAGGTCTTCTTCTACCCCGAAGAACCTCCTGTGGTCAACCCTGGTCAATACATGAAGGAGGATGAGATGGTTGCTATTTCAGAATCAGAATAGAGCTGGAAGGTTCCTTGGAGGTCTTCTAGCCCAGCCCTCTGCTCAAGCAGGAGACCCTATACAGTTTGAGACAAGTGGTTGTCTAATCTCTTCTTGAAAGCCTCCACTGATGAAGCTCCCACAACTTCTGGTGGCAAGCTGTTCCACCGGTTGATTGTCCTCACTGTTAGGAAATTCCAGTCTCTTCTCTCCTTGATTAGTTTCCATCCGTTGCTTCTTCTCCTGCCTTCTGGTGCTTTGGAAAATAAATTGACCCCCCTCCTTTTTGGGGCAGCCCCTCAAATATTGGAAGACTGCTATCCTGTCTCCCCTAGTCCTTCTTTTCTCCAGATTAGCCAAACTCAATTCTTGCAACCGTTCTTCGTATGTTTTAGTCCCTGGGCCTTTGATCCTTTTAGTTGCTCTTCTCTGCACTTTTTCCAAAATCTCCACATCTTTTTTTTTTAACGTGGTGAGCAAAACTGGATGTGAGTATTCCAGGTGTGGCTTTTCTAATGATTTATAAAGCAGTACTAATAGTTCACGTGCTTTTCATTCGATGCCTCTGTTTATACAACCAAGGATCGTATTAGCGTTTTTGGCTGCTGCTTGGTTGCGTTTAAGGGATCGTCCACTAAGACTCCAAGGTTCCTCTCACAGTTCGTGTTTTGGAGCCTTCATGTCAACCCAGGTTGAGTAGAAGACCATCGAGGCAAGGAGAAAATAGACATTCCCTGGAAGCATCTAAGGGCATCTCACACCTGATACGAATTCTGCAGGGGCCACCTAACATTTTACAGGAAATCTCCTTTTTTTTTTTTTTTATTCAAAAAGTTTTACAAAATTTTTCCCCCCTTTCCCCCCCTCCTCTCCCTCCTTCACCACCCTCCCTCAGTTAAAAATAAAACAAACATATGCTAAAAAATTTTCATCCCAACTTAATTATACCCCTACAATCATCAATTCCTAACTTCCCCCAAAAACAATCAAGAATAATACATCCTAATCATTCAAAAACAGTCTGATAACTCTTAGTCTGATATCTACGTTGAATATAGTCAATCCATTTTTTCCATTCCTTTAAGTATCTTTCTTGCGTATTGTCTTTCAAAAAGGCTGATATCTTCGCCATCTCAGCCAAATTGGCAACCTTCAATATCCATTCTTCTATTGTAGGTACTTCTTTTTTCTTCCAGTATTGTCCTATTAGTAATCTTGCTGCTGTTATTAGGTTTAAAATCAATTTAGTCTCAATTACTGTACAATCCGTAATAATTCCCAACAAGAAAAATTGCGGCAGGAACTTTATCTTCTTTTTCAAAACATTTTGTACTAAAAAGCAAATCTTTAGAAATTAAAATAAAATCAATACGTGAGAAGGATTGATGCCTATCAGAGAAAAAAGTATAGTCTCTTTCCTCCAAATTCCGCAGTCTCCATACATCTCTTAACTCGAAATCTTCTATCATATCAAAAAAGGATTTAGGCAGCTTTGCATGTGCAGGTATCTTCTTGGAAGAAATTCTCTTGTCCTTTCGTGTATCTATTACTCCATTCCAATCTCCCAATATAATGCACGATTTATAATCCCATAGAATCAACTTATCATATAACATTCTATAAAATTTTTCTTGTTGCTGATTGGGTGCATATATACCAAACAAGAGAGTCCTTTTTGTTTCTATTGTAAGTTCAATAGCAATATATCTTCCGTGAATATCTGCCTCTATTAACTTGGCTGGTATATCTTTTCTCAAATAAACCACTATGCCATGTTTTTTCTCCAAAGCTGAAGCAACAAAATGTTTACCTAACTTTGAGTTTATTAAGTACTTTTGATCTGATAGTTTAATATGCGTTTCTTGTAAGCAAATAACATCATTTTTAAATTGTTTCAAATAATGAAATATTTTTCTTCTCTTCTGAGCTGAATTCAAACCATTGACATTCCAAGTCAAGATTTTATTTGCCATTACTGGGCTGCTGAAGCTTTTGAGCAATCAACTGAAGATCGTCCTCCCGTATCTTCGGCCGTGCTCCTCCCACCGCTTCTGTAGCAGAATCCTGAACTTTACTTTGAGTTTGTTGCTCCTTTTCTTTACGCTTAAGGGCTCCCCTCGTCAGTCTTTGTTCTTGTGGTTGTTCCTCAGATGGTAACATCACTGGAATCACCTCAGCTTCCACACCCATTTGAGTCTCTTGAATTCTTTTTTCTATTATTTCTATTTCAAGTTTCAGCACTGTAGAAAGAAAATCTTTGGCCTTAAGCACTGTGTCAATTCGATATCTCCTTCCTTGATAATACACTGTCAAACCAACTGGAACCTCCCATCTAAATTGAATCTGGTATTTCTTAAGTTCTTGTGTAAAAAATGTAAAGTCCTTTCTATCCCTTAACATCTTGGGAGGAATCTCTTTCAAAACCTTCAACTCCTGTTCTCCTATTTTCAAGTTTTTCTGAAAAGCAACTTGCAAAATTTGATTCCTCACTGTTCTTTTCAAAAAATAAACCACAATGTCTCTAGGAAGTTTCTTTTGCCTAGCAATCCAAGAATTAACTCTATAAATTTTGTCAATTTGATAAGCAACCTCTTGTGGATCAAGTTCAATAAATTCAGCCAGAGCTTCTGATAAATTTTTTTTTAAATCTTCCCCTTTCTCCTCATTCAAGCCCCTAATTCTCAGAGCTCCTTCCATCATTCTATACTGCATCACCACCACTTGATCTTCATTTTTGTCCAATTTGATTTGCATTCCCCCCATTCTATTTTCTATTTGTTGATTTGACTGAACAATTTCTTGCACCTCCTCCTCCACCACCTCCAGTCTTTTTGCCAAACCTTGAAAAGCCATCAAGATATCTTCTCTTATTTTTTTATTATTCTCTTTTATTTCTTCTCTTATTTTCTCATTATTATCCATAATCTCCTTAAACCTTTCTTCAGACACTTTCCCTTGCTCTTTAATCAGATCTTCTAAAGCTGGTTCAGAACCCCTTCTACCCCCAGTCTTAGGTGGTTTAGTAGCCATTTCAGTTTTTAAAATTCACAAAATATAAGTCTAGAAACTTCTCTTTTCCCCTTTAAGTATAGGAGAGCTCACTTCACTTCATTAAAATCCACACATAACATTTCTTATCTTCTTAGTTACACAGGCTGTATGAAATTCCATTCGTCACTTTCACTCCCTTTCAGGCGCCATCTTTAAGAGTCAATTAAAACAAAGAAAAAAAAGTTTCTCTTTTTTAAAAGGTAGAAGTCAGGAAATCAAAAATACTTGCAATCCAGTAATTGTTCGCTCGCACTCATTCCGTCTGCTTAAAGAGATCCATAAAGATAAGACAATTAGCAGAGATGGACACTTTCTTCTTTTCCTGCTTTTGCAGGCACGCACTGAAGTCGGAGCATGGCAGGAATATTTATGGGACCGTCGACCCTTCAGGGCTCTGCTTAATTAAAAACAAAGCCCCTGGGGAGGTCTACCAACACTTCCCTGCTGCTCTTATCTTTTCCCTTTCATCCAGGGAAAGAGATTAAAGCCGGTTTTTCTTGGCTTTACGATGTTCAGTACGGAGCCCCTTAATTAGGAGCTCAGCGAAGAGGTGGCGCCACTGGAAGTCAGCTGGAAATCTCCTTTTTTGACTAACTTGGTCTTGCCAGTAGATTACGGGTGTCCAAACCTTGGCGACTTTTAAGTCTTGTGGACTTTGACTCCCCAGTCAGTTTGGATGGATCAATCAATCAATCAATCAATCAGACTTTTGTAAAGAGATTAAATAAAAGCGAAAGGCAAGTTGCTGACATCCAGAAGAAGGTGGAAGTCCTCGGATTAAATTTTTGCCGCTGCGTAAAAGTAGTGACGGCAGGTAGTTGCCCCTGTAAACTGCCCTGTAGCTAATATTCAGAACGCAGGCAATCCTCCACTTACGACGGCAATTGAAACGCAAAATAATTTTCTGTTGCTGAGTGAGACAACAACTGTCTCACTTAGCAACAGAAAATCTTGGGTTTCAAACTCACTTAGCGTGAGTTTTGCCCCGTGCTACGACTTTTCTTGCCAGAGTTGTTAAGTGAATCACTGCGGTGTCAACTTAGTAACCCGGTTGTTAAGTGAATCCGGCTTTCCCGCTGACTTTGCTTGGCAGGAGGTCGCCTAAAGGGGGGTTTCTGCAACGGTCGTAAATATGAGTCAAATATTCGGCCGAGCGTCCGAAATTGGATCATGTGGCCGCGGGGATGCTGCAGTGGTCGTAAGTCTGAAAACCGGTCAGACTCTTCCTACAGTGCCATTCTAACTTCGATCAGTCACTAAACGAACTGTTTGTAAGTCAAGGACTGTCTATAAATCTTTATGTTTGGATGTGAGCAGCCTGCAGTCAAAAGTGGCTGAAAAAGCAACCGCTAATCCAGAATTGGCAGGAGGCTACAAAGTTTTCTCAAAATTTGTACTTTTCTTCTGTCCTCTCTCTTTCTCTCTCTCTTCTTCTTCTCTCTCTCTCTCTCTCTCTGCCTCGTTGTGTGTGACGCAACCCTTTTGTGTCTTCCAGACAGAAAGACATAGAACATTTTCTGGAGACGAGCAGGAACAAATTCATTGGATTCACACTTGGGCAGTGAGTAAGACGGTGGCCCTTGGAGGCTAATTTTTACCCCTTAAGTACAAAACTTCAATTTACCTGTCGGGGGTTGAATGCGTTGCTGGCTAAATGGGAAAATCTGGGTTTTGAAGGGGTCCTGGGTGCTCTCTGAACTTGGTTGTTTTCTTGCAGACGTTTCATGACCCAACTAGGTAATTTCATCAGTGCTAGAAGGGAGGGTGGTTTGTGGAGTGGAAGAGAAAGGAGAGGGAATAAAGGGAAGGGAAGGGAAGGGAGAGAGGGAGAGAGGGAGGAAGGAAAGAAAGGAAGGAAGGAAGGAAGAAAAGAAAGGAAAAGGAAGGAAGGAAGGAAGGAAGGAAGGAAGGAAGGAAGGAAGGAAGGAGGGAAGGGCTGGGGGGTCCTTGGTGGTCTCTGAACTTGGTTGTTTTCTTGCAGACATTTCATGACCCAACTAGGTAACACCATCAGTGCTAAAATGGAGTTGTGGAATGGAGGAGGAGAAGGAGGAGGTGGACTATGGGGTGATGAAGTTGCCTAGTTTGGGTCATGAAACGCCTACAAGAAAGCTCAGAGGGCACCAAGGATCGCACAGTCCTTCCCCTCCCTTCCTCCTCCTCCTCCTCTCCACAAACCCCTTCACTTCTAACACTGATGACATAACCTAGTTGGGTCATAAAATGTCTGCAGGAAAACCACTAAGTTCAGAGAAGACCAAGGGCCCCACAATCCACTACCTCCTCCTCCTCCTCCTCCTCCTCCTCCCTTCTATATCCCACTTCCTTCTACCACTGATGGTGTTCCCTAGTTGGGTCATGAAACGTTTGCAAGAAAACCACCAAGCTCAGAGAGCACCAAGGACCCCACAGTCTATTTCCTCCTCCTCCTCTCCCTCCTCCTCCTCTATTTCACAAACCCTTCCTTCCTTCCTTCCTTCCTTCCTTCCTTCCTTCCTTCCCTCCCTCTTCCTCCTCCTCCTCCCTTCCAAATCCTCCTCCCTTCTAGCCCTGATGATGTTCTCTAGTTGGGTCACGAAACATCTGCAAGAAAACCACCAAGCTCAGAGAGCCCACCGCTTTAAGCAACCATTTTACAAAGATCCATCCATCCAACTGCTTTCTCTCCCTTTCTCTTTTTGCCGTATGACCATATTCATACTTCGCAATCCTTTACTTTCAGTTTCTGGATTGACTTTAGCCGCTTCCTGCGGTTCTAGATATTGCAATTCTAGCACCCTTCTCTGACTCCAGATTGGAGTGTGTGTGAGTTTTCTAGAAACCTCCACCCGGGGTGCTCGAATTGCACTGTTGTAGAGCCCGCGTTAAACATATACAAAATATTTATATGTACAATATGGTCTCAGTTCACCTTTTCTGGATAGGGGTTTTTTTCCACACACCCCCCAGAGTCTGTTTGTTAAATGCAGTCCGGTAAAAAAGTGGAAAAGGAAAGATGGATGGATAAACCGTTCTTGCAAAGACAGCCTCATCATCCGAAAGCTGGAAGGAGAAAAATAGATATTTTGTTCTTAATTTCTCTTTTTCTTTTTTCTTTTTCTTGTTCTTTCTTCCTGTTCTCTTCGGATCACTCTCTCAGGGACACAGAAACCTTGGTGGGCTTACCGTGCCCGATCCATGAAAGTGTGAAGACTTTGAAAGAGGTAAGGCAGATATTTGGCAATAAACCAGGATTTCTGAACCCTGCCTGCTTTAAGGTGGGGGGACTTCAACTCCCAGAATTCCACAGCCAGCAAAGCTGGCTGTGGAATTCTGGGAGTTGAAGTCCCCCCACCTTAAAGCAGGCAGGGTTCAGAAATCCTTCAATAAGCAACTTGGCTTTAGCTATGAAATCTGTTTTTCTCGCGTGGAAATGCTGGGATCTCTGTAAGAATAGAATAGAATAGAATTTTTTATTGGCCAAGTGTGATTGGACACACAAGGAATTTGTCTTGGGGCATATGCTCTCAGTGTACATAAAAGAAAAGATACCTTCATCAAGAATCATAAGGTACAACACTTATTGATAGTCATAGGTTACAATAGGATAGAATAGAATAGAATAGAATAGAATAGAATAGAATAGAATAGAATAGAATAGAATAGAATAGAATAGAATAGAATAGAATTTTTTATTGGCCAGGTGTGATTGGACACACAAGGAATTTGTCTTGATGCATCTGCTCTCAGTGTACATAAAAGAAAAGATACCTTCATCAAGGTACAACATTTACAATACAAATGATGGTCAATATATCAATATAAATCATAAGGATTGCCAGCAACAAAAGTTACAGTCATACAGTCATAAGTGGAAAGAGATTGGTGATGGGAACGATGAGAAGATTAATTAATAGTGCAGATTCAGTAAATAGTTTGACAGTGTTGAGGGAATTATTTGTTTAGCAGAGTGATGGCCTTCGGGAAAAAACTGTTCTTGTGTCTAGTTGTTCTGGTGTGCAGTGCTCTGTAGCGTCGTTTTGAGGGTAGGAGTTGGGACAGTTTATGTCCAGGATGTGAGGGGTCTGTAGATATTTTCACAGCCCTCTTCTTGATTCGTGCAGTATACAGGTCCTCAATGGAAGGCAGGTTGTTAGCAATTATTTTTTCTGCAGTTCTATTTATATATTTATATTGTTTTTATTTATTTATATCCCATCTTCATTATTTCTTATCAGCAACTCAAGCTTAAACATACCTAACCTCCTTCCTCTTCCCAAATTTGCTCAAGGCAATCAGCCGGCTTTCATGCCCAAGGCAGGACTAGAACTCACCATCTCCTGGTGATTGGCCCAAAGTCACCCAGTTGGCTTTCGTGCCTCGGGTGGGACTAGAACTCACCGTCTCCTGGTGATTGGCCCAACCCATTAGCTGGCTTTTGTGCCTGTGGCAGGAATAGAACTCACCGTCTCCTGGTGATTGGACTAAAGTCACCCAGACAGCTCTCGTGCCAAAGGTGGGACTAGAATTCACAGTCCCCTAGTGATTGGCCCAGTGCTGCCCAGCTGACTTTCATGCCTAAGGCGGGACTAGAATTTATCATCTTCTGGTGATTGGCCCAAAGTCACCCAGCCAGCTTTTGTAAGTAAGGTAGACTAGAATTCACAGTCTCCTAGTGATTGACCCACCTCACCAGCTGGCTTTCATGCTTAAGGCAGGACTAGAATTCACCATCTCCTGGTGATTGGCCCAATCACCCAGGTGGCTTTCATGCCTAAGGCGGAACTAGAATTCACCATCTCCTGGTGATTGGCCCAACCCATTAGCTGGCTTTTGTGCCTGTGGCAGGAATAGAACTCACCGTCTCCTGGTGATTGGACTAAAGTCACCCAGACAGCTCTCGTGCCAAAGGTGGGACTAGAATTCACAGTCCCCTAGTGATTGGCCCAGTGCTGCCCAGTTGGCTTTCGTGCCTAAGGCGGGACTAGAATTTATCATCTTCTGGTGATTGGCCCAAAGTCACCCAGCCAGCTTTTATAAGTAAGGTGGGACTAGAATTCACCATCTCCTGGTGATTGGCCCAATCACCCAGGTGGCTTTCATTCCTAAGGCGGAACTAGAATTCACAATCTCCTGGTGATTGGCCCAAAGTCACCCAGTTTGCTTTCATGCCTAAAACGGGACTAGAACTCACGGTCTCCCACTTTCTAGCTTGTTGCTTTAACCACCGGAGCAAACTGGCTCATATTTTCAATTGTTGAAAGTCGTTGGATTTTAACTCAAATTCCTCCGAGATATTTGGATTATTTTTTTGTGCGATTCTTGTTCTTCCCATCTTCTCCTCAGCACAAATATATCTCGGTCGCCGAAGTGCAGATCAAGAATGAGAAAGAAATGGAAAAGTGTCCCATCTCTTTGGTAAGAATCGCTCATTGGCTGTTCCATTCCACTGCCGCTTTTTCACCTCCCGGTCCTCGACTTACGACCACTGATTGGATCAGAAATCCCATGGCTGAGCAAAACAGCTCTTCAATGTGTCGTGCATGGTTTTATGACCTTTCCCATCAGGGTTGTCGAGCGAATCCCTGCAGTTGTTAAGTGAATCATCTGGTTGTTAAGCAGGGGGTTGGACTAGAAGACCTCTAAGGTCCCTCCCAGCTCTATTCTGATTGTTTTGCATCTGCTCTCTCACATCAGGGGGAGGAGGAAGTGCAGGAGACCCCGTGTGAGATCCTTTATCGGGCCATGCTGTACAACCTGCCCCAATACATGGTGAGTGTTGTTTTATTTTATTTTATTATTTTTTATTTATTTTATTGCACGCGGCGTCGTAAGCCGAGAACTACCTATACCAATTAATCCTGGTTCCACAGACAGCAAAGTACAAATCTCTTCGATTGGACTGAGCCCCCTTCTGTTCATTTGAATGTTTTGGTAAATTGTATTTTTTTTTGTGTGTGTGTGTGTTATTTTTTGGGGTCTCCAAACCTGGCCACTTTAAGACTTGTGGACTTCAACTCCCAGAATACAGCCAACCATACAGAAAGATATGAGGACTTCAATTCCCAGAATTCCCCAGTCAGCCATACAGGAAGATGTGAGGACCTCAGCTTTCTGAATTCATCAGTCTGACTGAGGAATTCTGGGAGTTGAAGTCCACCAGTCTTAAAGCGGCCAGGTTAGGCCGGCTAAGGAATTCTGGGAATTGAAGTCCAGAAGTCTTAAAGCGGCCAAGTTAGGCCAGCTGAGGAATTCTGGGAATTGAAGTCCACCAGTCTTAAAGCGGCCAAGTTAGGCCGGCTGAGGAATTCTGGGAGTTGAAGTCCAGAAGTCTTAAAGCGGCCAAGTTAGGCCGGCTGAGGAATTCTGGGAGTTGAAGTCCAGAAGTCTTAAAGCGGCCAAGTTAGGCCGGCTGAGGAATTCTGGGAGTTGAAGTCCAGAAGTCTTAAAGCGGCCAAGTTAGGCCGGCTGAGGAATTCTGGGAGTTGAAGTCCACCAGTCTTAAAGCGGCCAAGTTAGGCCGGCTGAGGAATTCTGGGAGTTGAAGTTCAGAAGTCTTAAAGCGGCCAGGTTAGGCCGGCTAAGGAATTCTGGGAGTTGAAGTTCAGAAGTTTTAAAGTGGCCAGGTTAGGTCGGCTAAGGAATTCTGGGAGTTGAAGTTCAGAAGTCTTAAAGCGGCCAAGTTAGGCCAGCTGAGGAATTCTGGGAGTTGAAGTTCAGAAGTCTTAAAACGGCCAAATTAGGCCGGCTGAGGAATTCTGGGAGTTGAAGTCCAAAAGCCTTAAAGCGGCTAAATTTGGAGAGCCCTATTTTAAAGTCTACTTTTAATCTCCTTCCCTGTTTCAGATAGCTCTGCTGAAGATCCTGCTGGCTGCGGCCCCAACTTCAAAAGCCAAGACCGACTCGATCAACATCCTGGCAGACGTGTTGCCGGAAGAAATGCCGTAAGTGGATGGAACCCCGGAAAAGCTGCGGAACTACTCCGATGTTGCGGGAGATCTGGGGAAGACATTATGCATCAGCATGGATCCTGGGAATTGTAGTTGTCAGGGTTCCAAGGAACACCCCCAATGAAATAAGGCTCTGAGGCTTGAGGTTCCTCAAAGTTCCAATTTATTAGAGATGTCATGTTGGCACAGCTGGGAAAACCCAAAACTGAAAGCTTCCACATCCAGTTGACAGTTCACAGCCCTGCTCCACACCCACAAGTTCATCACATTGTCCAGTCAACTCTTCACACTCAATTGGATACAATCTTCAGGCAGTTTCCATCAGATGCAGGCAAAAGTCCTTGAATACAGAATGTTGTTATGACTAACTTTCTACCGCTCCAACAACAACCCCCTCCCAACTTCCCCAGCTAAAATATGTGGCAGTTAAGAAGCAAAAAGAAAATTGCCTTCCAAAACTGACAGCAGTCCGGTTACATCTGCAGGAGGCCACACTTGGGAATTCTGAAAATCTTCATAAATAATCTAAATGGGGGGATGCAGGCAGTCCTCGGTTCATTTCGTGACCAAAGTTACAACAGCATTGAAAAAAAGTGACTTATGACCATTTTTTACACTTTACGGCCATTGCAGCATCCCCGTGGTCATATTGACCAAAATTCAGACACTTGACAACTGACTCATTATTTATGACGGTCGTGGTGTCCCGGGGACCCATTTTGCAACCTTCTGACAAGCAAAGTCAATGGGGAAGCCGGATTCACTTACTAACTTAAGAAACTGCAGTGGTTCGCTTAACAACTGCGGAGAAGAGCGGTCGTAAAATGGTGTAAAATTCTCTTACCAAATGTCTCACTTAGCAACAGAAACGTTGGGCTCAGTTGCGGTCATAACTGGAGGACAACCGGTAGAAGGGAAGCTCATCAAATTTGCAGATGACACCAAGCTGGGGAGGGAGGGAGGGAATAACAAGCATTTTAGAACAGGGGTCTCCAACCTTGGCAACTTTAAGACTTGTGGACTTCAACTCCCAGAATACCTCAGCCAGCAAAGCTGGCTGAGGAATTCTGGGAGTTGGAGTCCACAAGTCTTAAAGTTGCCAAGGTTGGAGATCCCTGTTTTAGAAGATGGGCTGAAGATCCAGAAGGATTTTGACAAGAGTTGAGAACTCGGCCCTATTCAACAAAATGCAATTCTAAACATTCTGGTCAGGATGTTTAAGGTTAAGGTTTTACACGTAGGCAAGAAAAGCCAAATGCACAGGTACAACATAGGTGGTCCCTGGCTCATTAGTAGTAACTCTGAGAGGGATTTTGGAGTCCTAGTAATCACTTAAATGTGAGCCGGCCGTGTGTGGCAGCAGCCAAGAAAGCCAACACAGTTCTAGGCGGCATCAACAGAGAGAGAGAATCATGATCACCTGAAGTGTTCATACCTCTTTATAAGGCCTTGGTAAGGCCACACTTGGAATACTGCATCCAGTTTTGATTGCCATGTTATAAAAAAAGATGTTGAGACCCTAGAAAGAGTGCAGAGAAGAGCAACAAAGAGGATTAGGGGACTGGAGGCTCAAACATATGAAGAACGGTTGCAGGAACTCGGTATGTCTAGTTTGATGAAAAGAAGGACTCAGGGTGACATGATAGAAGTCTTCCAGTATCTCAGGGATTCCCACAAAGAAGAGGGAGTCAAGCTATTCTCCAAAGCACCAGATGAGAAATGACAGATGGAAACGAATCAAGGAGAGAAGCAACCTAGAACGAAGGAGACGTTTCCTGACAGTTAGAACAATTAACCAGTGGAACTACTTGTCTCTAGAAATTGTGGGTGCTCCAATACTGGAGGTTTTCAAGAAGAGACTGGACAGCCACTTGTCCAGGGCAAATGGTATAGGGGTAGGGATATCCAGCCTTGACCATTTTAAGACTTGTGGACTTTTAACTCCCAGAATTCCATGCTGTCTGGGGAATCCTGGGAGTTGAAGTCCACAAGCCTTTCCAAAGTGGCCACGTTTGGAGACCCCTGGTTTAACTCTTCATCTCTTTTTTTTTTTTTCCTCCTGTGTCTCAGGGTGACCGTCCTGCAGAGCATGAAGCTGGGGATCGATGTGAACCGGCACAAAGAAATTATCGTCAAGAGCATTTCTGCTTTATTGCTGCTGCTCCTGAAACATTTTAAACTGAACCACGTTTATCAGGTGGGACTTTGCGGGTCTTTGGAGACAGGAAAGAGATTGTTCTGTTCCCCCCCCCCCCGCCTCAGTCCAAGCGATGACTTAATTAGCTCTGGCAGCAAACTAGCGAGCGTCTGCCAAGTGTCTCTGTTATCTCTCTTGATGAGTCACCCAGGAACAAACAGTACTTCAGCTCTTAGTTAAGCAGTTGATTTGCTTGCTACGAAAAGACACAGCAGCCCTTGCTGCTTTTATATCCTGTGGGGTGTGGCTCCGTGACTCAGCACTTCCTAGGCCTGCCCCACCCCTGCTTCTGTTGTTCCCGCCTCTCCTACCTACGAAACCTAGGGTCCAACCAGGCCTGATTGCCATCAGCCGGGTCTGGAGGCGTGGCTGGGGGGGGAAGAGTCAGGGGACGGAGGCCTCGTTATCTCTTCCACCTGGCCTGCCTCTGGCTCCTGGAGCTGAGCCAGGGAAGCTGGTGCTCCCGAGGTAAGTCCTGACGGCCCTTCCCCCTCACTTTCCAAGTCACTTTCTGGCGGGGCCCGGCTCAGGGGGCGCAGACACAACAGAGATTTCCTTCCATTTTACGGTATTGATCTGTCCCCCTGTCACAACCCAAAAGACACGCGAGCTGACTATATTTGCCAGCAATTTATTCCTACTACAGATATCAGTTCTGGCAACGAACCTGCGATTGCCTGCCAAGTCCTCCTATCTCTTCAGCGCAACTGCGGTCCGTTGCTGGAGCAACCCAGAGTTCAGAAATAAACAGAAATCCAGAAGCCAATTCCTTAGTCTCGCAATAAAGCAGCCAAAGTTTCCAAAAGTCAGTTTTTTTGTCCGTCACGAAGCCCAATGGCAGCTCCACCCACTTTTATACCCTGTGGGGTGTGGCTCCGTGACTCAGCACTGCCTGGGCCAGCCCCTCCTTTTCCCTTGCTGCGCACGTTTCCCTCGGCGTCGCTGCCTTGCATCTAGCCAAGATTGATCCTCCTCAGCTGGCTCTTGGGGCATGGCCAGGGAGGAGGAGGGGTCGGGGGAAAGAGGCCGTGTCACCTCCACCTCCTCCACCTGGCCTGCCTCTGGAACCTGGAGTGGAGCCAGAGAGGAAGTTCCTGCAGAGGGAAGCTCTGTGGGCTCTTCCCCCTCACTCTCTGAGTCACTCTCTGCCAGGAGCCCAGGCTCGGGAGCTGAAGACACAACAGGTATTTTATTCGCATTGTGTACAGCAGGGGTTTCCAAACATGGCTGCTTTACGACGGGTGGACTTCAACTCCCACAATTCCTCAGCCAGCCATGAATTCTGGGAGTTGAAGTCCACCAGTGGCTGGCTGAGGAATTCTGGGAGTTGGAGTTGAAGTCCACCAGTGGCTGGCTGAGGAATTCTGGGAGTTGAAGTCCACCAGTGGCTGGCTGAGGAATTCTGGGAGTTGAAGTCCACCAGTGGCTGGCTGAGGAATTCTGGGAGTTGAAGTCCACCAGTGGCTGGCTGAGGAATTCAGAGGATGTTCCCTAGTTGGGTGATGAACTGTCTGCCAGAAAACCACCAAGCTCAGAGAGCACCCAAGGACCCCACAGTTCAACCCAGAGCTACAAAAATTTCTTGTCTTTGACATTCTTTCTCTCCGTAATAACATTCCCCCTTTCCTTTTCCTCCAGTTTGAGTATGTCGCCCAGCATCTGGTCTTCGCCAACTGCATCCCGTTGATCCTGAAGTTCTTCAACCAGAATATCCTGTCCTACATCACCGCCAAAAACAGGTGCCGGCTGCAGCTGCCCCGTCTTCCCATTGGCCGGCCGACCCACGAGGCCGTTTCAGACTTGCAACTGAGGCATTCTTTTATTTATTGTCTTCTCCTTCTTCTTCTCCTCTCTCTCTCTCTCTCTCTCATTGATTTCCCCTGTAGTGTTTCTGCCTTGGATTATCCCGCCAGCACCATCCATGAGTTGCCGGAACTCAACGCTGAAAGTCTCGTAAGTCGCTGTTATTTATCACCTCCTGCGCTTTGGTGGGGTTGGTTAATAACAGCATAACAGGGTTGGATGGGTCTTTGGAGGTCTTCTAGTCCAGCCCCCCTGCTCAGGCACTTGTTTGTTAGTGGTGGGGGGGGGGGAACCCGTTCCGGTGGAATGTTGCCATTTGTCATTTTTTTCCCCCCTTGGCCGAAGGAGACGGGAGACAACAGCCAGTTTTGCTGGAGGAATCTCTTCTCTTGCATCAACCTTCTGAGGATACTTAACAAACTGACCAAGTGGAAACATTCAAGGACAATGGTAGGTCAGGAGATGTAGGCATTTATTTATTTAAGTGGAGGAGGAGGAGGAAAAAGAAGAGGAGGGGGAGAAGAAGAAGGAAGGAGAAGGAGGAGAAGAGAAGAGGAGGAGGAGGAGGAAGAAAAAGGACGGAGAGAAGGAGGAGGAGAGGGGGAGGGGGAGAAGAAGAAGAGAAGAAGAAGAAGAGGAGGGGAAAAAGAAGAGGAGGAGGAGAAGAAGAAGGAAGGAGGAGGAGGAGAAGAGAAGAGGAGGAGGAGGAGGAAAAAAAAGGATGGAGAGAAGGAGGAGGAGAGGGGGAGGAGGAGAAGAAGAAGAGGATGGGGAAAAGAAGGAGAGGAGGAGGAGGAGGAGAAAAGAAGAGGAAAAAGAAGAGGAGGGGAGAAGAAAAAGGGGCGAGGGGGAGGAAAAAGGAGAAGGAGAAGAAGAAGAGGAAGGAAGGAAGGAAGGAAGGAAGGAAGGAAGGAAGGAAGGAAGGAAGGACATGACAATTGGAGTCCTTGGTGCTTTCTAAGCTGGATGGTTTTCTTGCAGACATTTCGTGACCTAGCTAGGTCACATCATCAGTGCTGGAAGGGAGTGAGGGGAGTTTGCATAATGGGAGGAGGACGATGCCGACAATGCCTGTGGGATCCTTTGTGCCCTCTGGGTTTGGTGATTTTACTGCAGACATTTCATGACCTAAGTAGGTCCACTACCTACTTAGGTGGTAGGTCCACTACCACCTCTTCCTCCCTTCCAAATCCCACTCCCTTGTACTACTGATAACGTTCCCTAGTTGGGTCATGAAACCTCTGCAAGAAAACCACCAAGCTCAGAGAGCACCAAGGGCCCCACGGTCCTCCTCCTCCTCCTTCTAGCACTGATGACGTTACCTAGTTGGGTCATGAAACCTCTGCAAAAAAACAAGCCAGCTTGTTTGGAGAGCCCCGAAGACCCGTCCTGCCAACCCTGATCTACAGATATTCTCTTTTAATTGAAACAACCTCGATCGTATTTCTTCCCTTGCGGTATCTGGACAGATGCTGGTTGTCTTCAAGTCCGCTCCAATCCTGAAACGGGCCCTGAAGGTGAAACAAGCCATGATGCAGCTCTATGTTCTGAAGCTGCTGAAGATCCAGACCAAGTATCTCGGACGCCAATGGAGGAAAAGCAACATGAAAACCATGTCGGCCATCTACCAGAAGGTCCGTCACCGCATGAATGACGACTGGGCGTACGGCAACGGTGAGTGTCACGCAAGCCCCACCCCCAGTGTTCTGTTTCCCTCCCCCAATACTCCCAAAAAGAGTCCGTCAAAGGCCTCCTCTTCTTCTTTATTTACATAGATAAATGTCCTGGCCACGTCTACCCACGGGCCTGCCAAGTTTCTGGAGATAACGAGGAAATTATAGATAAGGCCAGAATTACTCACGAATATATTCTTCCCTCCATTGAGACAGTTTGCCCGCGCAAATTCATTGCTTTGTCCAAGACAAAAAACCAGGAAGTCCCGCCTCCTATTTATAGTCTCTGCAGATGTCACTGCATGACCATCATTCCTTGGCTTTATTCCAACGCTGCTTCTGCTGCGCGCGCCGGTCACGTCTGCGCAGTCTTGCATCACTCCAAAACTGTTCTTGGGGCGTTGCCAAATCAGAAGAAGGCTCCAGAGAATCAGGGCTTGCCAGCCCCTCCTCCTCCCTTTGAGTGGGTGCCAGGGAGGGAGAGGGCCCAAAAGAAGCAGGGCTTGCCAGGTCTTCTCCCTCACTTTCTGAATCATCCGAGTCCAGGAGTCCGGGTCCAGGAACCTGGGTCACAACACCCAGACCCCCACCCCCCAAAGGGTAAATCTGGACTGTAGCGCAACTCCGGTTAACTCAAGCATAGGAAGAAACGGTTGCAGGAATTGGGTAGGCCTAATTTAATGAAAAGAAGGGGAGACAGGATAGCAGAGTTCCGGTATTTGAGGGGCTGCCACAAAGAGGAGGGGGTCAAGGTTATTCTCCAAAGCACCTGAAGGCAGGACATGAAGCAACGGGTGGAAACTCATCAAGGAGAGAAGCGACCTGGAATTAAGGAGAACTTTCCTAACAGTAAGGACAATTAACCAGTGGAACTACTTGCCTCCAGAAGGTGTAGGTGTTCCAACACTGGAGGTTTTTAAAAAGAGATTTGTCTGGAATGGGAGAGGGCCTCCTGCCTGAGCAGGGGGGTTGGACTAGAAGACCTCTGAGGTCCCTTCCAGCTCTAATGTTCTACTTAGGAGAATTCAGGAGAAATTTTCTGAGAATGGAAACAATTAATCAGTGGAACGACTTACCTCCAGAAGTTTTGGGTGCTCCAATACTGGTGGCTTTTAAGAAGAGATTGGACAACCATTTGTTTGGAATGGTATAAAGTCTCCTTGTGGTCATAAGTCAAGGACTACCTGTAGAAATCTGAAATTTGGAACTACATTCTAAGTTCTTGTTTTCGGAGAGTCTGTGTAGGTGAAAACAAGGAAAATTAGAACTAGCCATCTCCTGGTGATCGGACCAAAGTCACCCAGCTGGCTTTAATGCCTAAGGGAGAACTAGAACTCACCATCTCCTGGTGATTGGCCCAAAGTCATCCAGCTGGCTTTAATGCCTAAGGGAGAACTAGAACTCACCGTCTCCTGGCGATTGGCCCAAAATCACCCAGCTGGCATTAATGCCTAAGGGAGAACTAGAACTCACCATCTCCTGGTGATTGGCCTAAAGTCACCCAGCTGGCATTAATGCCTAAGGGAGAACTAGAACTCACCATCTCCTGGCGATTGGCCTAAAGTCATCCAGCCGGCTAATGCCTAAGGGAGAACTAGAACTCACCTTCTCCTGGTGATTGGCCCAAAATCACCCAGCCAGCTTCTGTGCCAGAGGCGAGACTACAACTCACCATCTCCTGGCGATTGGCCCAAAGTCACCAGCCGGCTGTCATGCCCAAGACTGTACTAGAATTCACCGTCTCCTGCTTTTTAGCCTGGTACCTTAATTGCGAAGCCAAATCTGCTATCCTTCAAACTTCTGTGACACCCAGGTTTTCAGGCCCAGGGGTCACTCTTTAGTCCACGAAATCCTGCCTCACTTTCCCCCTGTGTGTTTTCGGCACCTAGATATCGATGCTCGTCCTTGGGACTTCCAAGCCGAAGAATGCAGTTTACGAGCCCACATCGAGTCCTTCAATAGCCGGAGGTACGACAAGATCCAGGACGCTGAATTTTCTCCGGTCGACAACTGCCTCCAGAGCGTGCTGGGACAACAATTAGAACTCCCCGAAGATTTCCGCTACTCGTATGAACTCTGGCTAGAGAGGGAAGTATTTTCCCAGCCCATTCACTGGGAAGAACTGCTGTGCTACCAGTGATGGGGAACGGCATTCGAACTCGGTGCTTCAGCCGACAAGTGCCATCTGTGGGGGGGAAAAGAGGAAGGCGTTTCCTTTGGTCTGTGGATGTCTTTACGCAGGGAATTAACTGCTAGAGGTTGTGAAAAACAATTCCCTGACCTTTTTGAGAGTCTCCTCTTTTCCCCTCAACGTTATGGGCCTGTAATCAAAGATAAATTTATTATTATTATTCCCATCGTTTTCCCTGATCCAGGTTACAAGATATATATTTAAAGATCTTCTAATGGTGGCTTTGAATGAAGGGGATTCTGTACATCAGCGGTGTGCAGCTTTGGCCACTTTAAGATCTGTGGACTTCAATTCCCAGAATTCCCAAGCAAGCTGGAGAATTCTGGGAGGGGGATTCTGGGAGTTGAAGTCCACAAGACTTAAAGTGGCCAAGATTGGACACCCCTGCTATACGTCTTATATCTCCAAGATTTTGGTTGCTATTATAAATCTTTTCTATGAGCAAGATACCTGGGCAAACATATACCTGTAAGCCAGGTGACATCTTAAGTCAATTCTTTCACTACAGACAATCTATTGCTGATTAAAGCAAAATATCCAACTAGAAAACAGTATTCATAGAATAATTTTTCAGGATGAAAGGATGAATTAGGGGGCATTTGCGTGTCTCCGATACGTAAAAATATATCGGAGATATGCAAATTATATACCAAAAATATGTAAAAGCACTGTGCAATTTTTTCCCCATTTTTTATTCATGGTTTCCCCGGGCATATATTCCAAGAATTTTTTCCCCAAGCGTTGCAACGCTGCATTAAACTGATGTTTGCAGAAGGTCTGATGCATTTTCGAATCAAAAAATGCATCACTTTCAGGAACCGCTGTTACCTGGTTTGGAAATGAAAACGCACATGGTTTTAAAAAATCTAGCAGCATGCAAAAAATATTTACTATAGGGCACCGCACAATAATTTTGTTGATAGTGGCTTATCCAGAATGCATTCGGATCCCTCCATACAGGTGTTCTCTCTTTTATTTCTGCGAAGTGACAATTTTTGAAGCATGCCAGCCCTGTTGCTTGTGTGTTCACGCTTCAAGGATATTTTGCACGTCCCCAAACCTGCTCTCCTGGCAGCGATAACACGGGTTCCCCCATGAACTGCTTCATGCTTTGTGTGTGTGTGTGTGTGTGTGTGTGTGTTTTTATGCTATGAACACGGGTAGCAAGATGGAGCAGAAGGGTATTGCGCTAAGCAAAGCTTGGTTTATGAGCACAAGACGAGAGTTAAACACGGTTGCATTCTGGCATGCTTGAATATATGGCTACGTGTGGTTCTATGTGCATGAGTGCCTTAGTAATATGGCACCGATTTCTCTCTACAATGCAAATAAGAGGATTTTAGGTTTTTTTTCATTCTGGCCCAGAAGAAAGGGCATTTTGTCCAAAAGCTGGACGTATTTTCCAGGTTGCATTTTGCAGGCAGACACACAAAAAAGACCATCATATATGTGCAACATCCTATCTAAAGAAGCAAGCAGATGCAGTGAGGAATATATTTAGCAATCCGGTAAATATGTGGCCTTAAAATTTCCCGAGTTCACCAAAATGGCTTGAAAGCCAGATGTGTGCACTTTATCCATTCTGTGTGAAAGTGTCTGCATAAAGACAAAGAAAAAAATAATCATTTTGTTTGCAATCCTATTTCATAGCAGACGTTTAAGGAGCTGCCCTTACCTTCTTCGGAAATGAAAAATACATGATTTTAAAAATTGTAGCGGCATGCAAAAATATTTGCTCTGTGGCACTGCACAATAATTGTGTTGATAGTGGCTTATCAGGAACGCGCTCAAATCCCTCGGTTCTTTTTTGTTCCTGCGGAGTGAAAATGTTGATTTCCTAATGCATTCACAAATTATTTTTTAAGGAAGAGTGTGTATTATCCTAAGCACGAGGTGTAAGTAAGAATAAAAATCTAATTCTTAAAAAACAGTTTTATTCTTTAGATTATTTAATGATATTTAAATGTTTGTTACGCACATCCTAAGAACCAGTATTTTCACCGTAACAATGGAAGAGCATTTTAAACTGTAGGAAAAGCTTTCTGGACAAGTTTGAAAAGTTGATATAATGTACTGTGAAATTAAATGGATCTAAAACAGGGATATATTCTACTGTAAAGCATTAACCTTACAAGTAACTATTACTGTAGTACAAGTGCATTTTTTAGTAAAAATAAATGAACTCTGGGAGTTGAAGTCCACAAGTCTTAAAAGAGCCATTCATTTTTCCTTCCTTCCTTCCCATCCTCAAAATCTTCTTTTCCCCCTCTGCCTTAACACAGGTTTTTTTCAAAAGCTATAAAATTAATGTGCCAGATGGCACCTGTCTCTACATAAGGCAGCTAAACCATACTGAAATTTGGATTATCAGATCAGCCAAACCACCTTCCTTGCCCAGCCTCTGTAAATGTGGTTTTCAATGAAATAAATAATTATCTTTAAAAAGCCATTATTACCCTGTGGGAAAAATTACTCTATTTAGGAGATAGGATCATGTGCATAACAAGCCACCTCTGTTGGCAGCATTTTTTTAAAAATGTTTTTAAAAATTTACTGTTGAGAAGTGCTGGGATTTGCAATTTTTTTCTGGAAGAAAAGGCTAAGAAGATTTAGCTTCCATCTTTATGCATGTGGATAGGTCCAGTTCTGACTGCCCCATTCATAAGCCAGCATGTAAGTTTCTGGAATATCGCACAGAAAAGGAGAATACAGGTAATTCTCCACTTACCAGAGTTTATTTTGTGACTGTTTGAAGTTACAACATCACTGAAAAAAATGACTTGTGACCATTTTTCACATTTATGACCATTGCAGCCTCTCCATGCACATGTGACCAGAATTCAGACGCTTGGCAACTGATTCATATTTATGACGGTTGCTGTCTCATTTTTTGACAAGCAAGGTCAATGTGGAAGCCAGATTCACTTAATAACGGTGTAACCAGCTTAACAACTTCATTCACTTCACAGCTGTGGCAAGAAAGGTCATAAAACGTGATACACAATTCACTTCACAACTGACTTCACTTAGCAGCAGAAATTTTGGGCTCAATTGTGGTTGTAATAGTGTTTGTAACTCAAGAGTTGAACTGTGGGATCCTGGATGTGCCCTGAGCTTCTCTGTTCTCTTGCAAGCGTTTCATTACCAAACTAGATAACATCATCAGCGCTACAGGGAAGTAGGGTTTGCTCTGTTTATATACACGTATGTGTGTGTGGATATACATACACACACACAACTTGCCCTGTCAGTGTCGGTAGGTATGTTGTGGGTCAGGGGTCTGCAAACTTGGCTCTTTTAAGACTTGTGGACTTCAACTCCCAGAGTCCCTCAGCCAGCAAAGCTGGCTGAGGAATTCTGGAAGTTGAAGTCCACAAGTCTTAAAAGAGCCAAGTTTGCAGACCCCTGTTTTGGGTGGCTGTTTATAAATAAACTTGTTATACTTCATTATATTTCCTCATACCATATAATATATACCATATAATCATTTTGTGTATATGATGCTTGTGTATATTGTTGTGACAATAAATAAAAAATAAATAAACAGAAAGCAACTCCGCCCCCCTTCTATGATGGCCAGAGAATTCTGGGAGTTGAAGTCCACAAATCTTCACCTGGGCAGGCTTAGGCCCACCTGGTTATAAAAAAGGACCCTTCCAACAATTATTTTGACTGCGCAGGCGCACGTTTTCTCTTTCCCCCCCTTCTCAGCTCGTTGCCTAGCCACTGAGAGTCGGACCCGCCCCCTTCCCCATGGCAACCGCAGCAGCCGCGGGACAAACAGACGCCTCCGAAGCCCGCCCCCTCGCCAGAAGCCCCGCCCACCGAGGGCGGTCGTTGCGGCGGTTGCGGCGCTTCTGGGAGGGAGACGCGTGTACCGCGCAGCACGTGGGGACGGGGGTCCGCGGTGGCGTCGAGCAGGTTAGGGGGTCAGGGGACGAAGCGGGACAGGGCAAGTGGGGAGGCCGGTCGCCCGGGCTCTTCTCCCGCAGCTGCTTTCACCGAACAGGCTCAGCCTCCGGTGGAGTCCCGGGTTTGTAAGGGCTTAAAGTCAAGGACCTGGGCTCAGTGGGTTGTCTGAATGCAGGTAGCTGGAGTTCGGTGGAGGTGTCTTTCTTTCCTTCCCCCTTATTTTTTTTCCTTCTCTTCCTTCCAATTTTCCTTCCTTCCCTTTTTCCTTCCTTTCTTTTCCTTCCTTTTCAATTTTCCTTACTTCCATCCTTCCTTTTCTTTCCTTTCTTTTCTCCCTTCACTCCCTATTTACTTTTTCATTTTTTCCTTCATACCTTCCCTTCCTTCTTTCCTTTTCCTCCCTTCCCTCGTTTCCTTCCTTCACTGCCTATTTCCTTCCTTTCTTTTCCTTCCCTCCTTTTCAATTTTCCTTACTTCCATCCTTCCTTCACTCCCTTTTACCTTCCTTTCGCCTTTTCCAATTTTCCTTCCTTCCCTCCCTCCCTGTTTTCCTTTCCTGCCTTTTGCTTCCTTCCTTCACTCCCCTTTTCCTTCCCTCCTTTCCAATTTTTCCTTCCCTCACTTCCTTTTCTTTCCTTTCTTTCCTCCCTTCACTCCCTATTTCCTTTCATTTTTTCATTCTTCCCTCCCTCCTTTCCTTTATTCCCCTCGTTTCCTTCCTTCACTTCCTTTTTCGTTCCTTTCTTTTTCTTCCCTCCTTTCTAATCTTCCTTACTTCCATCCTTCCTTCACTCCCTATTTCTTTCATCTTTTCCTTTCTAATTTTCCTTCCTTCCTTCCCTCCTTTTTTCCTTCCTTTCGTCTTTTCCTTCCCTCCTTTTCAATTTTTCCTTCCCTCACTTCCTTTTCCTTCCTTCCTTTCCTCCCTTCACTCCCTATTTCCTTTCATTTTTTTCCTTCATACCTTCCCTCCCTCCTTTCCTTCCTTCTCTCCTTTGTTGCATTCTTGACCTCCCTCCTCCTCTTCTTCCTCTTTCTTTAACTACTTTACTATTTTCCACACTACAACAACCCTTTGAGGTAGGTTTGGCTGAGAAATTTGACTTTCTTGCCTAAGGTAGGACTCGAACTCACCCTCTCCCTGGGTTTCTGCCTTAAGCAGTAAGTCAAACTGGGTCTCCTCTTGAAATGTTCAGGAGGAAGAAAATAAACAGAAATAAGACATGCAACTGAGGAGGGACAAAACTCCTGCTCCAAGTTAACAATAATTACGGGATTTATAAACTTCCGCTCTGCACAGAAATCTCACCACTTCCAGGATCCTTTTGGATTACTAGCAATAGGATTTTAGATTTATATACCACTTAAGAGTGCTCTACAACCCCTCTCTTAAGTGGTTGAGAAGTGATAATCCTCAACTTATAACAGTTCCTTTAGCGGCCATTCAAAGGCACAATGGCACTGGGAAACAGGGACTCAACAAGTCGTTTTCATTTTATATTATTTAGCTTCCGAAATGATGGTTTGCGTGTTTCCCTTCTGGTGCTGGCCTTTGAACACAATAAAGATTTGGTCGGCTGCCCCTTATTATGTGGGAAGGAATTGATTTGGTCCACCTGCACTTCTCTGCAAGACGTATTGCAGAGATCTAATATTGTTATTTTTTTACAACGTAAAGGCCTTAACCTGCCTTCTTTTTTGTTGGTTGTTTGTTTGTTTTCCCTTAACACTGCAGATAAACTGAGTTTGGAATCCGATCCAGGGATCTGGCTTTGAAAGGGGACACGATGCTCGTCAGCTCGCCTGCATAAAAGGATGATACCATGGTAATGTATACCTCCCCCCCCCCCGTGCTTCACCTGTGCAACAGGTAGATTAGATTTGCCCTTTCCGGCTTTAGAGGGAGGGAGAGAGACCCCAGCGTGCAGTTAGTCCTCAGTTTACGACCACAGTTGAGCCCAAAACATTTCCGTTCCTAAGTGAGATGGTCATTAAGTGAAGTTTGCCCTGTTTTATGACCTTTCTTGCCACGGTTGTTAAGTGAACGCCCCTCGCAGATACGCTGGGCGACATCATTCCCAAGCTAGTCTGATTTCTGGACATGAGGATGGGAGAGGCCACCTCAGGCCATGAAATAATCCCCAGATGCACAAGTGGCCGCTTATGTATTTTGATTTATTGCATTGTGATCCGGCCTTGATTACTTTAGAAGTAACATGAGGCAGCGAGCACGCGTAATACTCCTTCCTATTTAACCCACAACAACCCTGTGAGGTGGGTTGGGTTGACTGGGACTGGCCCAGAGTCACCCAGCCGGCTTATCTTGCCTAAAGTGGGACTAGAACTCAGTTGTCTCCAGAGTCACCCAGCCTAAGGTAGAACTACAACTCACCATCTTGTGGTGAATTCAACCAACCAGCTTTCAGGCGAAAGGCGGGATTAGAACTTACTGTCTCCTGGTGATTGGCCCAAAGTCACTCAGTTCAAAGACAACTGCCTACAGTCAGGTGGGGCTACTTTGATGCCTACGGTAGGGTGGGGCTAGAATTCAACATGTGTGATTGGTCCATTGGCTTTCTTGCCTCTAAGGCAGAACTAGAACTCCCTGTCTCCTAGCGATTGCCTGAGTCACCCAGCCGGCTTTCACGCCCAAGGTGGAACTAGAACTCCTTGTCTCCTGGTAATGGTGCCCAAAATCACCCAGCCAGCTTTCATGGCTCCGGCGGGTCTAGAACTCCCCATCTCCTGGTTTCTAAGCCAACTCCTTGACCACTGCAGCAAACTGGCTCTCGGTTGTCAGGCCCCTGGGGAAATGCACCTTCCGAGTGCCCTCCAAGATGGGGTTTTTGTTGTGTGTTTTTCGCTTTTCCCCCACCCAACAGGGAGGCAAGAGCAAAGGGAAAGGCTCGGGGAAAGGGAAAGGCAAAGGTGGCAAGAAATCCAAGAAGGCCGTCGCGGAGGTGGATATTCTGAGCCCAGCGGCCATGCTCAACCTCTACTACATTGCCCACAATGCTGCCGCCTGCCTGGAGTTCCGTGGCTTTCCGTGGCCGGGCTCTTCGAAGAAGAAAG
Source organism: Ahaetulla prasina (assembly GCF_028640845.1). Taxonomy (NCBI): domain Eukaryota; kingdom Metazoa; phylum Chordata; class Lepidosauria; order Squamata; family Colubridae; genus Ahaetulla; species Ahaetulla prasina. The sequence continues at coordinate 100,576,893 of NC_080545.1, read as the reverse complement.
GCAAGAAGAAGAAGTAGGCGATCTGTGTGGCAAGATAGAAGACCCCCACCGGGGGCCACTCAGCGGAGGTCTCGTCGGGGGGGGGGCAGGAGGACCTTCAGTGAATCGGTTCGGGTTTGCCGTGGCGCTTGCCGTTCTGACCAAGTAAACCTTGCTTTGAGCTACCGCCGTGGCACCCGGCGTGGTGTTTACCTTCCCCGCAGCCCCCACTGCCGCTGGCTCTGGATCCCCTGCGCGAGCAGCAGCCACCACGCCAAGCGCCAGCGTCTTAAGACGTCGCGCAACGCCCTCCTGCAGGCGACATTCTGCATCTCGGGAGGCTTCGAGTGCTCGAGACGCCTTGCCTGCACGTTGTCGTAACTTGGCAGTTGTGACTTGGTGCACACACCATGGGCCACCTTCAACAGCAGGCCGGGTGGGGGGTTTCCCACTGGTTGCCCTTGGCAGCTGCAGGGCTGATGGGATGCCGTTCTTTCAACCGAGGTTTCCCAGGAAGCCAGGATTACGTGTGGAGGCTTGGCAGGGTTTCATTGAACATCCAGGCTCCTGAGGAGTCCCTGGCCACCCTCTCGTCTCAGGTAGCCAGAAGAAGTGTGCTCCGTTGCAACCCTGAACAGGACGATATTACTGTGACAGAATAAAGAAATAATGCTGTGTGTGCAACTCCCATCAGCGGAAACACCAGCTGCATCCCTGACTAGCTCCAAATAGGGTCCCCCTTGCCCAAAGATTTGAAAGATGGCTTTCATACACAGGAGAAAAATTCATTTTGCCCCGCAAAACCAGGATGGGAGGTTAGTTGAGGAAGCCGCTTTGATTACTGTCTTCTGGTCATTTGGGGGCTTAAAATGTCAAATCAGAAATCTCATCTGCAGAAGAACTTTTGATAACAGATCTCGGGCTAGACGTGTTTTTGCGCTTCAGGGGCGTAATGTGGGCAATTGTCCAGTCCAGAAGGTATAAAGATCCTTCTTAGTCCTCGCAAAGGCCCCTCAAAGCTTGCCAAAGTGGGCCTCACCGCTCTGGCAAAGTCCACTTGCTGTGTAAAGCGCCATTCTCCATATCGATTGGTGATCAAGCCACAAGAGCCTTGGCCAATTGAGAAACGGGCCCCTGGGAACCACAAAGGGTGTCAGGTGTCACAATATCAGTGTGACTGCTGATGGGGTTGCAGCGCCCAACATAACACTTTGAAGGCCCCTGCCTTGCTCACACGCCTCCATTTTTGGCATGGTGCATCGCCTGCTAATTTGCCCATTTGATTTGCCCTTTCCTAGCAAGAAAAATGCAGCATTGGGAGGCCTGTATTTCCTCCCTGGATCTGCTTCTGACTCATGTCGTATTACTTGTAGAGCATTCCTTCTGCGCACAACGCAGTGACATGGTGCAAGCCAACATCTGCTGGTTTGCTGCCCATGTTATCACTACTGCACCGCCTTCCCTGCTTATTTCTGTTTTTTCTGTCTTCGTTCAAAAGCCAAACAGGCTATTTTGTTGTGTTGTGGGTTATCCACAGGTTTTTATTAAGAAGTTTTTGAAGAAAATGTCTCATTTTCGTATTAATGTTCAGGGAATCTGTATCGTAATAGCTTCCAGTAAAAAAGGTAAGTATCAGGGTACAGAATCCCCAAACGTTAATATGAAAAAGCATTAAGACATTTCTTGTCTGTTTGATCAGTGCCAGTTTTTGCTAGTATTTCGGAGCAAATGAGGCTGGAGGGGGGTGGGGGGAAGTTTTAAGAAGATAGCCCACAAAAGACCCTGGAGAAGGAAGTGGAAGCTAGCAGATTGGGACAAAAAGAAAAAGATGGCTTGGAGATGGATAGGCAAGATTATTAGCCCAGTGGTCTAACAAGGTCAAGAAGCTGACGGTCTTTAAGGGCCAGTTAGGTACCTGACTTGCAATAATCCTAAAACAGGGGTCTCCAACCTTGGCAACTTTTAAGACTTGTGGACTTCAACTCTCAGAGTTCCTCAGCCACAGGTCTTAAAGTTGCCGTGGTTGGAGACCCCCGTCCTAAAGTGTTGGGTATCCCTTCCCTACTCTCTGAAGAAAACTTTATTTGGCAAGGCCTCCTTTGCAGATGTTATCAGGGGACCCCCAAGTAACACAGAACCCCTTCCCCAAATTTGCTATTTTGGATTAAGAGGCTTCTGGTGTTGATGCGTTTGTTGCCGCCTTGTTGCTTCGAAGCCCTCTCTGCCTGCTCTAGCCCCAGAACCAGACTTTTCTGGGGTTTCTCCGAGACAAAAATAGTTGTTTTTTTATTGTTAAAGGCCACAAGTTGCAGGTTGTTTACTCTGCGGTGGCCCCAATGCAAAGAGTGTTTCCCCTATAAGGGTGTGGTGCTATTCCCAAACTGGGAACAGGCCAACTTTTAAGAAGTATAAAATGCAAACTTTGATAGCAAAATATTTAAGGTATTATTATTCATTGTTAATTTAATTTCCTAACTGTATTTTTTTTTTACATGTAAAAAGTGTTTGGAGGTAATAAAACTTCAACCCAGCGTTGATCCGTTAATACAGGAGTTTGAATGCTTTTCAAGGCTTTTGGGGCAGACCACTGGAGTGTCCTTTTTTTTTAAATTTACATTTATATCCCGCCCTTCTCCGAAGACTCAGGGCGGCTTACAGTGTGTAAGGCAATAGTCCTGTGTGTCCAGTGAATGGAGGCAAGGCTGGACTGGCAACGGAAGTCCTTTCAGGCCAAGGTCTGCCCTGGCACTAGCGTATCCTAGTAACCATAAACCTGGGCACGGATTAATACACGAGAGAAGCAGAGTAACACAAAGCTGAACTGTTTTATAACATTTTATTAGATCGTTTAATGCTTCAAGATAGAAAGCCAACAATTAGAGGAGTTGTATTTATTTATTTTATTCTATTTTTATACCGCCCTTCTCCCGAAGGACTCAGGGCGGTATACAGCCAAATAAAAAATCCACAATATACACGTTAAAACAAGAGTAAAACAAAACATATTACAAGATGGCCAAAATTTAAAACAATTTAAAACCCTAAAATATAAATAGCCCCAATTAAAATTTAATAAAATTTCTAAGCCAGTCCCGCTTGAATAAATAGGTGCGTTTTCAGCTCACGGCGAAAAGTCCGAAGATCAGGCACTTGACGTAAACCAGGGGGAAGTTCGTTCCAAAGCGTAGGAGCTCCTACAGAGAAGGCCCTTCCCCTGGGGGCCACCAGCCGACATTGTTTGGCGGACGGCACCCTGAGAAGGCCCTCTGTGTGAGCGTACGGGTCGGTGGGAGGCATGAGGTAACAGCAGCCGGTCCCGCAAGTACCCGGGTCCTAAGCCATGGAGCGCTTTAAAGGTGGTAACCAAAATCTTAAAGCGCATTGTATTCCTGACAACCTGATTGGCTTAATTTTTAAACATTTTTAAACAAAAAAAAATCTCTTTGTCAAGACCTATTTGAAGGCACAGCCTGTTAGAAAGTGATAGATAAAAATACTGACTTATTTTAGTAAGCAAGAAAAAATTGAAGTGAAATGAGTTTTGCCCCATTTTACAACTTTCCTGCCACAATTGTTAAGCAAATCACTGCCCTCGTTAAATTAGTAACACGGTTGTTAAGTGAATCCGGCTTCCCCATTGACTTTGCTTGTCAGAAGGTTGCAAAAAATCATGTGACCCCGGGACACCACGACCGTCATAAATGAGAGTCAGTTGCCAAGCGTCTGAATTTTGATCATGGAACCAAGAAGATGCTAGTGGTCATCAAGTGTGAAAAACAGTCATAAGTCATTTTTTTTTCAGTGCTGTTGTAACTTTGGCTGCTAAATGAACTGTTGTGTCTATACCTTAAGGAAACCACTAATAATGGTCCATCAAGTCCCAAGGGCTGCCACCAACAGACAGGTATTTTGCTTGGGCTGCTTAATCTGCTGTACAGGCATCTCTAGAAATTAGGATTGCTGATGTTTGCTGGCCATAATGCCTGTCTCAACATTTCTGTAAAGCAAGCTGTGACATGCATAAGCAATTCCCACAGCCTTCAAGTTCTGTTTTCACAAATTCCAATTGGGATTTTGGCTGGGGATGGTGGGAATTACATCCCTTCAAAGAGCAGCCATTCCCGGAAGACCATTTTTCAGGGTGAAAATAGTCAGATTTACTGAAATGTTTAGCAGAAAACGTCACCGGTTTTGGTGAGACGAAAAACCGCAGTGGCAAAATAAAAGCATCTTTCTCATGACTCAAACCAGATAACTGCAAAGACCATTAAAATGTTTTAAGGAGTTGAGTCTGCAGAAGATGGTCAAGAGCTTTGGGTAGGCTTGCTTATTTATTATGTTTATTAAATATATTTGCTGTCTATCTCACTGTGGGGGTTACTCAAAGTACTCATTTTGTTATAACAAAATGAAGAAAGATGAAAAAATATGTAAAGAGAAGTAAAATAATAGAATAAATTAAACAATGACAAAGGAACACAATGAGAATAAATACATCAATAGGTATTTATTAACACATCAAATATTTATCTACAAAGACCCAGCAACTGAGGAAGCTTTGGGCTGCTGCACTGGCTGATTCTGGGTATTGACTCAACTCCAGGTGGTTTGGGACTGCTGCATTCACACAACATGCCAACCTGGGTTGGCTTTGGTGGGTTAGCGCCTTGTGTGAACCCAGCAGCTTTCACACAGACGCAGTCCTCGACTTGCAACCACAACTGAGCCCAGAAGGTACGTTGCTAAGTGAGAAATTTGTTAAGGTGAGTCTTGCCCACATTTCTTGAGCGAATCACGGCAACTGTTAAATTAATCTGCCGGTTGTTAAGTGAATCTGGTTTCCCCATTGACGCTGCTTGTCGGAAGGTCATAAAAGACGACTCTGGGACGGTCATAAATGTCAACCAGTCAAGCGTGTAAATCAAAGGGATGTGGCGACAGTTGTAAGTGTGAACAACGGTCGCAAGTCACTTTTTTCGGGTGCGGTTGTAACTTCGGTCACTAAACGAACTGTTGTAAGTCGAGGACTACCTATATTGCAGTAGACTTTTTATCTGGGTCTGCAGGGGGCAGCACTAAACTTTCCTTCCCTAAGAACTTATGCAGACTCGGCTCAGGATGATGGGTTGTCGTCCTAGGCGCCTGGAGGGGCGACTCCGTCAAGATCACTTGAAGGCCGTCTCCAGGAGACTTTCCACCAGGTTCGCCTGGTGCGCCCCTTTCTAGACCGGGATGCCTTATGCACGGTCACTCACGCCCTCGTGACATCTCGCCTGGATTACTGCAATGCTCTCTACATGGGGCTCCCCTTGGGGGGCATCCGGAGGCTCCAGTTAGTCCAGAATGCGGCTGCGCGGGTGATAGAGGGAGCCCTCGTGGCTCCCGCGTGACACCTCTCCTGCGCAGACTGCACTGGCTACCTGTGGCCTTCCGGGTGCGCTTCAAGGTTTTGGTGACAATCTTTAAAGCGCTCCATGGCATAGGGCCGGGTTACTTACGGGACCGCCTGCTGCGACCAGATACCTCTCACCGACCCGTCCGCTCCCACAGAGAGGGACTTCTCAGGGTGCCGTCCACCAAGCAATGTCGTCTGGCGACACCCAGGGGAAGGGCCTTCTCTGTGGGGGCTCCCACCCTCTGGAACAAACTCCCTCCAGGACTTCGTCAACTTCCGGACCTCCGAACCTTTCGTCGCGAGCTCAAAACACACCTATTTATTTGCGCGGGGCTGGGTTAGTTTTTTAAATTTATTGGTTTTAATGGGGTTTTTAGTATTTATATTGTTTTAATAATTTGGCTATTGAATAAGTTTTTTATGTGTTATTTTAAATTGTATTTATATGTTTGCTTTTAATTGCCTGTGAACCGCCCTGAGTCCTTAGGGAGATAGGGCGGTATATAAATCTGAAAAATAAATAAATCAATAAATAAGGCCGAACCGGAACTCCCGCATATGGGGGGGGGAACAGCGCTTTCCGCCCAAGACCTCCCCAACATGGCGACACTTCCTGCAGTCGACCCTCCCAAGATGGCCACCACCAGAGGAAAGTGCAGACCGCCATTGACCGTCCCAAGATGGCCGCCGCCACAAGAAAGTGGACTATCTTTGACCTTCCCAAGATGGCCGCCGCCACAGGAAGCCCACCTCAAACCTCCCCAAGATGGCCGTCCACCATTCCTTGCTTTGCGAGGCCGCTCCACGGATTCCCCCCCCCACTCCCCCCAAAAAACCCCACCTCCTCTGCTTCCCCTCCCTCAATCACGCCGCGGCCTCCACCTCCTCCCTCACCGGGCCCCGACCGGTCGAGCGTGGCGCCTGCCTGCCTGCCTTCCCTCCCTCCCCTTTAGCTCCTTCATGACCTTCCCAACATGGCGGCGCGGGGCCTCCGCTCACGCCCTGCGTCCCCCCCCCTCCTCCTCCTCCTCCTCCTCCGCTCTCCCTTCCCCTCCCCTCCGGCCTGCTGCCTCCACCGCAGGACTCCTTTCCCGCCCGCAGTTAGGCCCAAGCCTCGCCTCGAGTAGCGCTGGGGTGTCTTATGCGTGTGTGTGAGCGTTTTTTCTCCTCAGCGACCCAACGAAGCAGGCCCGGCCTCGCGCGCGCGGCCGGCACTCAGTCTCGAGCGAGCCGGCCAGCGGGCGCGCGCCCGCGCTGCCTCCTCCTCCTCCTCCTCCTCCTCCCGCCTGCCCGCCCGCCGTGCCGCCCGCTCACTCCTTCGCGCGGCCGTCGTCATCGTCGCCGCCGCCCGTCTTCCTCCTCCGCCCCCGCTGCCTCGTCTTCCTGCCTGGCTGACTGTCTGACTAGCTGGCTGGCTGGCTGGCTGGCTGGCGGCGGCTCCACGGCGCAGGCCCGCTGCAGCGCAGCCGCTCTGAGGTGAGTGTCCTACCGCGCAATCTCCCAGCAGCTCCTCACTCGCCGCGCGCCAGACCCGGCGCAGCCGCAGCAAGGCGGGGGCCCCCGCGCCGCCTCGCCCGCCCGCCCCCGCCTCGCCCGCCGCGCGCGCAACCCCCCCCACCCCCCACCCCGCCCTCCCGCCTCGCCCGCCCGCCCGGCCAGGCCGCGCTAGGCCTCAGGCCCGCACTCCATCGCCCATCATCCGAGGCCCGCGGCCCGGCCTAGGCGCGGGGGAGCCTCGCCCGAGTTACCCGAGCCGGGAGACGCCCCCAAGCCTCGTTTCCCGTCCCGGGGACGCCGATTCGAGCCACCCCCACATGACTTGCAAAAATGATAATAATAATAATAATAAGGCGTTTTAATCCCTTTTTGACCCCCCCCCTCCTCCCTAATTTCTCCCCAATGGCGCCGGCTTCCGGGAGTCACAGGTCTCCTCGTCCCATAAGTGGAAGTGGGGGGGGGGCTTCCTCCGACCAGGAGAGCTCTGGCTGCCGAAAGCTGGCGCCGTTGGGAGGGAATTTGCACTGGGGGCCTTCAGCTGCCTTGAGCCAAAGTTGATGCTTTTCCATGGAAATTTGTGTTTTTTGGGGGGGGGTTGTCAGAAAAGGGGGTTCCCAGGCGCCACCCCCTTTCCTGCAGGTCATGCCTGGCCTATATTGGGCTGTCCCTCAATGTCTGATCAAGGGAGCTACAATCTGGAATGGTCTAGGGCCAGGCCTAGGGGTTTCCTGCCGGAATGGGGTTGGACTAGAAGACCTCCAAGGTCCCTTCTGACTTCTGTTTTTTATTTTCTAAATTCTGTTCTTTATTCTTTTCTAATATTCTATTCTGGTCTATTCTTAAGTCTATTCTGGTCTATTCTTAAGTCTATTTTATTTATTTTTATTTATTTTTATTTTATTTGCATTTATATCCCGCCCTTCTCCGAAGACTCAGGGCGGCTTACACTATGTCAAGCAATAGTCTTCATCCATTTGTATATTTATATACAAAGTCAACTTATTGCCCCCAACAATCTGGGTCCTCATTTTACCTACCTTATAAAGTCTATAAGTCTATTTTATTCTATTTATTATTTTCTATTCTAATCTATTCTATTTTTTATTTTCTTTATATTCGATTCTAATATACTGTTCTAATAATTATTTTTGTTCTGTTCTTAATTCTGTTTTATTCTACTTTTTATTTTCTAAATTCTGTTCTGTTCGAATATTTATTTATTTATTTATTTATTTTTCAAATTTTTATACCGCCCTTCTCCGAAGACTCAGGGCGGTGTGCAGCAAATAAAACACCAATAATCCAAAAATATTTTAAAATACAATATCCAGTTTAATATTCTGTTCTGGAATATTCTGTTCTTAATGCTATTTTATTCTGTTTATTATTTTTTAAATTCTGTTCAAATATTCTGTTCTATTCTTAATGCTATTTTATTCTTTATTTTCTATTCTTAATTCTATTTTTTTAAAAAAATTTCTATTCATAGCCCACAAAAGCATGTTTACGCCTTTCAGGGCAGGTAGTCCTTGACTTCCATCACAACTTAGCCCAAACATTTTCCACTGCTAAGTGAGACAGCCATTAAGTGAGTTTTGCCCCGTTTTAAGACCTTCCTAGCCACGCTTATCACCGCAGTTGGCAAATTAGTAACCCGGTTGTCCAGCTTCCCCATTGACTTTGCTTGTTAGAAAGTTGCTGAGGGGGGATCATGCGAGCCCCGAACATTGTAACCGTCATAAATATGAACCAGTTGCCAAGTGTTTGAGTTTTGATCACGTGATCCTGGGGATGCTGCAGTGGTCATAAGTGTGAAAAAAAGGTCATAAGGCACTAACTTAAGTCATTAAACCGATGGTTGTTAGTCAAGGATTACCTGTAAAATCTGTAGATGGGAAAAGGTGCTGTTGGACTGGATTTAGGGAACTGGTTTTCCAAATTGATCTCTGGAATCTCCTGAACGAATATATATGGATGGATCTTTGGGGGAGGAAAAACGCACTTTCTGAGTGGGGAAAAAAGGAAGTTAAATTCCACCCAAGGGTGGATCTGCATTTATTTTGATATTATTGGTCTTTCTGGGAGGAGGATGTGATGCAGAAAAGACTCTGACCAAAGGAATCTTAAGTAGGGTTTGGGGTGTACCAAGGGGGTCTTCTTTGACCGCACTTTCTCCATGCGGGGGGGGGGGGGAAGGGGGGGTTAAATGCCATGGAAAGGCCGGTTTATTTTGTTTTTTATTTCTCTTGTGGAAGAGACCCTTCGATCGAAAATTCAGGGGGCCACGAGGGTCTTTTGCACCTCTGGCTGGCTGGAGGTTGCTGTTAGAGAGACTTTGTTATTGGGAGTGGGGGGAAATATACACAGGAGTGTATCATTCTTTTAAAAAGCAGGAGAGTTAAAAAAAAACAAACCCCATTCCTGGGACTCAAAATTTGTTCTCCAGCTTTCTTTCCTTGACATTTCGTAAGCTGTGAAGAGGAGTTGGAAGATGTTGTTCCTGGGAAGGGAACAGCGGGAGGGAGGCTTAGTATACAATTTATCCGATATCGAGGAGGCTATCCATTTATTTCTTCCTCCTGGAAAGATTCTGAATTGCTGCCCTAGTCTTCTTGCTAGCTGGTTACAAAATTAACCGGTTTAGCACCATTGTTTGCTTCTGTCCTTTTAGGCACCCGGTTTTTTTTGGGGGGGGGGCGCAAGGGTGCTTATCGGATGTTCTTCCCAAATTGTGAGATCTTTGATGCCACCCTGAGCTGGGTTGTTTGCTTCCAGACATTGCATTACCCAGCTAGGGAACATCATCAGTGCTGGAAGGAGCTTGTATATATCAAATAACATCCACTCCTTTTTACAACTGATGATGTTACTTAGTTGGGTCATGAAACGTCTGCAAGAAAATAATCCAGTACAGGGAGCACCAAGGACCCCACAGTCATTGTTGTCATCTTCCTCCTCTTCCTCCTCCTCCTCCTCAAATCCAACTCCTTCTATCCATGATGATGTTCCCCAGTTGGGTCACGAAACATCTGCAAAAAACCCACAAAGTTCAGGGAGCACCAAATGACCACACAGTCCTCCTCTTCCTCTGCCTCACCTCTTCCTTCTCTCTTCCACAAACCCCACTCCCTAATCCCCACTCCCTGGAGCACTGATGACGCTCCCTAGTTGGGTCATGAAACGTCAGCAAGAAAACCACCCAGCTCAGAGACCACCAAGGACCCCCACAGTCCCTCCTCCCTCCCTCTCCCCCTCCCCCTCCCCTCTCCTCCACAAACCCCACTCCTTCCAACACTGATGACGCTCCCTAGTTGGGTCATGAAACACCTGCAAGAAAACCACCAGGCTCAGAGAATTCCAAGGACCTCCCCCCCCCTTTTCTTCTCCCCTTTACAAACTGATGGTGCTACCTAGTTGGGTCACGAAACGGCTGCAGAAAGCCACCAAGCTCCGAGACCACCAAGGACCGCGCACTTCTAAGCCACCAATATTCTGTTCTCCACAAATCAGTGCTTTTAGTGCACTTTGTTGGGAAACTAATTCTCCTTAGCCCCTCCCGCCCAAACACCCCCATCGTTTGCACCCAGCCTCTCGGCCCAGTTCATAGGGAAGGGATCCGACCAGCCCCGATATCCCCTTGTGACACCAGGCCTTTAGAAGTGGCCTTGCCAGAGGGATTTGGTATCTTGAATCATGGTTTTTTTTTCTCTCTCTCTCTCTCTCTCTCTCTCCTCTTGCCTTGACTCCCAGATCTCATGACTGAGCCAGGAAGTGTGCAGATCCCCCTCCAAGATAGGTCTTCCTCCAGCAGACGGGGAGGATCCCAGCCCGTAAAATTTGCTAGGGAAAAAAAAAAAGTCTTTTTTTTTTTTTTTGCCCCGGAAACTCAGGAACTTTCTTCTTATTACATCAATATTTTTTTTTTGGGAGTTATAAAGTAATATAAAATACAACTCAGAAGCTCTTGAGCGAAATTAAAACCCCAAATTCCTTGTGACACCCCCACCCCCGTACGGGGGACTAGAAACCCAGTGCAGTGATCCCGCTTTCTAATAATTACCCCAGCCAGCCTTCGGACCACATGCTGCGGCCGATAGCCTTGAATACTTGAGAAAAGGAGGTATCCGTAAGAGATTTATTTCTTTTTTTGGGGGGAGGGGGGGGAACTTTTCCAGTGGCTCTGAGAAGAAGAAAAAGCCCATTTATCGTAATAGGCTTAGAAGAATGAGGCTGCAGCTGTTCCACAAATGCGAGGGTTGCAGCCGGCCTCTTGAGTTGCTGGTTTTTCTGGGATTATATTGGGACAGGAGGCAAATGTATAAGGCTTTGATTAAAAAAATGTCCATTTTGTCCGGCAGGACGGTATAAACATCGGCCATCTGCTCAACCAGGAGGCAGGTGACCCCTTATTTAGGCAAATACAGAAAGAATCATCCTCTTTTTAACGACCCCATAATCCCTTGTGGGGTGGAGTCTGGGCAACGGAATGGAGCCGAGTGTTTACTGGCCGGATGCCCTTCCTGTCGCCAGTGCGGAGTCGTCATTGCGCCCAGAGGGAGAAATACCTGCCTCTACCCAGGATCGAACTCACAGCCTCCCAATTATGAGGCCAGAGCTCCACCTCTAGGCCACTGCACCACTCAAAACGATCTCTGCTAAATTCGAATTTCTGCGCATACCATTCGGGGGGGGGGTGTAAAAGTCTCCATTAGGGATGCAAACTTAAAATTCGTTTGTTTTGTTTGAGTTCTCAGACCCGTGCTCCAATTGTAAACCAATTCTCCGATCCCGTCACAAAACACAATACGGGTAGTCCTTGACTTACAACGGCTCGTTTAGTGGACCAGTCGAAATTAACAGCGGCACTGGGGAAATGTGACTCCTGACCGTTTTTCACACTGAGGACCGCTGCAGCATCCCCGTGGCTACGGGATTTACATTTGGATGTTTGATGACTGACTCACATTTATGACGGGCTGCAGTATCCCGGGATCACGTGATCCCCTCTTGCGACCTCCTGACAAGCAAAGTCAATGGAGGAAGCCGGATTCACTTAACAACCACGTGACTTAAGTTGCCGAGCGTCTGGATGCTGCAACGGCCCTCGGTGTGAAAAGCAGTTCGTAACTCACTTCTGTAACTTTGAACGGTCATTAAACAAGCTGTTGCAAGTCGGGAACTACCTCTGCTCCATAGCTTTGAATTCTCTCTTGCTAAACCGACTTTAGGATTGTTGGCAGGGATGAAGAGAAGGATCTAAACCGCTTTTAGATGCAAGAACGGGAAGGTTGGCCGCTTCAGCCGGTATCGAAACCTTTTTGCAAAAATGAATTATCATCGAGGCAGCAGCTCCAGGCTGTTGATGGAACTATAGTTATATATAGAAAATGATATATATATATATATTTTAAAAAGACAGGAAATGATTCAAGACAAGAGCAAGGCCTTCTGTGCAACCCTACACCATCTTGCAAGATTACTTGAAGAGGGAATACAACCAACTCACATTTCTCCTGCTAGTGGTTGATGATAGGGTGATCGGAGAGTTTCTGAAGAGCCTGTTTTTAAGTTTTTGCTTTCAAAATGGGCCGTGGTGGCTCAGGCTGTAAGAAGCCTGTTATTAAAACACAGCTGCCTGCAATTACTGCAGGTTCGAGTCCCACCAGGCCCAAGGTTGACTCAGCCTTCCATCCTTTATAAGGTAGGTAAAATGAGGACCCAGATTGTTGGGGGGGCAATAATGACTTTGTAAATATACAAATAGAATGAGACTATTGCCTTACACACTGTAAGCCGCCCTGAGTCTTCGGAGAAGGGCGGGATATAAATGTAAACAAAAACAAAAAAAAACAAAAAACAATAATTTGGTGGTACTCAGCTGCAATATTAGAATTGGAATAACAGAGTTGGAAGGGACCTTGGAGGTCTTCTAGTCCAACCCCCTGCTCAGGCAGGAAACCCTATCCCATTTCAGACCAATGGTTGTCCAATCTCTTCGTAAAAAACTCCAGTGATGGGGGAGGAAGGAAGGAAGGAAGGAAAAAAGGAAGAAGAATAGCAGAATAACAGAATTGGAAGGGATCTTGAAGGTCTTCTAGTCCAACCCCCTGCTTAGGTAGGAAGTTATACCATTTCAGACCAACGGTTGTCCAATCTCTTCTTAAAAACTTCCAGTGAATGGAGCCACTCCATGAACTTCTGGTGGCAGGCAGTTCCACTGGTTATTTGTCCTCACAGTTAGGAAGCTTTTCCTTAGTTCTAGATGGCATCTCTCCATGATTAGTTAAAATGAGCGTTCCTCGCCCAAGCAGCGGATTTGAGAATAATAATGCAGCTAGTCCTCTCTTAACAGCCATTCGTTTAGTGACCGCTTGAAATTATGATGGCCCCCAAAAGAGTTACAACCCTTGCAGCATCCCCGTGCCCACGTGTTCAAAATTCAGACGCTTTTGGCAGCTGACTCACACTTAGGACGGTTGCAGTATCCCGAGGTCATATGATCCTCTTTTGCGACCATCTTAAAAGCGAAATCGGCTTTTGCAAACTTCTGACAAGCAAAGTCAACGGAGAAGCCAGATTCACCGAACAACCACGATTCATTTAATAACTGCAGTGATTCACTTAACAACTATGGAAGGAAAGGTCGCAAAATGGGGGCAAAAAATATCACTTGTCTTGCTGAGGAACAGAAATTTTGGGCTCGACTGGTCGTAAGCCGAGGACTACCTATAATCGTATTTCAAATCCAGAAAATAGTGTTTGGTTATTCATGTACAGGTAATCCTCGAGTTACGACCACAAATGAGCCCAGAATTTTAGGTTGCTAAGTGAAACATTTTGTTAAGTGAGTTTTGCCGCGTTGTACGACTTTCCTTGCCACAGTTGTTAAGCGAATCATTGCATTTATTAAATTAGTAACATGGTTATTAAGTGAATCCGGGTTCCCCATTGACTTTGCTTGTCAGAAGGTCGCAAAAGCAGATCACCTGATCCCGGAACCCTACAACCGTTGTAAATACGAACCAGTTGCCAAGTGTCTGAATTTTGATCCCGTGACCATGGGGATGCTGCAACAGTCGTAAGTGTGAAAAACGGTCGCAAGTCACTTTTCACAGTGCCCTTGTAACTTCGGTCACTAAGTGAACTGTTGTAAGTTGAGGACTCCCTGCACTGGGTATGTTCATTGCCTTGAGTTACCTATAGAGCAGTAAAGGCAGGATAAAAAAAAATCTAGAGAAAATAATAAACAAAAGCTGTTGTAACTTTGAACGGTAACTAAAGAAACCGTTGTAAATTGAGGAACGCCGATACAGCAGGAACTCTTCCTTATATTGTTAGCTATTTGCATCAAAACCCAATCAATATTTAACAGTTATTTCAGTTTTTATTGCACCTTTCCTTCTGAGAAACTCAAAAGCAAGAGTTCACATAACCGTCCGGGACTCTGCAACTGTGAAAAACGGTGTCATTTTTTCCAGAACCGTCGTAACTCTGAATGGTCACCAAATGAACTTCGTAAATCAAGGACTACCTTTTTTTTTTAAGGCGTCACAAAAGTTGTGTCTTGCGATGGGTCCCAGAGCAGTGAAAAACACGCCTTTAAAATTTGAATTGTTATCTTTTTTTGCAAACCTCCCGTCCGGCCCTGAGCAAAACCAGGCTTGCTGGGAGCCGATAAGGGCTCCCAAGATTATCTCTCTCTGCAGCACCGAGTTGGGAGAAGCTGTGGCAAAGTGCAAGGAGCAGGATTTGAATTCCCCCTCCCCGCCATAAGCCACGGCTCAGCTTTCGTTCCCACATACAGGTAGTCCTCGACTTACAGACAGTTCACTCAGCGGCCGGTCAAAGTTACAACAAAACGGCATGACTATTTTTCCACACTTAGCACCAGTGGTGGGATTCATCTAGTTCCGGATAAAGGCAGTGTGCAACAAACCGGTGGTAAAATTTTGTGAAATCCACCTCTGCTTAGAACCCCTGCAGCATCCCCATGGTTATATGACTTACGTCTGGATGGTACACATTTACCGTGTTTCCCCAAAAATAACCACACACACACACCACACCACACCACACCACCCCGAAAATAAGCCCTCCCCGAAAATAAACACATGTGCAGCCATGTAACCGGCCATTTCCTCTGGTTGGGGAAACAGCTGGAAATCAGGTGAGACAGCGAGAGGAGCCCCATCTCACTCCGCGCGCCCCAAAATAATAAGAAATCCCCCGAAAATAAGGCCAAGCGTTTATTTCAGGGTTCAAAAAAATTTAAGACAGTGTCTTATTTTCGGAGAAACGCGGTATGACGGTTGCAGAATCGCCTGGTCATATGATCCCCTTTTGCGAGCTTCTGAGAAGCAAAATCAACAAGGAATTCATAGTAACAGAGTTGGAAGGGACCTTGGAGGTCTTCTAGTCCAACCCCCTGCCCAGGCAGGAATTCAGATTCACTTAACAACCATGTGACTAATTTAACAGCTGCAGTGATTCGCTTTAACAACTGGCATGAGAGGTAAAACGGAAAAAAATTCACAAATATCTCACTCGAGCAACAGAAATTTTGGGCTCCATTGTGGTTGTAAGTTGAGGACTACCTGTTTGGTGGCTAGAATAGCCAATTCTCATATATAGGTAGTCCTTGACTTAGAACGATTCGCTTCCTGACCAAAGTTTTAACGACACTAACAAAAAAGTTTTCACACTTAATGACCGTTGCAGCATCCCTTCGGTCATGTGATCGAAATTCAGACGCTTGTCAACCGATTTATATTTACGACGGTCGCAGTGTCCCGGGGCCCCCGTGATCCCCTTTCGCAACCTCCTGACAAGCAAAATCAGCTGCAATGATTCACTTAGCAGCGAAATAAAGGTCATAAAACGGGGCAAACCTCACAACTGTCAGAATCAGAATCGATCTGGAAGGGACCTCGGAGGTCTTCTAGTCCAGCCCGCTGCTCAAGCAGGAGACCCAACACCAATTGGGTTGACCTGTCCAATCTCTTCTTAAAAACCTCCAGTGATGAAGCTCCCAAAACTTCTGGAGGCAAGCTGTTAATTGTCTTACTTACCAATGGAAATTTGGGGTTTCATTGCGGCCATAAGTAAGGAGTGGTGCGGTGGCCTCGAGATGGAACTCTCGCCTCACAATCGGGAGGCTGTAAGTTCGATCCTAGGTAGAGGCCGATATTTCTCACTCGGCACAATGAGAATATATATCTGCTGCACAAAACTCCGCATTAGCGACAGGAAGGGCATCCGGCCATTAAAACACTGCTAACTCCATTCAGTTGCCCAGACTGAATGGGATTATGGGGTTGTTAAAAGATGGTGATGATGATGATTGTGGCCATAAACCAAGGACTACTTATATTATTATTATTTCTTAAGTTTACATGCTACTCAATTTCAAGGGCCTCTGTGGCTCAGACTGGTAAGACAGTCTGTTATTAACAGCAGCTGCCTGCAATTACTGCAGGTTCAAGCCCCACCAGGCCCAAGCCTTCCATCCTTTATAAAATGAGGACCCAGATTGTTGGGGGCAATAAAAGTTGACTTTGTATATAATATACAAATGGATGACGACTATTGCTTAACACAATGTAAGCCGCCCTGAGTCTTCGGAGAAGGGCGGGATATAAATGCAAATAATAAAAAAAATTTGGGGCGGTAATAAATAAAAACTATCCAGATGGCAGACCCTGGGAGAGGGAAGCATCCTAGCAAATAACATGGTTTAATCAAAGGAACCTCCTGGGCCAAACCTTCAGGATCAAATTACCTGGACAGGTGTTATCAGAGACGGACATGCCCCCACCCCCAAGTAATCGGGCCCCATGCTGTGGAGGGCCTTATAGGTAGCGACCAGCACCTTGAATTGCACCCGGAAGCAAACTGACAACCCAAAGGATAGGTAAAATATATAATATAGGTAGTCCTTGACCTACAACAGTCTATTTAGTGACTGTTCAAAGTTAACATCAGCACTGAAAAAAGCGACTTACGACTGTCACACAACCGTTAACAACATTCCCATGGTCACGTGATCCAATTTCAAACGCTTGGCAACTGGCATGTACTTAACGACGGTTGCAAAGTCCCGTGGCCACGCGATCCCCTCTGGTAGTGGGGATGCCATGTAACCAGCTTAACAGGGATTCGCTTCCAACTTGTGGCCAGAAAGGTCATAAAATCCGTGCCGTCGTAACTCTGAAATGGTCACTAAATGAGCTGTAAGCCACAAACCCCCTGTAGAGGTCTGTCCTGACGGCTTTTCCTTCTCTGCTTCCTTCCCTGCAGCAGTAACCATTCATGGAGGAACATACGGTCACCCAGACGGAGCACATGGCAACCATAGAGGCCCACGCGGTGGCCCAGCAAGTCCAGCAGGTCCACGTGGCCACGTACACGGAGCACAGCATGCTGAGTGCCGACGAGGATTCCCCCTCTTCGCCCGAGGATACGTCCTACGACGACTCGGACATCCTCAACTCCACAGCCACCGACGAAGTGACTGCCCACCTGGCCGCTGCAGGTAGGTTGGCTCCGCTGGCTACCTTCTTTGAGACACACCTGGGGGCAGGTGGAGGAGGCGTGTAGGTTCCTTTCCCAGCCCCATCCTTCAAGAGGGTTTGGCAACGCTCTTTGGCTTGGCTTGTCGTTGAGACCAAAAATCAGTTGACCACGCCTTCAAGAGTATTTTTTGAAAAATAGCTTCCTGCTTTTTGACATTTTATTCAACCTGTGCAGGTGGTCTGGCAAAGACCCTCAAAATTAGAAACACAGAAAACTGACAGCAGAAAGAGACCTAGGGATTTATCAAGGCTGCCCTTTGAATGTTGTTGTTTTCTTATCTGTCTGTCTGTCTGTCTATCTATCTATCTATCTACCGTGTTTCCCCGAAAATAAGACCCTCTCTTACATTTTTTTGAATCCTGAAATAAGCGCTTGGCTTTATTGCCATGCACTCAAAAGCCTGATTGGGCTTATTATCAGGGAATGTTTTATTTTGGGGGAAACAGGGTATCTATCTATCTCTATCTATCTATCTATCTATCTATCTATCTATCTATCTATCTATCTATCTATCTATCTACTCTTTCATTATCTATCTGTCTTCTATTTCATTATCTGTGTCTATCATCTATCTATATATCTATCATTCTTTCTATCTATATTCTATCTTTCATTATCGTATCTATTATTTCATTATCTATCATCTATATGTCCACCAATCTATCATTATCTTCTATCTATCATCTATATTCTATCTTTCATTATCTATTTCATTATCATCTATATGTCTATCACGCTATCATCTTTCAATATCTATCTTCTATCATCTATTTATCTTCTCTTTCATTATCTATCATCTATCTTTTTCATTATATTTATCATCTGTTTATCATCAATCATCATCCATCCATCCATGGCAGGTAGTCCTTGACTTATGACTCCAATTGAGTCCAAAATTGTTGTTAAGTGAGACATTTTATGACTGTTCCTGCAGCAGGAATATGATGATAGTTTTCAAGTGAATCATTGCAGTTCTTAAGTGGGTAACACGGCTGTTGAGTGAACCTGGCTTCTCCACTGATACTGCTTGTCAGAAGGTCGCAAAAGGGGATCCCGTGACCCCGTGACGCTTAGAAAAAGTGTGGCACACTCTAGACGTACGAAGAGCATTGAAAATTTACACTGAACGAACATCGGCCTTCCGCAAAACAGAGGCCCTCTTCGTATCGTTCCAGCCACTCTCTCTGGGTCAGAAGGTGACCAAATCAAGTGCTGGGATACGCTGGCCAACGAAGCTGTCGAAGTGCTGCCCCGTTGCTTGGAAGCCGTACGGGTCTGGATGGGGAGAAACAGACTCAGACTCAATCCCTCCAAGATGGAGTGGCTGTGGATGCCGGCACCCCGGTACAGTCAGCTGCAACCGCGGCTGACTGTTGGGGGCGAGTCACTGGCCCCAACGGAAAGGGTGCGCAACTTGGGCGTTCTCCTGGATGGACAGCTGTCGTTTGAAGATCACTTGGTGGCCGTCTCCAGGAGAGCTTTCTACCAGGTCCGCCTGGTCCGCCAGTTGCGCCCCTTCCTTGACCGGGATGCCTTATGCACGGTCACTCATGCTCTCGTCACTTCTTGACTGGATTATTGCAATGCTCTCTATATGGGGCTACCCCTGAAGTGTACTCGGAGACTTCAGTTGGTCCAGAATGCAGCTGCGCGGGTGATTGAGGGAGCACCACGTTGCTCCCGAGTAACACCGCTCCTGCGCAGTCTGCACTGGCTACCTGTGGTCTTCCGGGTGCGCTTCAAGGTTTTGGTTACCACCTTTAAAGCGCTCCATGGCTTAGGGCCCGGGTACTTACGGGACCGCCTGCTGTTTCCACATGCCTCCCACTGACCCGTACGCTCTCACAGAGAGGGACTTCTCAGGGTGCCGTCCGCCAAGCAGTGTCGGCTGGCGGCCCCCAGGAGTAGGGCCTTCTCTGTGGGGGCTCCCACCCTCTGGAACGAACTTCCCCCCGGTTTACGCCAATTGCCCGACCTTCAGACCTTTCGCCGGGAACTGAAAACTTATTTATTTATCCAAGCGGGACTGGCCTGATTTTTAAATTTTTAAATTTTAAATTTCTCAATTTTAATTTTATTGGGTATTTTATATGGTCAATTGGACGGTTTTAATTTCGGCCTTTTATTGAATAAGTTTTTTAATTGTTATTTTAGTGTGTATATTAATTGTTTCAATGTAGGCTATACACCGCCCTGAGTCCTTCGGGAGAAGGGCGGTATAAAAGTTTAATTAAATAAATAAATTAAATAAATAAATAAATAAACAGGAGTCAGTTGCCGAGTGTCTGAATTCTGATCACAGGACCCAGTCGTAAGTGTGGAAAGCGGTCAAAGGTCACTTTTTTCAGTACCCTTGTAACGTTGAATGGTCGCTAAATGAACTTCTGTAAAGTGATATTCTGGGACGGAGAGACCCCTTCGCTTTCTATCACTTCGGTGATTGGTTGTGTGTGTGTGTGTGTGTGTGTGTGTGTGTGTGTGTGTGATTGTGTTAGGTCTGATCTGACATTCCCAGTAAGAAAAATATTGCGCTGTTCAAAATCCGTATTTTGCTGCTGAATTTAACCTGGTAAAACTGTCTGGAAATGGCCTTCCTGGAATTTTCAGTTTTCGATATTCGTTTTACAAAGGAGCAAGGAAAAATAATTGCATTTTTATTTTTATTTTGGGTCTGAGCTTTTTTCAGGATATTTTGCTGAAACCAGAACCCTTAACGATGAAGCACAGCCTGCAGAGGGCAGCAGAACAACAATAACGGATCTTGTTTTGTTGAGTTTTTCAGTTAGGTGTTGCCTGTTGCCCTTAGTTTCCATTTATTCATCAACATGGGCAGTCCTCGACTTAACAGCAGTTTGTTTAGTGACCATTCAAAATTATAACGGCACTGAAAAAAGTGACTTAGGACCGTTTTTTCACACTTTTGACTGTTGTATTGTCCCCCACGGTCATGGGATCGAAATTGAGATACTTGGCAACTGGTTCATACTTATGACCGTCATGTGATCTCCTTTTGCAACCTTTTGACGAGCAAAAATCAATGGAGAAGCCAGATTTCACTTAACAACCAGGTTACTAACTTGAACAACTCCAGTGATTCACTTAACAACCGTGGCCAGAAAGGTCGTAACACAGGGCAAAACTCCCTCAAAACCTGTCTTTCTCTGACAACCTCAATTGATCCCAAAATTTCGGTTGCTAAATGAGACGGCTGTTCAGTGAATTTTGACCTATTTTACTACATTTCTGGCCGCAGCTGTTAAGTGAATCGTTGCATTTTATTAAGCTAGTCACACAGTTGTTAAGTGAATCGGGCTTCCCCGTTGAATTTGTTCATCAGAAGGTCTCAAAAGGGGATCACATGACACCCCCGCAGGACACCGTCATAAATATGAGTCATTTGCCAAGCGTCCAAATTTTGATTACGTGACCGTGGTGGGGATGCTGCAACGGTTGTAAGCGTGCAAAACGATCACCAGTCACTTTTTTTTCAGTGCCGTTGTAACTTTGAACGGTCACTAAACAAACCGTTGGAATTTGTGGACTGCCTGTCTTTTGTTCGGAAGGCAGCTGCCATAATTCCCAGCCAGCTTGCCCCTTTTCTGAGTAACCATCTGCCCCGCTTTACGACTGGGGATGATGGGAGCCATCACCCACCACATCTGGCTTGAGAGGAGATCTCCAACGTCTCTGGCTTTTCTCTCTTGGGTCTTTCAGCACTCTCTTCTCTCCCCAGGGCCGGTGGGAATGGCCGCCGCCGCCGCCGTGGCCACCGGTAAAAAAAGGAAGCGGCCTCACGTTTTTGAGTCCAACCCATCCATCCGCAAGAGGCAGCAGACGCGGTTGTTACGGTAAGAGCTCTTGGCCCACCTGGCTCTGGCCAGCGTATCCCAGGATTCCCAGCTGTGGGGAGGGGGGAGGCAGCACGGGGCCTTCCGGTTGGGTACCAAGTGATAGACTTAACAATGGGGAGGGAGTTATCCCGCTCACCTGCCAGATTCCGATGGCGTTTCCTCTAACCTAGCTTTGCCCAAGGAATAAGGGAGTTGAGCTGTATGGTATGGAGCAGGGCAGCTGGCCTGTCAGCCAGTTGAGATGCCAGCCCTATAAGGTAGACCAGACTAAGGAAACGATAGCATGGAGGTCAATAGCTCCTTTATTGAGAGGTGAAGTCTGGAGGTGATTCTCTCTCTTTCATGCTATCTTATCTATCTGCCCATCCTCCCTCCGTCCCTCTTTCTCTTATCCATCTATCATCTATCCACCCACCACTTATCCAGCCAGTGCAGACCCCAAACACTAACCCTAACCCTAACTACCTGTCCCTTTCTGTCTCTGTCTGTGTCCTTCTGTCTATCTAGCTATCTAGCATGTATCCACCCATCCATCCATTCACCCAGTCTATCTATCAGACTGTCTGTCTATCATCTATTTGTCTTTCTAACACTCTCTCTCTCCACCCATCCTTCCAGTATATCCATCCATCCATCTAGCTATCTATTTATTTCCACCTACCTATCTCTCTCTATCCATCCATCCATATCTATCTCTGTCTGTCTCTCTTTCTCTCTTTCTCTCTCTCTCACATCTATTCACCCCTTCATCCAGTATATCTATCTGTCTGTCTGTCTGTCTATCATCTATCTGTCTATCATCTATTTATCTATCTGGCATCAATCATCTAACTATTTGACTGGCTAACTGACTATCTGTCTCTCTCTCTCTCTCCACCCATCCTTCCAGTATATCTATCTATCTATCTATCTATCTATCTATCTATCTATCTATCTATCTATCTATCTATCTATCTATCTATCTATCTATCTATCTATCATCTATCCACCCAATCTAACTATTTGACCAATAGCTGTCTGTCTGCCTGCCTCCCCTCCACCCATCCTCTCAGTATATCTACTTGACTGTCTGTATCTATCCATCCATCCATCGCTATCTACCCCCAAATAAGACACCCCCTGATAATAAACCCAATCGGGCTTTTGAGCGCATGGCAATAAGGCCAAGCGCTTATTTCAGGGTTAAAAAAAATATAAGATAGCATCTTATTTTCTGGGAAACACGGTATGATTCTATCTCACTGTGTGTCTATATTTGTCTATCTATGATCTTCCTTCCTTCCTTCCATCCATCCATCCTTCCTTCCTTCCTTCCTTCCTTCCTTCCTTCCTTCCTTCCTTCCTTCCTTCCTTCCTTCCTTCCATCCATCCATCTGTCTATCTTTCTATCTCTGTTGTTATCCGGATACTAAGCCACATAGGAGATGGCAGCCCTCCAGTGACTTGCAGAAGGAAACTGATACCCATGCCCAGTTTGGCAATAAGGTGTGACGTGAGAGACCCTGGATGTCCTATCAACGCCCCCCCCCTCCTCCCAACTTCATTCTGGAACCCTGTGAAGCTTCCAGGTAGTCTTCTAGGGTGGCCCCATGTAAGGCACATTGCAGCAGTCCAAACGAGAGCTGGCCAAAGCGGGAATGAGTGTTTGGGGCACCTACACGCATTTTTTATCCCTTGCGTGCCCTGAGGGTAGCGTTACCTCCTGGCTGCTCACCAACACAAGCTTTCTTCCCATTGGGCATGGCAAGGCCTGAGCCAACGCGCAGGTCTAGGAGAGAGGACGCGCATTTCTTGGCACGCGCTTTGGGCCCTTCCCATGAAGGACCAATTTAAACGCTATTTGCGGAGCACTTTTCGGCTCCTCTTTTCTCAAGGGCTTCTCTGATGCAACGTTCCGCTTCGTTTTCTCCCGCCCTGCTGTTGCAACCCGTGGCCCAGTCTTGCTCGGTCTCGACGGGGTAGCCCCGTTGGTGCTTTGGCAGAGTTGGTCGCCTTAGTGACGGGTCCCGAGGTGGGCTCGGGAGGTTGGCACTTGCAAGTCCTTTGGTGGGCTAAGATGCCTTCGGTGTGCTGGACTATGGAAATAATGTAGACAAATGTTTAGAGTTAAGGGACTGATGCATTTGTTGGTGGTATCTTTACCAAAGGAAGTTGCTTCTGCTTATGTTTTTCTTTCTTTTCCCCCCTTCCTTCTTTCTTATACTTTTTCCTTTCTCAAATCTTGTTGGTTTATCTTTTAACTTTGAAAATTAAGTTCACCCCCCCTCTGTCTTTCTATATCTGTACATCTGTTTATCTATCTATCTCTATATATATCTGTTTATATATCTATCTTATTTGTCTATCTGTCTGTCTATTTATCATCTATCTATATCTACCTACCTACATATCTACCTACCTACCTACCTATCTACCTACCTATCTCTCATCTATCTATTTATATCTATTTACCGGGCTTCTCCGAAAATAAGACCGGGTCTTATATTATTTTTTGCTCCAAAAGACGCATTAGGGCTTATTTTCTGGTTAAGTCTTATTTTTGGGGAAATGCAGTACTAAATGCATCCATCTGGCTGACAATCTTATTTGTCAGTTTGGTCTTATTTTGGAGGGTAGGGCTTATATTACAAGCATCCTGAAAAATCATGCTAGGACTTATTTTCTGGTTGGGCCTTATTTTCGGGGAAACAGGGTATCTATCATCTATCGATACTTTATCTGTGTATCATCTATCTATATCTATATCTATCTATCTATATTATTTATCTATATTATTTATTTATCTATATCTATCATCTATCAATTATCTATCATTTATCTATCTGTCTATCATCTATCTATTATTTATCTATATTTATTATCTATTATTTATCTCTATTTATATTCTATCTGTCTGTCTGTCTGTCTATCTATCTATCTATCTATCTATCTATCTATCTATCTATCTATCTTCATGTGCTATCAGATTTGCCAAAATTTGGAAGCCCGTCTTAAAAAAAAAAGTTTCTTGTCCATTTGTTCTTCGTTTCTCCATCCTAGCTTCCTTAAATGTGCATGTCGGAGAGAGTAAGGCACAATGTTTTGCTTGAATTCATACTTCTGCAGGTAGTCCTTGTTTAATGACTGCCTCGTTTAGCGACCATAGTTACAGCAGTGATGAAAAAGGAACTTTGCAAGCAGTCTGCACATTTACGAACCTCCGTAGCTCTGTAAAGCAAGTGAAAACTCAACTCAGATTATCGGCACAGTTGTGGGTTCACTTAGCAACCGCTTGTCTTAACAATCAAGTTGCTGGTCCCAGTGTAACCTTCGTAAAAGGTCACCCCATTTTGGGGTCTGCAGATCCCACTGAGACCTGTCAGCAAATTGCACTGCCGGCTTCTTTAAGTTGCTGTTGTTGTTGTTAGTTGCGAAGTTGTATCCGACCCATCGCAACCCCAAGGACAGCATTCATCCAGGCCTTCCTGTCCTCTACCATCCTCTGGAGTCCATTTCTTTAAGTTAGATCCTTTTAAAAATAGCCACCCTTGAAAACTGAATTTAACCAAGGTTTGGTGATATTACAGAATAGAATATAGAATAAGAATGTTGGAAGGGACCTTGGAGGTCTTCTAGTCCAACCCCCTGCTTGAGCAGGAGACCCTATAATCAGGTTTGTCCAACCTCGCCCACCCATCTTAAAGCAGGCTGGCTGGGGAATTCTGGGAGTTGAAGTCCGTAAGTCTTAAGTGGCCAAGATTGGATATTTATTTTTATTTTTATTTATTTATTTAATTTTGTCATAACAATATACACAAGCATCACACAAAAAGATTATATAATATATAAACATATATATGGGGAGAAACAAGGAAGTATAAGCATATATCTATATATAGGAAAAGAACAATAGGACAGGAACGGTAGGCACGTTTGTGCTCTTATGCACGCCCCTTATATCTCCGGTCTAGACCACTGTTTCTCAACCTTTAAGATATCGAGACTTCAATTCCCAGAATCCATCTATCTTAAAGCAAGCTGGCTGGGGGATTCTGGGAGTTGAAGCCCACAGGTCTTAAAGTCGCCACGGTTGGACACCAATCCCTTCTTCAAAATTTCCAGCGATGTTTTCGGAACATCCTTGCAGAACAGCACAAGTAGTTCCCTACGTACGACTGGCTGCTTAGCGATTGTTCAAAGTTACGACGGGTCTCCCCAGAGCTGCTTACAAACCCAATTTTGAAGTTCTTATTCTCCCCTCCGCCGCGGTCACGTGATTACATTTTGGGCACTTAGCAGCTGGCACCGTTCCCCCGTTTGCTTCTCACCATCTCTCTACCCAGGTGCTCCTCGGAGGCACGGCTGGCAGCTGAGGTTTCCTTGTTTGTGTAGGCAGAAGTGCTTTTTGTCCTGATAACAATCAACAAGCTTTAGTGCCACAATTCAGAATGTGTCTACCTGTCTCCTACCAACCTGCCGCAGTTCCTTTGCAGAATTCAGCCCCAAATTAGTGTGGCTAAGTGGGACATGGGTTAAGTGAGTTTTGCCCCGTTTTACGACCTTTCTTGCCACGGTTGTTAAGTGAATCACTGCAGCTGTTAAAAGTGAGTAACGCGGTTGTTAAGTGAATCTGGTCTCCCCAATGGCGTTGCTCGCCAGAAGGTCGCGCAAGGCAATTACATGACTCCTGGACACTGCAGCCGTCATACGTGTCAGTCAGTTGTCAAGCATCCGAATTACCATGGCGATGCCACAACAGTTGTAAGTGTGAAAAACGGTCATAAGTCACTTTTTCCAGCGATGTTGTAGCTTTGACAGGTCACTAAATGAACTGTTGTAAGTCAAGGACTACCTGCATACCAATATTCCTTCCTTCCCTTATCTTCCCCACCACAACAACCTTGTGAGGTGTGGGTTAGGCTGAAAGAGGGTGATTGGCCGTAAGTCACCCAGTCAGCTTTCATGCCTAAGGCGGGACTAGAATTCACCGTCTCCTGGTGATTGGCCCAAAGTCACCCAGTCGGCTTTCGTGCCTAAAGCGGGACTAGAACTCACTGTCACCTAGTGATTGGCCCAAAGACACCCAGTCGGCTTTCATGCCTAAGGCGGAACTAGAACTCACTGTCACCTGGTGATTGGCCCAAAGTCACCCAGTCGGCTTTCGTGCCTAAGGCGGAACTAGAACTCACTGTCTCCTGGTGATTGGCCCAAAGTCACCCAGTCGGCTTTCGTGCCTAAAGTGGGACTAGAACTCACCGTCTCCTGGTGATTGGCCCAAAGTCACCCAATCAGCTTTCATGCCTAAAGCGGGACTAGAACTCACTGTCTCCTAGTGATTGGCCCAGAGTCACCCAATCAGCTTTCATGCCTAAAGCGGGACTAGAACTCACTGTCTCCTGGTGATTGGCCCAAAGTCACCCAGTCGGCTTTCATGCCTAAAGCGGGACTAGAATTCACCGTCTCCTAGTGATTGGCCCAGAGTCACCCAGTCGGCTTTCATGCCTAAAGCGGGACTAGAACTCACTGTCTCCTGGTGATTGGCCCAGAGTCACTGAATCAGCTTTCATGCCTAAAGCGGGACTAGAACTTACTGTCTCCTGGTGATTTTTTTTTTTTTTTGCATTTATATCCCGTCCTTCTCCGAAGACTCAGGGCGGCTTACACTATGTCAAGGAATAGTCTTCATCCATTTGTATACTATATACAAAGTCAACTTATTGCCCCCAACAATCTGGGTCCTCATTTTACCTACCTTATAAAGGATGGAAGGCTGAGTCAACCTTGGCCCAAAGTCACCTAGTCGGCTTTCATGCATGAGACAGGACTAGAACTCACCATCTCCTGGTTATTGGCCCAAAGTTACGCAGCTGGCTTTCGTGCCTAAGGTGGCACTAGAACTCTCTGTCTCCTGGTTTCTAGGCCATCACCTTAACTGGAAGATGCCCCCTGCACCCCACTGTATTTTGCTTTTTAATTTAACTTATTTTCACATTCAATGCGTTAACATTATGTACATTCTTTTACCTCGTCTTGCTTTTTTAGCTTTTCTGTTTAATTCTTCTCATTTTAATTGTCTTGTGTAGTATTATTTTTTTTAATCCTATCGTAAGCCCCCGAGAGTCACCTGACAGTCAGAATGGGTGGCTTATGAATTTAATAAATAAATAGGTAACAATTTCCCTATCCCATTTTACCATTTGCTGGGAACGGGAGGCCTGTTGTGTCTGCGCCCCCTGAGCCGGGCCCCCTGCCAGAAAGTGACTTGGAAAGTGAGGGGGAAGGGCCATCAGGACTTACCTCTGGAGCACCGGCTTCCCTGGCTCAGCTCCAGGAGCCAGAGGCAGGCCAGGTGGAGGAGATAACGAGGCCTCCGTCCCCTGACTCTTTCCCTCCCCAGGCCACGCCTCCAGACCTGGCTGATGGCAATCAGGCCTGGCTGGACCCTAGGTTTCGTAGGCAGGAGAGGCGGGAACAACAGAAGCAGGGGTGGGGCAGGCCTTGGAAGTGCTGAGTCATGGAGCCACACCTTACAGGATATAAAAGCAGCAAGGGCTGCTATACTACTTCGTGGCAAGCAAATCAACTGCTTAGAGGGAGAATTAGACCTGAAGTCCTGTTTGTTCCTGGCTGACTCATCAGCATCAAGATAGATAACAGAGACACTTAGCAGACGCTCTGCTGCCAGAGCTGATAGTTGCCGGCTAATTAAGTCATCGCTCGTGTCTCCCGGACTGCGGAGGGGGACAGAACAAGGCCTTCATCCCATTTGCAAACTTGACGTGGTGGAAAAATTTAAAACCAGAGGCCTGGGTGGGGTGGGGTGGGAGGAAAGGATGGATCTGGGGAATATCTTTTTAAACCAGTCCTTCTTTTTCTTATCCTTCTGAGCCAGGAAGCTGAGGGCCACCCTGGATGAATATACCACGCGGGTCGGGCAGCAAGCCATCGTCCTGTGCATCTCTCCCTCGAAGCCCAACCCGGTTTTCAAAGTCTTTGGGGCGGCACCGCTGGAGAACGTGGTAAGACTCCTCTGCGCCTTCCTCGCCCCTCCCTAGTTGGGAACCTGGAAGCGGAATTGAGTTGGCGGGGGTGGGGGGGAGGGGAGGGAATGGAGAAGTTTGGGAATTGCCAGAAGAAGATGGTGAATGGGAGTGAGGGGATGCAAAGCCTCCCCTCTTTGCCTCCCCAAATACTAACCTCAGAAAACCAGGCAGTTATTTTATTTTTACTCAAAGGGTAAAAGGTGAGATACCAGAAGGCTCCCCATTTTTCCACTCTACATAATCTACAACTGTGGGACCCAACTCCGCTCTCTGAGTTTGGTGGTTTTCTTGCAGATGTTTCATGACCCATCTAGGTAACATCATCAGTGTTAGAAGGGAATGGGATTTGCAAGGAGGAGGAGGACTGTGAGGTCCTTGGTGCTCTCTGAGTTTGGTGGTTTTTTTGTTTTTGTTTTTTTTATTTCATTTTGTCACAACAGTATACACAAACATCAACATAAGAAAATCAACACATTATAAAAGAAAAATATATATATAAGCAAAAGCATGCAACAACCATGTTAATTTGTTATAACGAAAGGGAACAATAGGACAGGACCGGTAGGCACTTTTGTGCTCTTATGCACGCCCCTTATTGTCGTCTTAGGAATGGGGTGAGGTCAACAGTATACAGTTTTTGGTTGAAGATTTTGGGATTTTGAGTAGAGACTATAGAGTCTGGTAATGAGTTCCAAGCATTAACAACTCTGTTACAGAAGTCATATTTTCTGCAATTTTCTTGCAGATGTTTCATGACCTATCTGGGTAACATCATCAGTGCTAGAAGGGAGTGGAGTTTGCAAGAAGGAGGAGGACTGTGAGGTCCTTGGTGCTCTCTGAGTTTGGTTCTTTTGCAGAGATTTTACTACCCAAATAGGTAACACCATCAGAGCTAGAAGGGAGTAGGGTTTGCTCTCTTGTTTACATACAAGCGATTTGCTTGTCAGTGTTGATGGGAGTGTTGTTTCCTTCTTGATGGTTCCTTGATCACACCAAGCCCCAAAACACTAGAGAATACCTGGAAGCCTGGCATTCAAACAAATCGGCCATCAACAGGCACACAGATATAAACAACATCTACACACCATTCAGAAAAGAGAAGTGAATCTACTCCTGTTAAGGAACTCAGACAATTCAAACAGTAAGCAGCAGCCTAATTAAGAAACACCCAAGAACACTCCCACCCCCACTGATAGGGCAAACAACTTGTCTATAAATTAATGAGAGCAAACCTAGCACTGATCCTTTATTTATTTATTTTATTTATTTATTTTGTCACAACATCATATAAAAAGGATTATATAGTATATAAACATATATATGAGTAAATATTAGGAGGTATAAGCATCAATATATATATAGGAAGAAGAAAAGAAAAACAATAGGACAGGAACGGTAGGCACGTTTGTGCGCTTATGCACGCCCCTTATGGTCCTCTTAGGAATGGGGTGAGGCCAATAGTAGAAAGTTTTTGGTTAAAGCTTTTAGGATTATGGGAAGAGACCACAGAGTCAGGTAAAGTATTCCAAGCACTGATGATTCTGTTACAGAAGTCATATTTTCTGCAATCTAGATTAAAGTGGTTGACATTAAGTTTAAATCTATTGGTTACTCTTGTATTGTTGCAATTAAAGCTGAAGTAGTCTTTGACAGGAAGGACATTACAATAGATGATTCTATGAGTTAAACTTAGGTCTTGTTGAAGGCGACGGAGTTCCAAGTTTTCTAAGCCTAGGATTTCAAGTCTGGTGGGATAAGGTATTTTGTTGTTTTCAAAGGAATGAAGAACTCTTCTTGTAAAATATTTCTGGACTCGTTCAATTGTATTGATGTCATAGATGTGGTGAGGGTTCCAAACAGGTGAGCTGTATTCTAGAATTGGTCTAGCAAATGTTTTATATGCTCTGGTTAGTAGTGTGGTGTTTTTGGAAAAGAAGCTACGCAGGATTAGGTTTACAACTCTTAGAGCTTTTTTTGCTATGTAGTTACAGTGGGCTTTGGCACTTAGATCATTCGACATGAAAACTCCAAGGTCTTTAACGGGATGGGGGTCATCTGTAAGGTAATGTCCATCAAGTATGTACTTAGTGTTTGGGTTCTTTTTTCCAATATGTAAGACTGAGCATTTGCTGGTTGAGATCTGGAGTTACCAGGTTTTAGACCAAGTGGTTAGATGATCAAGGTCTTTTTGGATGATAGATGCATTGTCTGTGGTGTTAAATAGTTTGACATCGTCAGCAAAGAGAACAAAATTACTTGAGATATGGTCACAAAGATCATTAATGTATAGTATGAAGAGTGTTGGTCCAAGGACGCTGCCTTGAGGAACGCCACTCTTGACAGGAACAGGATTCGATAAAGCATTGCCAATTTTGACCACTTGTTGTCTGTTAGACAGAAAAGCAGATATCCATTTGTGGAGGGGTCCTGAGATGCCATAGGATGTTAGTTTTAGGAGAAGTTTATCGTGTACTACTGAGTCAAAAGCTTTGCAGAAGTCTATGTAGATTGCATCTATTGTTTTGCCTTGATCAAGATTTGTAGTCCATATGTTTTTACAGTGAAGAAGTTGTAAGTTGCATGATAATTTTTTCCTGAAACCAAATTGTTTATTGGAGAGTAGGTTGTTAGTTTCTAAGTGTGAGGTAATGGATTGGTTGATGATTGATTCCATGACTTTGCAGGTGACGCAGCACAGAGAGATCGGTCTGTAATTTTCAACTAAGCTGGGGTCTCCTTTTTTGAAGATTGGGATGACGGTAGCCAGTGACCAAAGTTTGGGAAGGGAACTGGTAGTGAAAGCTTTGTCAAAGATTATGCTTAGGGGTTCTGCTATATTAGTGGAATATATCCTGTTGTCTAGTTGGGTAAGGAAACATTTGCAAGAAGACAACCAAAGCTCAGGGAGCACCAAGAAACCCACAGTTGTCCTCCTTCACTCCGCAACCCTCCTTCCCTTCTATCGCTGATGATGTAACCTAGTTGAGTCATGAAACGTCTGCAAAAAAATCACCAAGTCCAGAGAGCACCAAGGACCCCAACACTCCTCCTCCTCCTCCTTCTCCTTCTCCACTCCACAAACTCCTCTCCCTACACCTTACTCCCTTCAGCACTGATGATGTTACCTAGTGGAGTCGTGAGACGTCTGCAAGAAAACCACCAAGCTCAGAGAGCACCAAGGACCCTACATTCATCTTCCTCCTCCATTCCACAGCCTCCCCCCCTCCTTCCTAGCACTGATGAAGTTACCTCGTTGGGCCATGAGACGTCTGCAAGGAAATCACCAGGTCCAGAGAGCACCAAGGACCCCACAGTCCTCCTCCTCCTTCTCCTCCGTGCAACTTCCCCTCCCTTGTGACATTGATTATGGTCCTTAGCTGGGTCATGACATGTCTGCAAGAAAACCTCCAAGCTCAGATCACCAAGCACCCCGCCCCTCCTCCTCCTCCTCCTCTTCCTCTTCCCCTACACCAGTATTGGCGAACCTTTTCAGAACCGAGTGCCGAAATGGGAGCGTGCACATGCTGGAAACCAAAATAGCAACTCCCTGGCACACATGCTCAGGAGCATCAGAAAATGGAAGAACAGTTCCCCAGCGCACATGCACGCCAGGGAGCGGCTGTTCTGGTTTCTGGCGCTCCTGCATGCACAAGACCAGCTGGCGGTGCACATGTGCGCACCAAAGAACCTGGAAAAGCAACAGGTGACAGCTGGTGTGCCCAGAGAGATGGCTCTGCGTGCCGCTTCCGGCACACGTGCCATAGGTTCGCCATCACGGCCCTACACAGACCCCACTCCCTCCCTTCCAGCACGGATGATGTTCCCTAGCTGGGTCACGAAACGTCTGCAAGCAAACCTCCAATCTCACAGAGCGCCCAGAACGCTGAGCTACGAACCTTCTCTTCGGCCAGTACCCGATTCCCCCAAAGGGCCACCCCTCAACCCAACCTCACACGTGGGGACTTGAAAGCCTCAAGAGCCTGGCTGACGACCTCACCAAGCGCCACCATCTCCCCACTTTCGCTGAAGTCCCTGCCCTCCCTTATAAAACCTCCCCGACAACCACCACCACCCCTGCCGCGGCGTAACGTTGCTCGCCGTTTCATCATCTCGCTGGCCCCGCGCCTCCCATCCTTTGGGGGCCGAGGGCTGTTTTTCCCGGGCAGCTGCGGCGTTGTTTGCTCGCTCGTTCGCTCGCTCTGCTGTGCGGCACCACGAGCAACGCGAACGCGTCCCTCCTCCCACCCCACCCCTGTTTCCGTTACTTAGCGGTTTCTTCCCTCCTGTCGCTCTCGGCTCTTGTTTACCTCTGCGATTCCCCACAGGTGCGCAAGTACAAGAGCATGATCCTGGAAGATTTGGAGTCAGCGCTGTTGGAGCACGCACCTGCACCGCAAGAGGTGAACTCGGAGCTGCCCCCTCTCACCATCGACGGGATTCCGGTCTCGGTGGATAAAATGACCCAGGTAACCAACCGAGAGAGGTGGAAACATGGAGCAGGTTGCTAAGAGAGGGAGGGAGGGAGCGCGAAACGTCTCTGGCCGATTGGGTTCCCTCCCCCCCCCCAGTCAAGCATCTCTCTGCCTCTTCTCATAACTCCTTGGAGGCGCACTTAATTCTGCCCCTCCCTCCTGGGAGAGAACCGCAGCGATCGATCTTCTAAAATGCAAGCAGTCCTCGACTTACGACGCCAATTTCAGCCCCAAATTTCCACTTGCTGAGCGGAACACTTCTTAAAGTGAGTTTTGCCCCACCTTACCGCCTTCCTCGCCATGGTCCTTAAGTGAGTCACTGCCAGTGTTAATGTTAGTAACAAGGTTGTTAAGTAAGCCTGGCTTCCCCCTGGATTCTGTGCATCGGACGGTCGAAAAACGGGATCATGTGATCCCAGGACACTGCAGTCATCACAGATTTTTTATTATCTTTCTTCCTTCCTTTCTTCCTTCCTTTTTTCTTCCTTTCTTCCTTCTTTTTCTTCTTTCCTTCCTTCCTTCTTTCTTTCTTCCTTCCTTCCTTCTTTATTTATTTATTTCCTTCCTTCTTTCTTTTCTTTCTTTTTCTTCCTTCCTTTCTTCCTTCCTTCCTTTCTTTCTTCCTTCTTTCTTTCTCTTCCTTCCTTCCTTCCTTCCTTCCTTCTTTCTCCTTCCCTCCTTCCTTTGTTCCTTCCTTCCTTCTTTCCTTCCTTCCTTCTTCCTTTCTTCCTTCCTTCCTTCCTTTCTTCCTTCCTTTTTTCTTCCTTTCTTCCTTCTTTTTCTTCTTTCCTTCCTTCTTTCTTTCTTTCTTCCTTCCTTCTTTCTCCTTCCTTCCTTCCTTTGTTCCTTCCTTCCTTCCTTCTTTTTCTTTCCTTCCTTCCTTCCTTCTTTCTTTCTTTCTTTCTTTCTTTCTTTCATATTGTGTTTTTATGTCCTTGTACGCCACCTTGGGTCGCCCTAAATAAATAAACACGTGTCCATTGCCAAACGTCCAAAGCCAGATGCCCTTAACAGCCCCATGGCTCATTTAACAACGGTGGCAGTTCCCTTAACAACTCCGGCAAGAGAGGTCGCAAAAGGGGGCAAACCTCACTTCAACGGCCGTCCCCCTTAGCAAAAGCAGAAATTTTGGGCTCAGTAGTTGGCCGTAAGTCCAGGACCACCTGTATGTCAAGGAGGCCTCACGAGCTGTGAAACTTGAACTCCGGCTTGGCAACGTCGGGCTGTCTCCAGAACCCTGACGGGTCCTTGGGAAGCAGAGAGATGGCGTTCACGGCCGGTCACGTTCTGCTCATCATTAAAGCTCTCGTGCCTGAGCGGGCTTGCTGTGCGTGGCTCTCCTTGATTGCGCCCCCAGGGCCACCTGACAAGTGCTCGGCGTGGCACAAAACTCTCCGTTTCTAATTAATCCACCTGGGGGGAGCCCAAAATAGCCCTTTTCAAAGCAGCCAGATGGAGCTTACGGACTCCAGAACCTCACCTGAACAGGAGCATCTCCACTCCGTCTTGGCCTGCTTCTCCCTTGAAGGAGGGGCGTTCGTAAGAAGCGGGTTAAAAAAGAAAAAAAAGAAAGAAATCACACCCCACAGGCCTTTGGGCTGAGTTGAAGAGGGCCCATTGCGTAGAGGGAGAAGGTCTTCTTTGGGGCAAAGGGCCCCATGCTGAAGACTTTCTCTGGGCCAGGGGTCTGCAAACTTGGCTCTTTTAAGACTTGTGGACTTCAACTCCCAGAGTTCCTCAGCCAGCTTTGCTTTGCTGGCTGAGGAATTCTGGGAATTCTGAGGAATTTGCTGGCTGAGGAACTCTGGGAGTTGAAGTCCACAAGACTTAAAAGAGCCAAGTTTGCAGACCCCTGCTCTGGGCAACCATGTCAGTCTAGGGCTGTGATGGCGTGCATGCACACTGGCCAGCTGCTCTGTTCCGGGTTCTGCTGCTCGTGCACACTCCAGTTTCGGCATTCGGTGCCAAAAAACATTTGTCGTCACTGGTCTAGGGCAGGGGTCAGCAACCTGCAGCTCTGGAGCCGCATGTGGCTCTTTCACCCCTCTGCTGCGGCTCCCCGTAATTCAAAATAGGCGTCACAACTGCCAATGTGCGACACCCGCCGACACACGATTTATTGAGCATTTCAACCCCCGGTAGACCAACCATGAATAAATCCAAGAAAAGAAAAGTTTCAGAAGGAAACAGAACATTTAATGCAACTACCTGTGCTAGTTTTGTGGCCTCTCAAGAAATAGGCACAGGAAGGGTTTTGTGGCTCCCGGTCTTTTCTTTTCTGTGAGAAACGGGTCCAAATGGGTCTTTGAGTGTTTAAGGTTGCAGACCCCTGGTCTAGGGCATCATTTCTCAATCTTGGGAACTTGAAGATGCGGGGTCCTTAGTGCTCTCTGAGCTTGGTGGTTTTCTTGCAGACATTTCAGGACCCAGCTAGGGAACATCATCAGTGCTAGAAGGGAGTGGGGTTTGTGGAGAGGAGGAGGACTGTGGGGTCCTTTGGTGCTCTCTGAGTTTGGTGGTTTTCTTGCAGACGTTTCCTAACCCAACTAGGGAACATCATCAGTGCTAGAAGGAAGAGGGATTTGCTTCCTGTGTCTATAACCCCACTCCTCCTAGCACTGATGATGTTACCTAGCTGGGTCATGAAACATCTGCAAGAAAGCCACCAAGCTCAGAGACCACCAAGGACCTCCACACTCCTCCTCCTCCTCCTCCTCCCCTTCTCTTTTGCAAATCCATTTCCCTGCCAGTACTGATGATGTTACCTAGCTGGGTTATGAAACGTCTTCAAAAAAAGCCACCAAGGACCCACACAGCTCAACCCTGAGCTACAAATATAGAATAGAATAGAATAGAATTAGAATAGAATAGAATAGAATAGAATAGAATAGAATAGAATAGAATAGAATAGAATAGAATAGAATAGAATAGAATTTTTATTGGCCAAGTGTGATTGGACACACAAGGAATTTGTCTTGGTGTATATGCTCTCAGTGTACATAAAAGAAAAGATACGTTCATCAAGGTACAACATTTACAACACAATTGATGATCAATATATCAATATAAATCATAAGGATTGCCAGCAACAAGTTATAGTCATACAGTCATAAGTGGAAAGAGACTGGTGATGGGAACGATGAGAAGATTAATAGTAGTCAGATTTAGTAAATAGTTTGACAGTGTTGAGGGAATTATTTGTTTAGCAGAGTGATGGCCTTCAGGAAAAAACTGTTCTTGTGTCTAGTTGTTCTGGTGTGCAGTGCTCTATAGCGTCGTTTTGAGAGTAGGAGTTGAAACAGTTTATGTCCTGGATGCGAGGAGTCTGTAAATCTTTTCACGGCCCTCTTCTTGATTCGTGCAGTATACAGGTCCTCAATGGAAGGCAGGTTGGTAGCAATTATTTTTTCTGCAGTTCTAATGATCCTCTGAAGTCTGTGTTTTTCTTGTTGGGTTGCAGAACCGAACCAGACAGTTATAGAGGTGCAAATGACAGACTCAATAATTCCTCTGTAGAACTGAATCAGCAGCTCCTTGGGCAGTTTGAGCTTCCTGAGTTGGCGCAGAAAGAACATTCTTTGTTGTCCCTTCTATTCTAATCGGTACTTTTTAAGATACGTGTGGACTCGGCCTGCTGGCTGGGGAACTCTGGGAATTGAACTCCCCCCCTCTTCGAGTTCCAAAGGCTGAGAAACACCACTCTACAATCTACCAAAACTCACAAAAGAGTTGTGCTGCATCTTTTGTGGATTAACATTTAAAAAAAAAAAAAAGCTTGCATAAGATGCTTTCCGAACACGATCTACTGCAATGTAAACGCTGCGATATTATTTAGGAGACACTAGGGGGCGCTGTCGTGTGATTATTTTCACAGCTATTATACCTCTTTATGGAATGATTAGGAAAAGCTGAAAATCTTATGATTTCATATGTGTGGGAGAGAGAGAGAGAGAGAGAGGGAGGGAAAAAATGTTCTTTGAGTTAAGGGAAGGTTGCCATTGCAGTCTTTAAATCGGAGACAGGCAGCCTTTGAGCAGTTGTGCCCTACCCTTCATTCTCCAGACCTCCGTCGGGAGTCGGAGGAATAAAATTTTCCATTCCTGTCGTTCGGCTTCTTTAAAAGGGTTTTCAGAAAGCCTTAGAGGGGAAGGTAAGTCACTCCCTTTCCTCCCTACCGAGAAAAAGAGGAGGAGGAGGAGGATCCAAAACCACGCTATCAAATCCCATCGTTTTTCCAGCCACATATTCTCAGGGCAAAAAAAAATCAGAATATCGCCTGTTGCCCTCTATGGAACCAGCAGTTAAATTTCGAACAAGCAGGATTGGAAGAAATACAGATTGACCGTAATGGAGGCAAAAAATTTCCAGGTGCTGGGGCTTTTCCCCATTTTACGACCTTCCTTGCCACCGTTGTTAAGCGAACCCCTGCCTTTGTTAAATGAGTCGCGCGGTTGTTGAGTGAATCCGACTTCCCCGTCGATTCTGCTTGTCAAAAGGTCGCCAAAGGGAGGGGGGGGTCACGTCATGTGACCCCGGGGATATGGCAACCGTCATAAATACAAACTAGTTGCCCGGTGTCCGAATTTTGATCCCATGAGCGTAGGGATTGCTGCAGAGGTCGTAAGTGTGTCATAAGTCGCCTTTTTCAGTGCCGTTGTAATTCCGTCACTAAACGAATGGTTGTAAGTCAAGAACTACCTGAGGTTGACTCAGCCTGTGGGTAAATGGTTGGGGGCAAGAGACTGACCCTGTTAAAACTGCTTACAGTTAAAACTGCTTTTACATCGCCACGATGTAAAAAAGATGCTGAGACTCTAGAAAGAGTGCAGAGAAGAGCCACAAAGATGATTAGGGGACTGGAGGCTAAAACCTATGAAGAACGGTTGCAGGAACTGGGTATGTCTAGTTTAATAAAAAGAAGGACTAGGGGAGACATGATAGCAGTGTTCCAATATCTCAGGGGTTGCCACAAAGAAGAGGGAGTCGGGCTCTTCTCCAAAGCACCTGAGGGTAGAACAAGAAGCAATGGGTGGAAACTCATCAAGGAAAGAAGCAACTTAGAACTAAGGAGAAATTTCCTGACAGTTAGAACAATTAATAAGTGGAACGACTTGCCTGCAGAAGTTGTGAATGCTCCAATACTGGAAATTTTTAAGAAAATGTTGGATAACCATCTGACTGAGATGGTGTAGGGTTTCCTGCCTGGGCAGGGGGTTGGACTAGAAGGCCTCCAAGGTCCCTTCCAACTCTGTTGTTATGTTATGTTATGCTACCTCTATTGAGGGTTTTGAACTTGGAATCGTCTCTTCTTGAGAAGACCACGGACAGCCAAGAAAACCCCAAAAGTCAGGGGTGAAATGTAAAATTTGCTACAGGTTCTGTGGGCGTGGCTTGGTGGTGGTGGGGTAGTGTGACTAGCTGGGCGTGGCCAACTTTTTTTTTTTTTACTTTTAAAAGCATTTTTTCTACAACCTCTTCAGCCAAAGAGGTTGTTAAAAAGGCTTTTCAAAGCCTGTGATGATCAGGCAACTCATCTGGGATCGCCAGAGGGGGAAAAAAAGCTTTTAAAGGGTTCTGGCGATCCCAGCTGAGCTGCCTGATCGCCAGAACCCTTTAAAAGCATTTTTTCTACAGCCTCTTCGGCCGAAGAGCTTGTAGAAAACATTCTTTTAAAGGGTTCTGATGATCAGGCTACTCAGCTGGGATCGCCAGAGGAAAAAAAAGCTTTTAAAGGATTCTGACAATCCCAGCGCCGTCATCATTTTTTTTTTTTTACTTTTAAAAGCATCTTTTTGGCAGAAGAAAAAATGCTTTTAAAAGTTTTTTTTAAAAAACCTCTGATGATCGCACGGCTCAGCTGGGGTGGGGGGGGGCAGGGATTTTTGCTACTGGTTCTCCAAACCACCTGCCGCCATCGCTACCGGATCGGTCCAAACCGGGAGCATTTCACCCCTGCCAAAGGTGCTTTTATTTTAAAGGCATCTGGACTTTTTGATTTTTTTTAATTTTTTTAAATTAAAAAGTGTTTTATCAAATATACAGTTAAAAACATTTTACATAGTGCGACTTTTCTGGTTCAGACATTTCCATCAAGTTTTACCTTGCAACAAATACAATTCATATTCGATATATAAATATGTACGGTCTATCAAAATTCAGACACATAAATCTCTTCGTCTGTGACAATTACTTTCAGTACCAATACAATTCCTACCTATCCCATAATACTAAC
The DNA here is from genome assembly GCF_028640845.1 of Ahaetulla prasina. Classification (NCBI taxonomy): domain Eukaryota; kingdom Metazoa; phylum Chordata; class Lepidosauria; order Squamata; family Colubridae; genus Ahaetulla; species Ahaetulla prasina. The sequence goes on along the minus strand of NC_080545.1, from coordinate 100,537,873 downwards.
ATAATAATTTTCCAACTCTCGACTTATCAATATTTCTTTATCCCGACATTCCTCCTCCTCTCAAAACCATTGATACATTTTATTCCAGATTTCATGATATTCCGTTTCACCCTTGTCTTTGAGTTTTAGAGTCGGCCCGTCCATTTCTGCACAAGTCAGTATCTTGTTTAATATCTCTTCTTCAGGGGGGCTCTCTTTACTTTTCCAATTTTGTGTGAAGGACTTTTTGATTTTTCTTTAAGACATTTCACTTTCTCATCCAAGAAGTTTCCTCAGTTCTGACTAACTGGTGGGAAACTATGATCTGGACAAATGAAAACCTCCGTAGACAAACAGATGGACCATTAAGACAATCAACCCAGAGTTCTGACTGAAGGTTCAAATGATTCTACTTTGGACATGTGATGTGAAGAGAAGACATTGATGCAAGGAAAGGTAGAAGGGACACTCAGTGACCCGGTGGAAGGACTGAGATATGGTGGTACCTTGATATTCGTTGGAAATCCATTCCAGAAGACACAAAGAATACTAAAACTTGAGTACTGAGAAAACAACGTGATTTATCACGTGACTTGCTATTTCAGCCACAAGAAATAGTCACGAGACAGCCAACGTGAGCAAGTTCTTCCTTGCACGTCGAATACAGGGAGGAAGGCGAGTGCCGGGACAAGATTTCAGCTTCAAAACTGAATTCAGCCGAAAACTGAATTCAATGAGTTTTGAAGCAATGATGGGCGCACGGTTGGAAGACCTGACCTAGACAAATGAGAATTTTTCTTTGGTCAATTCCTGAGGTCAATTTTTGCAAAGTTAGAGCCAAATCTATCTGTATGGTCGCTAGGAGCATCGTAGACCGAGCCAGGTCCAAAAATGCTAGTGAATTCCTGGACTCCTGGCAGTCAGACAAATCAGCCATCGACGGGCACATAGAGATAAGCGACATGTACACACCATTCAAAACAGATAATCCGAAAGCTAAAAAAAAAACCAAAAGACTTCCTTGCCAACACCAACTTCATGGCACATAATCAGTCTATTGATCATTCGATTCCTGGGGTGCTAAGTTAGGGCCGAATCTCCAGCCTTCCCTCCCTTGATATCTTTCCCGGAGGACAAACGCGCACCTCAATAACAGCGTGTTTCTCCGTGAAGAAAAGAATCCCGCAGAAGTCCTGTAGAGGATGATGCAACTCTCAGAGGCCAGAATCGGCGACAAATATACACTCTAAACACGGCAGCATTTCCCCATGGGTTAAAAAAAAATATAGATCTTCATTTTGTACAGCATTGTTGTACTTGACACACAATGTTTGTAGGCTCCACGGTTCATCCGGCAAGAATTTCTGATGCAATTTCACAAAATGTAAATAGCTATATTACAGGAAGGGTTGAAGAATAATGTAAACCAGGGGTCCTCAACCTTGGCAACTTTAAGCCTGGAGGGCTTCAACTCCCAGAATCCCCCAGCCAGCAAAGCTGGCTGGGGAATTCTGGGAGTTGAAGTCCGCCAGGCTTAAAGTTGCCAAGGTTGGAGACCCTTGGTTCCAGATCAGTTGAAGAAGGGAGAACTGTGGATGGATCCCTCGTTTTGTTTAGTTTTGGTATTCCCAAGAGTCATCTTCAACACCAGTCTTCAAAAGCATCAATATTCTTCCCACCCTGTCCCCAAACGTGCTTTTTCAAAAGGCAACTGGACTTCCTTTGTTTTTCCTTGGAAGATGTTTCGCTTCTCATCCGAGGAGCTTCTTCGGTTCTGACCGAATGGTTGTGGATGGAAGGATTTAGATTCCTTGCAGTCGGTCTGGTCGTTCGTACTCTCTCTGAGAGTCATTGTGGCCGCTTGGAGGTTTATCTGCGCCCTCAGGGTCACCTTAGCAACCTTCCTTCCAGTCTTCACCGTTCAGTCAGAACTGAGGAAGCTTCTTGGGTGAGAAGCGAAACCTCTTCAAGGAGAAATGAGGTCCAGTTGCATTTTGAAAAAAACACCTTTGGGACAACCATGACCTGGATGACTGAGAATCTCCTATCCTGCTAGTTTGGATGGGTGGGTGGGTCCGTGGATGGATGGATGGATGGATGGGGAGAGACGGAGGATGTGAGGGATAAGAATATATAACAGATAGTGCTTGGCTTGCAACCATTAAGGGACCATTCAAAGTTCAGTCAACTGAACATTCAAAAATGTATCACAAATACCATTGACTGGTGCTAATGGTTGATACAGGTTGCTGCCAGCGTCCTAGGTATCAACCAAGTACCTTCTTATGATGTACGATGTTCCGAGTAGCGCAGTTTTTTGCAGTTCCGCTGGTGTCATTGCAGGAAGCTGCAATTTCTTGGTGTGTTTTGTAAAATTCTTGGACATGGTACCAAGTGCCCCAATGACAATGGGTATCACTGTTACGTGTTTCATCCATAGCCATGTAGTTTTGATGGCCAGGTCGCGATATTTCATGATTTTTTTCCCAGTTCTTTTTCTTCGACTCTGGCATCTCCTGGTACCGCGATGTCAACAAATTGTACATTTCGGTTTTCAACAGTTCTGATATCTGGTGTGTTGTGTTCCAAGTGACGATCTGTCTGTATTCAAAAGTCCCACAAGATCTTCACCTTCTCATTTTCTATCACTTCTTCCACTTTATGTTCCCATGACTTTTTGGATACAGGCAAGTCATATGTTTTACATAATGACCAGTGGATTTATTTAGCAACTCGGTCGTGTCTAGCTTTGTAATCGGTTTGTGCGATTTTGCTGCATTCATATATTAAATGTGAAACAGTTTCGACTTTGTTGTGGCAAAGTTGGCAGTTTGGATTGCCGGTGGATTTTTTTATTATTATAGAATAGAATAGAATAGAATAGAATAGAATAGAATAGAATAGAATAGAATAGAATAGAATAGAATAGAATAGAATAGAATTTTTTATTGGCCAAGTGTGATTGGACACACAAGGAATTTGTCTTGGTGCATATGCTCTCAGTGTACATAAAAGAAAAGATACGTTCATCAAGGTACTGTGATTATTGTTATTGTTGTTATTTATTATTATTAATTATTTTCTTAATGCCACAGGCACAGCTGAGGGCTTTCATCCCCGAAATGCTGAAATACTCAACGGGTCGCGGAAAGCCGGGCTGGGGGAAGGAGAGCTGCAAACCCATTTGGTGGCCAGAAGACATTCCCTGGGCTAACGTCCGCAGTGATGTCCGGACAGAGGAGCAGAAGCAGAGGGTAGGTCTTCAACGTCGTCTTCCTTCTACTAGCAACTGGCTTTTCTTAGGTTTGGGACACGGTGAGGCCTAGAAACTTTGGGGCTTGATTAAAGTGAGAACAAAAGGCACTCAGAAGACAGGGGTGTAAACTCCTTAATTTTACCCCCACGTATGGAGAATACCCCGCTATGGTTTCAACTGGAAAACGATGAGCATCCTAGACTGAGCCAAGTTCTAAAAAATGCTAGAGAATTCCCTTGTAAATAGAGGTGTTTACAAATCCGCGGTGTGGCTCAGGCTGTAAGAAGCCTGTTATTAAAACACAGCTGCCTGCAATTACTGCAGGTTCTAGTCCCGCCAGGCCCAAGGTTGACTCAGCCTTCCATCCTTTATAAGGTAGGTAAAATGAGGACCCAGATTGTTGGGGGGGGGCAATAAGTTGACTTTGTATATGAATATACAAATAGAATGAGACTATTGCCTTACACGCTGTAAGCCGCCCTGAGTCTTCGGAGAAGGGCCGGATATAAATGTAAACAAACAAACAAAAAAATCAGCCATCCATGGGCACGTAGAGATAAGATACGTTTGCACACCGTTCAGAAATGGCCGTCAAAAAGCTAAAAGGCCAAAACTCTTCTTGGCCAGCAATGAACGCCCCGATAAGCAGAAATTAACACCAAAATTAATACTAGACCAACAATCAAGCAATAAACAATACCCCAATCAAGGCATTACCAACTCAGACAAACCATCAAACATGAAACAACAGCCTAATCAAGGAGCCAGCTAGAATACTCCAACTGACACTGACAGGGCAGGCTACTTGTATATAAATAGAGTGCAAACCCCCCATTCCTTTCTGGACTGATGGTGTTACTTAGTTGGGTCACAAAGTCGTTCTCCTCCTCCTCCTCCTCCTCCTCCTCCTCGCAATCCCCCTCCCTTCTAGCACTGATGATGTTACCTAGTTGGTTCATGAAACAACCACAAGCCAATAACCAAGCTGAAAAACCTCTTTAATCAGATGGCTGTATTGCATTGCATCACATCCTGGAGAATCAGACTAGCCAGTTTCCCACCACCTTGGCCTTTATTTATTTATTTATTTATTTATTATTTAAATTTCTATACTGCCCTTCTCCCGAAGGACTCAGGGCAGTTTACAGCCAAAATAAAACAATCAATATAAAAGTTAAAACCAATTAAAAGCAAAAAATTCAACGTCGGCTAGACCATTTAAAAACCGATAACCCCATTTGAAACCATTTAAAAACCATTAGGCCAGTCCTGCGCGATGAAACAAGAAATGTTTTCAGCTCACGTCGAAAGGTCCGGAGATCAGGGAGTTGGCGAATACCCCCGGTGGTAGCTCATTCCAGAGGGTTGGTGCCCCCACAGAGAAGGCCCTCCCCCTGGGGGTCGCCAGCCGACATTGTCTGGCCGACGGCACCCTGAGGAGACCCTCCCTATGGGAGCGCACTGGTCGATGGGAGGCCGCCGGTAGCAGCAGGCAGTCCCGTAGGTAACCCAGTCCTAAACACAACTCATGGTTTTCCAGATAGGCTCTTTCAAACTATGAATATTAACAAGAGTCGCAGAGTTTGGAGGGACCTTGAGGTCTTCTAGTCTAGTCCAACCACGCAGGAAAACCTATATCCGTGATGGCGAACCTGTTGTGCCTCGTCCGCTTTCCCCGCAGCCGGGGCCTTCTTATCTGCTTCCGAACGCTGAGGAATGTCCTAGCATGCCTCCCGGCCCCAGCCCTGACTCCATGCCCTGACAGGCTGAGGAAGAAGAAGCGCCTCCAGCCCCCAGAAGCCTCCAGCCCCCAGCTCTGGCTCCATGCCCAGGCAAACGGAGCAACTAGACCCCTCCCCCTCCCCCACAGCATGTGAGCCTGAGGAAGGTCAATTACCAACAGCTGCAGACTGGAGTGACCCTCGCTTCAGGAGAATTGATAGGCGGCGTCAACAGAAGGAAGGGAGGGGCAGGCCTGGATAAGTGCTGAGTCATGGAGCCACACCCCATGGCCTATATAAAGGACCTGCTTTCTGGCAGTCTCTGAGTCAGGCAAAGTCTAAACATATCTTGCTGAAGTCACTTTCTGGTCTCCTGCCTGCCCTGAGGACTTTGCTAGGACTTTGGCAGAGCTGCAGAGGCACGCCTGATTCGGATTTCCCTGACCCGGCCGTCAGCGGAGGAGTGGGACACAACAGTTGGCGAGCCTATGGCACACGTGCCACAGGTGGCACACGGAGCCATATCTGTGGGCACACGAGTGTTGCCCTAGCTCAGCTCCAGCGCGCATGCAGGCACCGGCCAGCTAATTTTTGGGCCTTCCGGCCTCCAGAGGCCTCCAGGGGTGTGGGGAAGCTTCTGGAGCCTGGGGAGGCTGAAAAACAGGCCTACCAGGCCCACTGTGTCATCGTGTGCAAAAAGTGAGGGGAGGGTGGGGGGGGGGGGGGGGCACGCATATGCGGGGGGGGCAGGCGGGGTGCGTTGAATTATGGGTGTGGACACACACACGACCACCACCACCCTGTGCTCCCCCCACTTTTGGCACACGACGGTAAAAAGGTTAGCCATCCCTGCCCTGTACCACTTCAGACAAATGGATGTCCAATCTCTTCTCAAAAACTGAGAAAAAAAAGTGTTGGAGCACCCACAACTTCTGGTGGCAAGCTGTTCCACTGGTTCATTGCCCTCACCGTTAGGAAGTTTCCTCCTTAGTTCCAGGTTGCTTCTCTCCTTGAGGAGTTTCCATCTGTTGCTTCTTGTCCTGCCTTCAGGGGCTTTGGAGAATAAGTTGAACCCCACCTCTTCTTTGTAGCAATTGCTCAAATATAAGGGCCTCTGGTGGCTCAATGGACTAAGTCTGTTATTAACACAGCTGCTTGCAATTGCTGCAAGTTCAAATCCCACCAGGCCCAAGGTTGACTCCGCCTTCCATCCTTTATAAGGTAGGTAAAATGAGGACCCAGATTGTTGGGGGCAATAAAAGTTGACTTTGTATATAATATACAAATGGATGAAGACTATTGCTTGACACACTGTAAGCCGCCCTGAGTCTTCGGAGAAGGGCGGGGTATAAATGTAAAAAATATATATATATATATATATAAATGCAAATAAAAAAAAAAATATTGGAAGGTGCAAGAAATGAGAATAATATCATATTTTTGCTCCAGTAAATCTGACTCATAGGATCTTAGGGCTGGAAGAGACCTTGGAGGTCTTCTAGTCAAACCCCAAGCCAAGAGACCTCCCACCATCTGAGACAAATGGTTGTCCAATCTTTTCTTGAAATCCTCCATTGATGGAGAGAGCCCACAACTCCAGGAGGCAAGTGATTCCACCATTCTCACCGTTAGGAAATTCCTCCTCATTTCAAGGTTGGCCCTCCTTCTGAGGCGCTTCCCCCCCCCCCAATCTGCACTGGGTAAAATTTACCAAGTGGTTTAAATGTTCTCTGGGTGACAGGACCCCAAGTTTGCTTTTGTCAAGGTAACAATTCAAGAGCTGACCAGCTGATGCAATGAGGGGAATGAGTCAGCAGGATTTTTGGCTGTGATCCCTTTAAGAGCCTGTGTAATAAAAAGAGGCCCTGCTAGAGGGTTGGTTGGTTCCTCGCGTTTCTTCCCTGCTGTAATTGCTGTTTGTTTAGATACCGCTGTGTAGCACATGTATGTATAGTATTCCTATATTCCTACTGTAGATAAAAACCAGTATTAGATACAAACCACAGTTGACTGTATTTGCTCCTGGCTTGATACACGGGATAGACCTGTGCACACACTGGCAGCTCTGTAGCTGCTTGGCTGCATCTAGCAATGACCTGCCTCTCTCGGTCCCCCTGATCTTTTCTCCTCTCTCCTTCTCACCTGTCCTCAGGTGTCTTGGACCCAGGCGCTGCGGACGATTGTGAAAAACTGCTACAAGCAGCACGGGCGGGAGGATCTGCTCTACGCTTTCGAAGACCAGCAGACCCAGTCGCTGACCGCCACGCACAGTATCGCCCACCTGGTTCCCTCCCAGACGATGGTCCAGACCTTCAGCAACCCTGACGGCACGGTGTCCCTCATCCAGGTGAGGGTTTGCAGGGCGACTCAGTTCATGCCACGCCTGGGCCTGGCGTTCGGATCGTGTCTTTGGGGTGGGGTGGAGGGGAGAGAGTTCTGGGTTCTCCGTGCTGAGCGAAAGCAGGCTTGGGATCCACTCACTCACGATTAAGCCCAGAGGTTCCAGCAATTAGATCTGGGGGAAATGGGCAGATTCCGGATCTCCTGAAGGACCAAGGAATGTGATCTTTTCCCTTAAAAGCTGTGTGTGGAAACAGCATGGGACTGTTCATATTAGGGATTTTTTTTTATAGGGTTCTGTAATAGTGAAGTAAAAAGTATGTGATCATATTTTCACAGAAAAAGGAAAAATTGGATGTGCTATAATTTCCCTCCTTCTTTCCTTCCTTCCTTCCTTACTCTCTGACCTAGGCTTCCTGAAACAGTAAAAAGTACACAATTAGTCCCCAAAACCCTCTTTTTATTTCAACGGCTGTGAATTCTGTTCATTCACAGATGAGTCACAAATAGTTGTTAAAGAATCCTTCGGGATAAGGCTGACAAGCACCCGTCTTTCTCTCCCTTGACACGCTGCCAAAGACCTAATTGCCAATTAGCTTTGCAAGGCCACAAGGAGCACAAAAACAGAGCTTCAGAATTTAAACCGGCCAGACCGAACAACGCTGCTTCCTGCAAAGGCTCACGTGCCTTTGCTCCTCCTTTATGTGTCTTATGGGAGGGGCCAATCATCTCCAAGCCCTACTCCTGAGTCGTCCCTTTTGTCTTAACTGTTCTTGCCTTTTGGCAGCTCTGCACATGAGCGCACTGGGAACAGGCTCCCCCTGTTCCTCTGCCTCGCTGATGTCTGACTCTGGAGGCTCCGGAGGCAGCAAAGAACTACCAGATGGCCTTGGCCCCCTCTCTGCCTCCGACGCAGAGCCCTCATCCAAGCCTTCCCCAGACTCCAGGACTGGCCCACGTTCCTCCCCAACCTCCTCACTGTCCGACTCTGCTGCCAGGCCGCTGGCAGACCACAATACCCTTCCTTCATTCCTTCCTTCCTTCCTCTTCCTCCTCCCTCCATCTATCTTCCTTCCATCCTTTCTGCCTTCTCTTGTCTTCTTTACCACCTTTCCTTCTTTCCCTCCCTCCATCTTTCTTCCTTCCATCCTTTCTTCCTTCTCTCGTCTCCTTCCCCTCCCTCCCCTCCTTCCTCCCTCCCTTTTTTTTTATTTGCATTTATATCCCGCCCTTCTCCGAAGACTCAGGGCGGCTTACAGTGTGTCAAGCAATAGTCTTCATCCATTTGTATATTATATACAAAGTCAACTTATTGCCCCCAACAATCTGGGTCCTCATTTTACCTACCTTATAAAGGATGGAAGGCTGAGTCTACCTTGGGCCTGGTGGGACTAGAACCTGCAGTAATTGCAGGCAGCTGTGTTTTAATAACAGACTGCTTAGTCTGTTGAGCCACCAGAGGCCCTGCATTTTCCTTCCATCTTTCCTTCCTTCTCTCATCTACTTCCCCTTCCTTTCCCTAACTTCCTCCCTTTCTCCCTCCAGCTGCCTTCTTTCCATTCTTCTCTCTTTTCTTTTTTTTCCTCCCTTCTTCCCTCTCTCCGTCCCTCCCTCCCTTCCTCCCCTCATCATGATGTCATTGGTCCGATGTCTCACTGTCAGTGTGTCCCTCTCCTTCCCAACCAATACGCTCCCCTCCCTTCCCCTCGTGGATCTCCAGCCACCCACCCACCCACCCGGCTTTGTGACTACTGAGACCTCGGGAGGAGACCCTGGTGACTTTTGGGTATCTTGCAGGTTGGCACCGGAGCCACAGTGGCCACCTTGGCAGACGCCTCTGAATTGCCCACCACTGTGACGGTCGCCCAGGTGAACTACTCCGCGGTGGCTGATGGAGAGGTAAGGGGTCCCTTCAGAAGCACCCGCGGTCTCTGCTTTCATAAAACGAATGGCAGCTACGGCCGTAAGTCCGTAAGGGCTGCTTACACTCATCTCTTCCTTTCAATCGGGATCAAGTCAGGAGCCCACAACGAACCACTGCTTTTAAAAAAAAGGGTGTAAAATCGGGGCACGGTCACACGGCGACTCGCTTAGCGACCAGACGCGGCTTCAGGCCTCCGTTCCCGTCGTAAGTCGAGGACCCCCCTCGTCCTTGTGGTTCATTTCAACCGAGCTGAAACCAAGGGAGCTCAGGCTGCTCGGCAACTTCGGAAATAACGTCGGACTGAACGAGCCAATTTGGGAATCCGATAACAGTTAAATTGGGGAAGGGGAGGGAGGTTAAACCCCCCCCCCTTGCTCCCCCCCCCTCCCTTGGTCTCCAGGCCTTTGTAGCAGCCTCGTTCTCCCCACCCCCCAACAAAACGGTGTAGGATTCTCGGAGCAATAGAGGGCAGCACAAAACAGCTTTGTTTCCTCCAGAAACCGGATTTCCATCTGAAAACCAGCTAAAAATTGTGGCTTTTTTGTGTCTGCGTTCTTGATTCCGCCCTTGAAAATTTGTTCGGGAAGACAAGCCTCCATTGTCTTGAGCAAGGCTGGACCCTTTTCCCCCTCGCTCAGGCTTTTTGCAGGCACGTTAAACCCCCCTGCTCTGATAGTCCTCGACTTACGACCATAAGCCCTCGGTTTCTGACCATCAAGGAGCCTGCCCAGGCTGGCCGTAAAACTGTCATCCACACGACCTTCCACTCTAATGAGCTTTTTTTAGGCATTGGTCGTTAAGTGAACGCCGCGGTAGTAAAGCAGCCGTCATGGTCATTAAATGAACATTAAATGTTAAGTGAACCAGTGTTTTGCTCTGGGCTGTTTTTGCCAAACTTTGGAAGCCAATTATTCAGTAAAACGGTTGTAAAATGCAGGATGGTGCAAATGGCCATAAATGCAGGTCACGGGGCTGCAGGATGGGTTGGCTTACGACCACAACGGAGGACAAAATTTACGTCCCTAAGCGAGTTTTGTTAAGTGAATTTTGCTCCATTTTACGACCTTTCTCACCACCATTGTCAAGCGAATCACAGCGGTTGTTAATCTGGCTTCCCCATTGGCTTCGCTTGTTGGAAGGTCGCAAGAGGGGGATCCCATGACCTTGGGACGTTGCGACCGTCATAAATATGAGTCAGTGGCCAAGCATCTGAATTCTATTCACATGGCCATGGCAACGCTGCCGTGGTCGTAAGTGCGAAAATCGGTCGTAAGTTACTTTCTTCGGTGCTGTTCTAACTTCGAACGGTCGCTAAACAAACTGTCGTAAGTCGAGGGCCGTACCTTTCGGAGACCCGTCATAACTTTGACCACTTGCTAAATGACCAGACGTAAGTCAAGGAGTCCTGCAACAACGGGTCTCTCGTCTCCTCCATCCCGCCAGGTGGAACAGAACTGGGCGACGCTCCAGGGGGGCGAGATGACCATCCAGACCACCCAGGCCTCCGAAGCCACGCAGGCAGTGGCCTCCCTGGCCGAAGCCGCCGTAGCCGCCTCGCAGGAGATGCAGCAAGGGGCCACGGTCACTATGGCGCTCAACAGGTAAGGGAGGGGTCCCCATTTGAACCTTTCCCAGATCTCGGGAACCCATGGCTTTCTTTCTTTCTTTCTTTCTTTCTTTCTTTCTTTCTTTCTTTCTTTCTTTCTTTCTCTCTCTCTCTCTCTCTTTCCTCACTCCTTTCCTCTCTCTTCTTGCTTCTTACCCCTTCCTTCCTTTCTCTCTACTTCCTTCTTACCTGTTCCTTCCTTCCTTTCTCTCACTCCCTCTCTCTGCTTCTTTCTTACCATTTTCTTTCTTTCTTTATCTTTCTTTTCCTTCTTTCCTCCTTCCTTCCTCTCTTCTTCCTTCTTCCTTCTTTCTTTCTTTCTTTCTTTTCCTTCTCTTTCCTCCCTTCCTTCCACTCTCCTTTCTTTCTTTCCTTTCTTTCTTTCTCTCTCTCTCTTGCCTCCCTTCCTTCCTCTCGCCTTCATTCTTCCCACCTTCTTCCTTCCTCTTTTCTTCCTTCTTACACCTTCTTTCTTTGTTTCTTTTTGTTCTTCCTTCCTCTCTTTCTCTCTCTCTCTCTTTCTTTCTTCACCCATCTCACTCTCCACAGCTTTAGCTTTTCCTGCAGCTGTCACGTTCCCTTCAGCACCGGAACGACAGAACTAATCTACAAAATCTTTTTTTTTTTAAGAAATAGGGTTCTCATTTCCATTCTCCAGCGAGCAACCCAGGTTTTTTTCGGTGCATCCTCGGGAAATGCAGTGACTGGCATTTTGGGAGGGGGGGGGGCGCTGCTCGAATGCCAACGTGCTGGATGGCTGTAGGGTGGTATCCCCTTCCCCACCACCACCACCCCGGTCCCACCCAGCCTTTGCCAGCTTGCTGGCTCAGACTCTGCAGCGCAGAAGCCCAGGCCTTTCGCAGTGGGAAGCAGAGATCGCTTTCCAGGCTGGCTTTGGTAGCAGGAGATTAATAGCATCCCTGGAGGGTTGTGTTAACAAGCCTATAAGCACCTGAGCTGACTCGAGGGCCTGGTGGGGGTGGGGTGCAGAGAGAATGTCGCTACCTGTAAAAGGAGTGAGTTGGGAGGGGGGGGGAGAGCACTGCACGAAGCTGAAAGCATCAGAGAGAACAAAAACAAGCCATTTTTTTCCCCCAACCGACTTGGTGACGGTCACTGGAGAAGGGAAAGCTTTGCAGGGCCTTGTATTCCTCCCCGGCCTCGATCGGTTAATTAGGATGTGCACTTTTTTTCATCTAACAAAGGAGGATATTTGTAGCTCGGGGTTGAAAACGAGGAGTCCTGGATGCTGTCGGTGCTGGGTGGGTTTCTTGCAGACCCAACTAAGTAACATCATCAGTGCTAGAAGGGAGTGGGGTTTGCGGAGAGGAGGAAGAGGAGGAGGAGGACTGTGGGGTCCTTGGTGGTCTCTGAGCTTGGTTCTTTTCTTGTAGACGTTTCAGGACCCAACTAGGGAACAACATCAGTGCTAGAAGGGAGTGGGGTTTACGGAGAGGAGAAAAAGGAGGCTGTGGGTGCTCTCTGAGCTTAGTTCTTTTCTTGCAGACGTTTCACGACCCAACTAGCTTACATCATCAGTGCAAACTCCCATTTAGGAAGCGCCCATCTCCCTCGCAGAGGGGCTCCGGTTGGCCTACAAATGAAATATTTAAAGCACACAAAAACAGTAGATAAAATCCAAATGGAAAAGAGGCAAAAACGAATTCCAAGCTGGGGAAGGGAGAGCTTTCGGGGCCCCTTTTCTTTCTTACTGCTCATGGGTGCCCCCCCCCCATGTCCCCCTCTCTCTGGTCTTGTCTTGCAGTGAGGCGGCCGCTCACGCCGTGGCCACGCTTGCGGAAGCCACCCTCCAGGGCGGAGGGCAGATCGTCTTGTCCGGCGAAACGGCAGCGGCCGTGGGCGCGCTCACCGGGGTACCAGATGCAAACGGTAAGTCGCTCCCGAGGTCTTCTAGGACCCACAAACAACCCAGCCCCGTTGGATTGGTTTGGCTGGGAGATAGAATAAAAATGATAAGGTTGGAAGGGACCTTAGAGGTCTTCAAGTCCAGCCCCTTGCTCGAGCCGGAATCCCTCCACCATTCCAGACAAGCGGCTGCCCGCTCTCTTCTTAAAAGCCTTCTTCTTAAAAGTGATGGAGCACCCACGATTTCTGAAGACAAGCTGTTAATTGTGCTCACCGTTAGAAAGTTCCTCCTTAGTTCTAGGTTAGGTTCCGTCCGTTGTTTCCTGTCTTGTCTTCTGGGGTTTTGGAGAATAGCTTGACCCTCTCTTAGCAGAATAAAACAGAATAATGAGTTTTATTTATTTATTCTTTATTTATTCTTTAGATTTTTATACCGCCCTTCTCCCGAAGGACTCAGGGCTGTGTACAGCCAAATTAAAACAATACAATAAACAATTTTAAAACAACAAATTAAAAGAACATATTTTATAATGGCCGAAAAATTTAAAAACCGTCAAATTTGACCCGATAAAACAGAATACCCAATTTAAAATTATTAAAATTCAAAAAATTCAAAATTAAAAAATTAAGAATTAAGAATTAAGCCAGTCCCGCTTGGATGAACAAGTACATTTTCAATTCACGGCGAAAGGTCCGAAGGTCAGGTAATTGACGCAAACCAGGGGGAAGTTCGTTCCAGAGGGTAGGTGCTCCTACAGAGAAGGCCCTTCCCCTGGGGGCCGCCAGCCGGCATTGCTTAGCGGATGGCACCCTGAGAAGTCCCTCTCTGTGAGAGCGTACGGGTCGGTGGGAGGCATAGGGTAACAGCAGGCGGTCCCGTAAGTACCCGGGCCCTAAGCCATGGAGTGCTTTAAAGGAGGTAACCAACACCTTGAAGCGCACCCGAAAGACCACAGGTAGCCAGTTGGAACCCTAACCCTTGGAGGTCTTTAAGATAGGCGGTCCCACAAGTTGCAAGGCCCTATGTGGCATCGATCTAGGTAACAGCCAGCACCTTAATCCCAACTGGAAGCCATCAGTGGAAGTTATGGAGCAGGGACATCACACGGGCAGACTGAGGCATGCCCATCTCTGCTTACACTGCTGCATTCTGGAACCACTTGAAGCTTCTGAATGGCCTTCAAGGCCAGCACCGTGTAGAGTCCATGGTGGTAGTCAAGCCATGAGGTGACCAGGAGCATGAGGGACGTGTCTGAAGGTTCTCCTGATCTAGGAAAAGGATACAACCGGTTCATCAGTTGAAGTTGCGCAAAGGTCCTCTTGGCCAAAGCCACACCTGCTCATCAAGCAGAAGCTGTAAGTCCAGGAAGATAGATACACACACACACACACCTTGAAATTGTGCACCACCTTTGAATGAAGAAGTACCGCCTCCATCCAACGTCAAAGATGGAATATCCCCAGATCCAGGTGGCCCAAACACACGTGGTCTGCTATTCTTGAAAGGACTGAGTTGGCAGACCTCTGGTGGCTCAGACTGCTAAGACAGTCTGTTATTAAGAGCAGCTGCTTGCAATTACTGCAGGTTCAAGCCCCACCAGGCCCCAAGGTCGACTCAGCCTTCCATCCTTTATAAGGTAGGTCAAATGAGGACCCAGATTGTTGGGGGCAATAAAAGTTGACTTTGTATATAATATACAAATGGATGAAGACTATTGCTTGACATAGTGTAAGCCGCCCTGAGTCTTCGGAGAAGGGCGGGATATAAATGAAAAAGAAAAAGAAAAAAGGCAGACCATCCTTCACTATCTGTTACACCAGGGATCTCCAAACTTGGCAACTTTAAGACTTGCGGACTTCAACTCCCAGAATTCCCCAGCCGGGGAATTCTGGGAGTTGACGTCCACAAGTCTTAAAAGTTGCCAAGTTTGGAGACTCCTGCGTTAAACCAATCATCTCCAGATCTCTCCTAGTTTTGGGAGAGAGACAAGGGGCTCTGACCCTCATCCTTTCTCAAGACAGGAAGTCCTCGACTTACAACAGTTCCTTTAGTGGCCATTCAAAATTACCACGATACTGAAAAAAGCGACTTTTATGACCGTTTTTTTCACACGTACAACCGCTGCAGCATCCCCGCGGTTCACGTGATCAAAATTCAGAGGCTTGGCAACTGGCATGCACTTTAACGACGGTTGCAGTGTCCCGGGGTCACTTAATCCCCCTTTTTACGACCTCCTGATGAATGAGGAAGCCGAATTCGCTTAACAACCGTGTTCGCTAACTTAACGACGGCAGGGACTTGGCAACTGCGGCGAGAAAGGTTTTTAAAGGGGGCAAAGCTCACTTGACAGCTGTCTCGCTTAGCAACGGACGTTTTTGGGTTCCGTTGCGGTCGTAAGTCGAGGACGAAATGTATTAATCTTTCTGGAGAAAACAGCCCTGTCGGAATGTCCGATTTGGACTTTTTCATTCTGGAGAAAAATCCATCCAGGCGCTCGCTTAGACAATCGGCGTTACCTTCACGGCACCTGATCCTCTCCTGGGAATTTGAATCTCAAGACAAGCCAGGTTGCCCACCTGTTATTTCCACACACACACCCCGACTTCCAAGGAAAAATCTGCCTGGCTATAAGCCTTTAGACAAAGCCAATCAGCAATGTCCTTCAGAAGGGGGCTCACCCAGAAGATTAAGGATCGACCACGCCATGGGTCACGTGGACTGGCAAAAAGTGGGGAGGGTCTTAGCAGGCAGTGGACTTCAGCAGCCAATTCATCCTGTCCTAGATTGGAGACCCAGCAATGATTTATGTATTCTCTGAACCTTCCTTCTTTCCTCCCTCCTTTCCTTCCTTCTTCCCTCCCTTCCTTCCTTCCTTCTTCGTTCCCTCCTTTCCTTCCTTCTTCCCTCCCTCCCTTCCTTCGTTCCTTCCTTCTTTTCTCCCTCCCTCCCTTCCTTCTTTCCTTCCATCCTCCTTTCCTTCCTCCCTCCCTTCCTTCTTTCCTCCCTCCATCCTTCCCTCCCTCCATCCCATTGTCCTTTCTTCCTCCCTC
This sequence comes from Ahaetulla prasina, assembly GCF_028640845.1. Taxonomy (NCBI): domain Eukaryota; kingdom Metazoa; phylum Chordata; class Lepidosauria; order Squamata; family Colubridae; genus Ahaetulla; species Ahaetulla prasina. Next base: position 100,522,130 of record NC_080545.1, on the reverse strand, counting down.
CCTCCTTCTCATTGTCCTTCTTTCCTCTCTCCTTCCCATTTTACTTTCCTCCCTCCCTCCCCCTCATTCTTCCTCCCTCCCATTGTTCTTCATTCCCTCCTTCCCATTGTCCTTTTTTCCTCCCTCCCTCCTTCTCATTGTCCTTCCTCTCTCTCTTCCTTTCTTTTTCTTTCTTTCTTTCTCTCTCTCTCTCTCTCTTTTCTATGTATCTGTCTATCTATCCATCCATCCATCCATCTTCTTTCTTTTCTTCTATCTATCTACCTACCTACCTACCCATCCATCTTCTTTCTTTCTTTCTTTCTTTCTTTCTTTCTTTCTTTCTTTCTTTCTTTCTTTCTTTCTTTCTTTCTTTCTTTCTTTTCCTGCTCCCTCCTCTTAATATGTCGCTCCACATGACTCCAGTCTTCTCACGGAAAAAGTTCCATGATCTCTATCAGAGCAGCCCAAATCAAACATCCAGCATTCAGGATCACCGCATAAAGGCCGAGGCGCTTTTCCATGGCAGCTGCCATGCCGGGCAATCATCCCCTGCCGGCCCTCCTCCCGCGGGGATCCCAGCACGGCTGCCCATCCAGCCATTAGCGTCAGAAACCCAAGGGGAGAGTAGATTTCCTGAACGATCCGGTGAAATTCTAGCTCGCAAGATCACGTGATCACCCCATTCTGCAGCGGCTGCCCAGAAAGATTTTTCTACCCTGCCAGGTTCGCCACTGAAAATTACACAGGTGGGCTTAGCAGCTTTTGAACACATTTTAATTACGATTCATTTATTAGACCAACCTACAGATTGTCCTCGACTTAACGACCACAGTAGACCCCCCAACTTTTCTGTTGCTAAGTGAGGCATTTGCCAAGTGACTTTCGCCCCCCCCGTTTTACGACCTTTCCTGCCAACGTCGTTCCGCGAATCCCTGCCGTTGATAAGTTAGTCGCCCGATTGTTAAGGGAATCGTGCTTTCCTTGTTGACTTTGCTGGTGGGAAGGTCACAAAAGGGGATCACGCGACCCCGTCATAAGTTTGAATCCGTTGCCAAGCGTGTCGAGTTTTGATCCCGTGACCTGCAGAGGTCGTAACTGTGGAAAAATGGTCCTGAGTCACGTTTTCCCGTGCCATTGTGGCTTTGAACGGTCACTAAGTGAACTGTTTAAGTCAAGGAGTACCTGTGGATGGCCGCCGGACTCGCTCCCAGTGACTCAGACTGGCATGCAACTTTAAAAACAGGTGACTTGCTTATCGCCCTAAATTACTCCCTGCCAGGAAGGAAGCCCAGCGATTCTCTGCAGGAGTTCCAGCCCCCCTGGGGCACAGCACCGATTCTGGATGCCTCTCTGGGATTGAGGAGGAAGGGCAGGAAGGCCCAGAGAGACCTTGGTGCAAAATTTTTTGTAAGGTCAGGCGGGGCCTTATGCCAGCTGCCACGTCGTCGGCACAGCTCCTGTTGAGCAGCTGGCACCATCTGGATTTGTGCAGGGCCCAATAAACGCTGAAGCCTGGCACGCAAACGGATCGGCCAACCACAAGCAGATAGAGATTAACAGCCTCAGAGGGCCAGCTGGGTCCAGTGGGGAAGGCACCAGGCAAACCCTACTCCCTTCTAGCACTGATGATGTTCCCTAGTTGGGTCTCCTCCTACTCCCTACTGTTTTCCTCTTCCTCCCCCTCCTCCTCTAGTTCACAAATCCCAGCTCCATTCTAGCATTGATGATGTTACCCAGTTGGGTCATGAAATGTCTGCAAGAAAACAGCCAAGCTCAGAGAGCACCAAAGGCCCCACGGTCTTTTTCCTCTTTCTCCTCCTCCTCTTCCTCCTCCTCCTCCTCCTCTATTTCACAAACCCCACTCCCTTGCAGCACTGATGATGTTACCTAGTTGGGTCATGAAATGTCTGCAAGAAAACAACCAAGCTCAGAGAGCACCAAAGGCCCCACGGTCTTTTTCCTTCTCCTCCTCTTCATCCTCCTCTTCTTCCTCCTCCTCCTCTATTTCACAAACCCCACTCCATTCTAGCATTGATGATGTTACCTAGTTGGGTCATGAAACGTCAGCAAGAAAACAGCCAAGCTCAGAGAGCACCAAGGACCCTACTGTTCTACTACTACTACTACTCTCCCCAAACCCCACTATCTTTTAGCACCCATGATGTCCGGTTGCCTTCCCACAGAAACTCAAAGCTTCCCGTTGTCCGTAATTCCAGATTGGCTCAGCTCAGCTAGAGAATCCCACGAGTGGGGGGGGGAGGCTGCTGGAGTTTGCCAGCCTTCCTTCTGGCATTTGATTGTGGGGGGCTAACTAACCATGCCCCTTTGCCCCTTTCTAGTCTGGGGGTCCCCATCGTCTCTCGCAAGCCCCCCTGTGTCCCAATGACCTTCTCAAACAGGGACGCCAGACTTCGCTGTGCCGAAAGCAGATAATGCGACCGCAGTAATCCATGGCCAGGAAACAGCTGCGCCGAAAGCTGGCGGGAGGAAGCTTTGCACCACACAAATGCACACTCACACCCACACATACACACAGATACACAAACATGCAGGCACGCATCCTCTCAACCACCGGTCTTGCCGGGAGGTCAAGAGACCATAAGGCAGCCCTGGCCCGCCGGGTTTAAGATTGTGCTGTTCCACAAAGTTGTGAGGTTGCGTATGACATCACCACCCCTAGGGATCAACTCGGGGGGGCTTTTTGCTGTATCTTAGGGGATTTTTCCCGAAACAGAGAAGAAACGCAGCATGTTGGTGGACCTGGTCTCCTGGTTGAGCAGGGGGTTGGACTAGAAGACCTCCAAGGTCCCTCCCAGCTTTTATTCCAATTGATTGATTAATAACAGAGTTGGAAGGGACCTTCGAGGTCTTCAAGTCCAACCCTCTGCTCATGCAGGAGACCCTAAGCCATTTCAGACAAGTGGTTATCCTAAAAACCTCCACTGTTGAAGCATTCACAACTTCTGGTGGCAAGTTGTTCCACTGATTAATGGTTCTCATTGTCAGGAAATTCCTCCTTAATTCCAGGTTGCTTCTCTCCTTGGTTAGTTTCCATCCGTTGCTTCTTCTCCTGCCCTCAGGTGTTTTGGAGAACAGCCCGACTCCCTCTTCTTTGGGGCAGCCCCTGAGATATTGGAACACAGCTATCATGTCTCCCCTGGTCCTTCTTTTCATTAAACTAGGCATACCCAGTTCCTGCAACCATTCTTCGTATGTTTTATCCTCCAGTCCCCTCATCATCCTGGTTGCTCTTCTCTGCACTCTTTCTAGAGTCTCCACATCTTGTTTTATAGTGTGGTGACCAACACTGGATGCAGCATTCTAGGTGTGGCTTTACCAAGGCTTCATAGAGTGGTATTAGGACCTCTCTTGATCTTGACTGTATATCTCTGTTAATGCAATTTAGCCAGTTGTGTTGGCTTTTCTGGCTCATCTTTAAGCGATCGTCCATCAGGACTCCCCAAGATCCCTCTCGCATTTTCTACTCCTGAGCCTTGTTGTGTGTTCTCCTCCCAAACCCTGCTGCCTTTGCACCAGGGGAGAGTAAAGGGATTGTAACTTTAATCCCACACACACACAAAAGTTCTACAATCCCAGCCTTCACACCGACTGACGTCTGCCAGTAGATTAAGGCTAATCAGGAGGGTCAGCTCAGGCGCGGGGACAATCCGAGGCCCAATTCCTGGATCTCTGGAGCTTTCGTCCTGTCCCTCCTGAGGACAGCTAGCTCAGCCATTGGGGGGAAGGGGCAGGAGATTCAAATCCTTCCCCCAACCCCACTTGTTGCCCACCCCTCTCCTCCCAGCCCCCCTGAAGCTGTTGCATCAGATGGCGAGGTTGTTTTGGCTTAATCCTCCTGCGATGAAGGTCACCGGAGATGGTCTGGGTGCTTCCCACATTTGGGGGTTCGGTTTCGGAATGGGGGAACAATCTGGTGGTTTTAGAACAGGGGGTCTCCAACCTTAGCAACTTTAAGCCTGGCGGACTTCCAACTCCCAGAATCCCCCAGCCAGCAAAGCAGGGGTCTCCAACCTTAGATACTTTAGGCCTGGTGGACTTCAACTCCCAGAATTCCCTGGCTGGGGAATTCTGGGAGTTGAAGTCCGCCAGGCTTAAAGTTGCCGAAGTTGGAGACCCCTGTTGTAGAAGGTTACCCCTTTTATGCTCACCCACCCCTTCCTAAATTCAATGGCCCGTCCCCCCCTATATTTGTCGTCACTTTGTTCCTTCTGTTTATTTTTTTCCCCATCCTTTGGTCAAGGCGATCCAACTCCGGGCACTCCTCGGCTTAACGACCACACTCGAGCCCAAAAGCTACGTTGTTAAGTGAGAAATTCGTTGTGAGCTTCGCCCCGTTTTACGCCTTTTGTGCCGCCTTTGTTAAGTGAATCGCTGTCGTCGTTAAACGAGTCACATGGTTTGTTAAATGAATCTGGTTTTCCCCGTTGAGTTTGCCGGTCAGAAGGGGATCACGTGACCTCAGGGAGTCTGCGGCCGTCATAAATGTGAGTCAATAGTCCAGCATCCGCGTGTAAATCACGTGACTGTGGGGATGCTGCAATTATGGCCGTAAGTGTGAGAAATGTCACTTTTTTCAGTGCCGTCGTAACTTCAAACGGTCACTAAACGAACTGTTGTAAGTTGAGGACTACCTGTACAGCAGTTCAGTTCAACTTACAGCAATTCATTTAGTGACCGCTGAGAGTTACAATGGCATTGAAAAAATTAACCTAAGACCGTTTTTCACACTTACGGCCGTTACCGCATCCCCTGGGTCACGTGATCAAAAGTCAAAGCAGCCTCCATTATGGTTGTAAGGCGAGGACTACCTGCATAGTGACCTGTGCATTCACTTAATGACCCTCCAAAAACATTGTAAAGTCACATCCAATCCATTTTATGACTGTCACAGCAAGCTCCATCACGGTCGTAAGTCGAGGACTGCCTGTATTGTTTTGCTTAGTGACCTCGCCGTTCACTTAACAACCACCACAAAAAAAGCTAGCACGGTCACATGACCGATTCGCTTTATGACCGTCGCGGCAAGCTCCATTACAGTCCTAAGTCGACAACTACCTGTATGGGCTTGCTTAGCAACCTCTGCATTCACTTAATGACTGCTGCAGTGATCTCCTAAGGTTACACCACTGATCTGCTTTAGGACTGTCGCAGCAAGCCCCATCACGGTCCTAAGTCAAGGACCGCCTGTATTGGTTCGCTTAGTGACCTCAGCATTCCCTTAACGACTACCGCAAGAAACCTAGCCAGGTCACAGGACTGATCCACTTTACGACCGTCACAACAGACTCCATTCCGGTTGTAAATCGAGGACTACCTGTAAGAAGCATCCCGCTGGTGGGGTGGATGGGCGAGCGTAGTTGGGGGTGGGTGGGGAGGCCTCCCTGCTCAGTGGGGGTGAAGGCGATGTGGGGTGAAAGTCACTTGAATGCGGAAGAGCCGGTTTGGGGGGTTTTTCAACATTTCAACTTCGGAAAGAAAGAAAGTAAAAATAAAAAAAAAATAATCCGCTGGAAATCCTCACCTTTTGATCTCACTGCCCCCCTTCCTCCCCTCCCTCGACACTGACGGGCGCTTTTCCAATAAATCTTAATTACATCCCTTTGAAGATCGGAGGGGCTGCCCCCCAACTCAACCCCCTTGCCATTTTTAATCAGCTAGGCAGAGGGACAGAATTCCTCCCTGGCAACACAACCCCCCCAGACCGACAAAAGGATGTTGTGGGCGGCGCTCCATCCCTGGAGGTTTGGGATGGGGTCCCCTGCTTCAGCAGCGGGTTGGACTAGAAGACCTCCGAGGTCCCTCCCAACTCTTACGATTCTGTGTTCTACTTTGGAGAATTAAGGAGAACTTTCCAGACAATTAACCAGTGGAACGACTTGCCTCCAGGAGTTGTGAACGCTCCAACACTGGAAGTTTTTCAGAAGAGATGGGACAGCCATTGGTCTGAAATGGAATAGGGTCTGCTGTTTGAGCAGGGGGTTAATTTATTTATTTATTTATTTATTTATAATTTAATTTCTATACCGCCCTTCTCCCGAAGGACTCAGGGCAGTTTACAACAATATTAAAACTACAAATACAAATAGCAATTTTAAAAGCGAATTAAAACCAAATATTTAATGGCCAGGTCAACTAAAACGGTCAAAGACCGACATAAAACCCGTTTAAAATTACAATTAAAGGTCCTTTCCAACTCTTATGATTCATTCTGTGTTCTACTTAGAAGAATTAAGGAGACATTTCCTGAAAATGGAAACACTTAAATCAATGGAACGACTTGCCTCAGGAAGTTGTGGGTGCTCCACTTTTAAAAAGAGATTGGACAGCCGTTTATCCAAGTGATATAGGATCTCCTGCTTGAGCAGGGGGTTGGACTAGATGATCCCCAAGGTCCCTTCCAACTCTGTTATCCTGAATGGGTTAGGATCAAGTCCCGAACCTCTATGGCCAAGTAGTCCGTTTTTATTTTTCTCTGGTATGAATGTCCTCCCAGCCCAGTGGGTTGCCTCATTTCACATCTCTGATGACCGCAGAATCCTGGGGTTGGAAGGGACCTCGGAGGTCTTCTAGACCAACCCCCTGCTCAAGCAGGAGATCCTATTCTGTTTGTGGTTCAATGCCATAAAGAGGCTCTTAGGGTCAGATTGAAAACCAGTCCCTTCGCATACTCGAACAGGATATACAGGTACAACCCAGGGGTGAAATCCACGTACCTTCGCTACCAGTTCTCAAATGTGAGCGCACGCCTCCTCCACCCATGCGCAGAGCTTTCTGCGCATGCCCAGAGGGTCAAAAATGGGACGTGATGATGTCTAGGCGGTTGGGCAGTACAACCCCAATTTAGCCGTTGCTAAGCAAGACAGTTGTTAAGTGAGTTCGGCCCCATTTTACGACTGACTCGCATTTATGACGGTTGCAGTGTCCTGAGGTCACGTAATCCCCTTTTGGCAAATTTCTGAGTGAGAGTGAGAGACATTTCTTAAGTGAGTTTCGTCCCATTGTACAACCTTTCTGGCCACAGTCGTTAAGTGAATCACTGTGGTTGATAACAATTAGTAACCCGGTTGTTAAGTGAATCCGGCTTTCCCCCAGGGACTTTGGTTGTCAGAAGGTTGCAAAACAGGATCGCAGGAGCCTGGGACACAGCAATGGTCATAAGTACGAAGTGGTTGCCAAATTTTGATCACGTGATCATGGGGGAAGCTGCAAAGCTCATAACTTCTACAGGTGATCCTCGACTTATGACCTCAATCGAGCCCAAAACCCCTTACACGTTTGTTAAGTGAGCTTTGCTCCATTTTATGACCTTTCTTGCCCCGGTTGTTAAGTGAATCCCTGCAACTGTTAAGTTAGTAATATGGTTGTTCAGTGAATCTGGCTCCCCCGTTGACTTTGCTTGTCAGAAGGTCGCACAAGGAGATCACGTGACCGCGTCATAAATATGAGTCGGCTGCCAAGTGGCTGAACTTCGGTTACGCGACCACAGGAATGCTGCAACCGTCATAAGTGAGGGGAAATGGTTATAAGTGACTTTTTTCAATGCCATGGTCACTTCAAACGGTTGCTAAATGAACTCTTGTAAAGGCAAGGACTATCCCGCTGGTCAAAATAACTACCTTTATTCCCTCAATTTTTTTCCCAGGCCTGGTCCAGATCCCTGTGAGCATGTACCAGACGGTGGTCACCAGCCTCGCCCAGGGGAACGGCCCCGTTCAGGTGGCCATGGCCCCCGTGACGGCCAGGATCACCGACAGCACCGTCACCATGGACGGCCAGGCGGTGGAAGTGGTCACGCTGGAACAGTGACAGCCAACCAGGGCTGGATTGTGACGCCGCAGCTTCTTCCTCTCTTCTCCAATTTTTCTACACCTCTCTGGAAATGCAGTCAGGAAGCGTTGGGAGTCTTACAACTTTGGACTACGCAACCCAGAGCGGGAAAAGGGCGTGTGCCCGCTGGGTCATCAAGCGGACCCACCTGCTCCCATAGGAGTAAGGAGGCTCGTCCGGACAGGTTACGCCCCGGCTTTCTTTGCATGGATCGCCCGTTCTGAAGAAGTGTGAGGATCGGAAAGCTTTCCTGCCCTCTGTTTGTGAAGTTGGGGTCCAGGCCCCCCCTCCCTGGAGGACCCTCATTGTCTCACCATTCCCACCGAGCTCACCCCTGCCGTCCTCACTTCGAGAATTTAGGGCTGTTTTTCTCGTACGGACAAGAATTTCATGCGAGGACGAGAAACGTCGAGAAGTCTTTTGGGAAAAGACTCTTTTTCTTCCTTGAAAAGGCGGCCGAGAAAATCGCATCTCCCGGAGGAGACGATGATCCTGTTACCTGCCGATTCTGAATCCGTGTCCAGGACTCTGGTAGCCAGGTGGGATCGGACTTCCCTCCTTTCCGTCTGAAAGTCCATGTTAGATGGCTCATCCGAGAATCCTTCACTGGTCTTTTTTGGCTTTCTTCCTCCTCTGCCCTTGGCAGTTACGAAAGGTCGAAAGAAAGAGGCAGGGGTCACGCTGCAAAGAGGCTATCCCCTTCCTCTCAATTCCTTCCGCCTGCCCCGCCCCCCTGTTTTTGATCCACGGACCCTCAAAATAATCTTTCCCGCGATGGTTTCACCGTTTTGATTTTGGATCCCTTTCCCATCGACGGGTTTCCCCTTGTATGGATGGCGCCTAGTCGGAAACCTTCCTTAAAAACCCCTTTCTCAGTTAAGACCCCTGTGGGGCAGTCCTGGCCCTCCACCCCATAACCCATCATCCTTGCCAGTAGCTCTTGGCCACTGGCATCCAAGTGCATTCGTGCAAATGTGTGATGTCTCTCCGTTCCCCCTTCCTTCCTCCCTCCCTCCCTCCCTCCCTTTTTCCTTTCTTTCTTTCCACCCTACCTCTATTCCCTCTCTTTATCTCCCCTCCCTTCTCTCCTTCTCTTCATTCGCTCTCTTTTCTGTCCTTCCTCCTTTCTTCCCTCCCTCTTTCCTTTTCTGCTTTCCTTCTTCCCTCCTCCCAATTTTTATTTTTCTCCTCCTTCTCTCCTTCTCTTCATTCGCTCTCTTTTCTGTCCTTCCTCCTTTCTTCCCTCCCTCTTTCCTTTTCTGCTTTCCTTCTTCCCTCCTTCTATTTTTTATTTTTCTCCCCTCCCTTCTGTCCTTCTCTCTGTTTCCTCTTTTCCCACCTTCCTCCCTTCCTTTTTCCCTTCCCTTCCTCCCTCTCTTTCTCTCCCCTTCCTCCCTCCCTCCTTCCTTCTTTCCTCCCTGCCCACGGATGACCCCTGAATAGCCCCAGGTGGGAGGTGAGAGTGGGGAGGGAAACGGCCCTTGAATGGGTGGGTGAGAAGCAGTTCATCCCCACCTAAGGTTCAACTGAGCAGTTACATCTCCTATTTGGGAGGGGGGGTGGGCTTCCAGGGAGACCCCCCCCCGCCACCCACTCCTGAAAATTGCTGAAGAAAAAAACCCAATCCACTCCATTTTTCCACATGGAGACCCCCACAGTACTTAACTATTCTGTCCTTTGTCGCAGAATATCAGTTTTTCAAGGCTGTTTCTCTCCTCTCTCTCTCCCCCTCTCTCTTTCTCTCTTTCCCCACCGGTCTCCTTCCAGGTTCCTGTCCTTTAAACCTGGCTTCTTCTTTTTTTCTTCTTTTTTTTCGATTTCAAACAAGGAGGGGGGGGTGGGAAATAGAGAGGAAAACCTACAAGGGTCCTTTGCAGACATGTTTTCTTCCGGACGTAAATAGAGGAGACGTTTTTCCTTCCTAGGTCTTTGATTTTGATTTTGCTTTTGATTTTTGGTTGTCGTCGTTTTTCATTTTTTAAATATTATTTTTTATTGTCGTTGTAAAGAGACGTCAGATGTGACTTTAAAGTTGGTGTTCCTTTTTATGTTTCTTTTTGCCCTCCCCCCGGTGACAGAATAAAGTTCTGATAGACTGAGAAATTATTTCCCTGAGACCCAAAGAAGAAGAAGAAGAAAAATCCTCTCCTGTCAAAAGCATGGGGTTTCCCCTGTTGTTTCCCCCAATTCTGTCTATTTCCTCATTCAATAAATTGTTACAGATGTGTCCAGAGGTCGCCCTTCTTTCACATTTCTTTGTCTCTTGCCCAGGTCAAAAGTCACAAAGGGGTTGGCTTAGCCCAGGTGCGTCTCCAAACTTGAAGACTTGTGGACTTCAATTCCCAGAATTCTCTAGTCATCCATGCTAGGGGCCCAACGTTCAAGACTTGTGGGCTTCAACTCCCAGAATTCCCTAGTCATCCATGCTAGGGGCCCAAAGTTCAAGACTTGTAGACTTCAATTCCCAGAATTCCCTAGTCATCCATGCTAGGGGCCCAACGTTCAAGACTTGTAGACTTCAACTCTCAGAATTCCCTAGTTAGCCATATTAGGAGTCTCCAAACTAAGACTTGTGGACTTCAATTCCCTAGTCATCCATGCTAGGAGCCCAAAGTTCAAGACTTGTGGACTTCAACTCCCAGAATTCCCAAGTCTCTGGTGGCTCAGACTGTTAAGACAGTCTGTTATTAACAGCAGCTGCTTGCAATTACTGCAGGTTCAAGCCCCACCAGGCCCAAGGTTGACTCAGCCTTCCATCCTTTATAAGGTAGGTAAAATGAGGACCCAGATTGTTGGGGGGGGCAATAAGTTGACTTTGTATATAAATATACAAATGGATGAAGACTATTGCTTAACGTAGTGTAAGCTGCCCTGAGTCTTCGGAGAAGGGCGGGATATAAATGCAAATTAAAAAAAGTCAGCCATGCTAGGGGCCCAAAGTTCAAGACTTGTAGACTTCAACTCCCAGAATTCCCTAGTCAGCCATATTAGGAGTCTCCAAACTAAAACTTGTAGACTTCAATTCCCAGAACTCTCTAATCAGCTGGTTGGGGAATTCTGGGAGTTGAAGTCCACAACTCTTAAAGTTGACCAATTTGGAGACCCCAACTGAATCACTACAGCTATGATGTGAATATGGTTTCCCCGTTGACTTTTTTGCTTGTCAAAAAAAGATCACCTAACCGCGGGCCGCTGCCACCGTCATAAATACGAGTCAATGGCTAAGCGCCCAGGTTTTGATTCCTATGTGTGAAAACCAGTCTCGTTGCTTTTTCCACTGCCCTTGTAACCGGTCACTAAACGAAAGTTTGTAAGTCGAGTATTGTGAGGTCCCTTGCACCCACGATGTTTCGATGAGCATCGCCCATCGTGCCGCGTCTACGAACAGCCGAGATTCCTAAACTCCGGTTCAGCTGGCCAAAAGTTCAAACGGAACCAGGATCTGTTTCCGACAGTTTATGTCTCTAACAACCCAGGAGAGATCTTAAGAACTGGGGCCAATTATAGCTTATAGCTCTATAAGCTGCTAAACCCCGAAGCTGAAGGTTAAACCGGCTGTCTCCATCGCTCAGAATAGAGACATTTTTGGAACATGAGAATTACGGAGATTCCCAGTCCTCCAGGTCCTGGTTGTCCCAAAGGTGCTTTTTACTAATAATAATAATAATAATAATATTTTAATTTGTATACCGCCCTTCTCCCGAAGGACTTTTCAGGAGGCAACTGGACTTTCTGGTTGTTCTTTGAAGTTGTTCTTCTTCAGCTCTGACTGGATCCATCTATCCATCATCCAGTCAGAGCTGAAGAAGCTTCTTCAGCTCTGACTGGATCCATCTATCCATCATCCAGTCAGAGCTGAAGAAGCTTCTTGGATGAGAAGCGAAACATCTTCAACGGAAAAAAAACCCCAAAAAGTCCAGTGGCCTCTTGGAGAAAAAAAAAAAAACACCTTGGGGACAATTTTTGGTACCTGCGTACCTTGAATAGATTTTGGATCAATGGGGCAACTGGGATCCTTTCACGTTTCTGGTCCTGGAATCAAATTCAAAGAGAGGGAAGGACTTTCAGAGTCATCGGCAAATAAATGTGATTAAATAAAGAGATAACTTCAAAGTCCTACCGAATTTAGACCGAAAAGAACAAGCAATTTTGTTCATCCAGGTTGGTGATTGACACTGGAGAAGAGAAAACTTTGCATGGCCAACCTCATCATTCAAATGTGTTGTTTTTTTAAATCTACAGGTAGTCCTCAACTTACGGCCACAATCAAGGCCAAAATTTCTGTCGTTAAGCAAGACATTTGTTAAGTGAATTCCTCCCTCCCCCTCCCGTGTACGACCTTTCTTGCCGTGGTTGTTAAGTGAATCACTGCCATTGATAAGTTAGTAACCCGGTTGTTAAGTGAATCTGGTTTCTCCCCTGCTGACTTTGCTAGTCAGAAGGTCGCAATAGGGGATCACGTGACCGTGGGTCGTAAGTATAAACCAGCTGCAGCAACGGTCGTAAGTATGAACCATCTGCAGCAACGGTCGTAAGTATGAACCAGCTGCCAAGCGTCTGAATTTTGATCGCATGAGCGCGGGGATGCTACAAAAGCCGTAAGCGTGAAAAACGGTCGTCACTTTGTTCACCGCCGTCGTAACTTTGATATGGTCGCTAAAGGAACCGTTATAAGTTGAGGACTCTGTACTTCAGGATGGACTGTGGGAAGCTCTTTTCTTGAATCTGTTTGGGCAAGCGTCAGGGCAGGGAATCACGGGCCCAGCCATTGGTTCTTTTGGATCCAGAAACAACACACCAGGGACCAAAAGTGATTTTAAGCTTATTATCTCTTTTATTCATTAAACACGAAACTCAAGTCAACCGATCGTTTAAAAATGCATCACAAATACGATTGACTGGTGCAAATGGTTGATATGGGTTCTGCCAGCGTCCTAGGTAACTATCAACCAAGTATCTTCTTAAAATATACGATGTTCCGAGTGGCGCGGTTTTTTGCAGTTCCGCAGGTGTTATTTCAGGAAGCTGCAATTTCTTGAAATGTTTTGTAAAATTCTTGGACATGGTACCAAGTGCCCCGATGACAGTGGGTATCACTGTGACGTGTTTCATCCATAGCCGTGTAGTTTCGATGGCCAGGTCACGATATTTCATGATTTTTTCCAGTTGTTTTTCTTCGACTCTCGCATCTCCTGGAACAGCAATTTCAATAAACTACGCTTCGGCCCTCAACAACCGTAATCCGTCTGTATTAGAAAGTCCCACATAATCATCGCCACCTCGTTTTCTATAACTTTTTTTCCACTTTGTGCTCCCGTGACTTTTCGGATACAGGTAAGTCGTATTTTTTACATAATGACCAGTGGATTAATTTTGCAACTCAATCACGTCTAGACTAAAGTTGCTTAACATTGTAAGCCGCCCTGAGTCTTCGGAGAAGGGCGGGATATAAATTCAAATTTTTTAAAAAAGTGATTTTAAGCTGCTTCTTGTTGTTGTTATTATTCTCAAGCACACGTAATCAAAAGCATAATGTTTCAAGAAAAAAATTGGAGAATCATTTGTCCCAGATGGTTAAAGTTCCAATAAAGGAGAATATTTGTAGCTCAGGATTGAAATGAGGGATCCTTGGTGATCTCTGAGTTTGCAGACGTTTCGTGACCCAACTAGGTAACCTCATCAGTGCTAGTCAGGAGTATTAGACTCTCGAGTACCAATGCTGAGCAATTTGTAAACTGGCTTGATTGATCAACTAACATCCTATGGCATTTCAGGACCCCTCCACAAATGGATATCTGCTTTTCTGTCTAACAGACAACAAGTGGTCAAAATTGGCAATGCTCTATCAAATCCTGTTCCTGTCAAGAGTGGCGTTCCTCAAGGCAGCGTCCTTGGACCAACACTCTTTATTCTATACATTAATGATCTTTGTGACCATATCTCAAGTAATTGTGTTCTCTTTGCTGACGATGTCAAACTATTTAACACCACAGACAACACTTCTATCATTCAAAACGACCTTGACCATCTAACCGCTTGGTCTAAAAATTGGCAGCACCAAATTTCAACCAGCAAATGCTCAGTCTTACATATAGGAAAAAAGAACTCTAAAACTAAGTACATACTAGATGGACATTACCTTACAGACGACCCCCATCCCGTTAAAGACCTTGGAGTTTTCATGTCAAATGATCTAAGTGCCAAAGCCCACTGCAACTACATAGCAAAAAAAGCTCTAAAAGTTGTAAACCTAATTTTGCGTAGCTTCTTTTCCAAAAAACACCACACTACTAACCAGAGCATATAAAACATTTGCTAGACCAATTCTAGAATACAGCTCACCTGTTTGGAACCCTCACCACATCTCTGACATCAATACAATTGAACGTGTCCAGAAATATTTTCCAAGAAGAGTTCTCCATTCCTCTGAAAACAACAAAATACCTTATCCCACCAGACTTGAAATCCTAGGCTTAGAAAACTTGGAACTCCGTCGCCTTCGACAAGACCTAAGTTTAACTCACAGAATCATCTATTGTAATGTCCTTCCTGTCAAAGACTACTTCAGCTTTAATTGCAATAATACAAGGGCAACCAATAGATTTAAACTTAATGTAAACCGCTTTAATCTAGATTGCAGAAAATATGACTTCTGCAACAGAATCATCAGTGCTTGGAATACTTTACCTGACTCTGTGGTCTCTTCCCATAATCCTAATAGCTTTAACCAAAAACTTTCTACTATTGACCTCACCCCATTCCTAAGAGGACCATAAGGGGCGTGCATAAGCGCACAAACGTGCCTACCGTTCCTGTCCTATTGTTTTTCTTTTCTTCTTCCTATATATGTTTATATGTGTATATACTATATAATCTTTTTGTATGATGTTGTGACAAAATAAATAAATAAAAATAAATAAAATCATCATTTATTCATTGATTTCATAGAAGTCGAAGGAGTCAAAAGAAAAAAACAAAGTCCAGTTGCCTTCTGGCAAAGCACCTTTGGGGCAAGGGGTCCTTGAGGTCATCCAGTCCACCCCAGGCTCAGGGCAGGAGCCCACATTCGAGTTTTGGTAAGAAAAGGGCCAGCCAGCCTTCTGCTTGAGCAAAACCAATAAAGAGACACTCCGAGTCACTGGGGTTTTTTTTTGTCACACTTTTCTAACCAGAAATGATGGTTGTACAGTGTGGAAGAGATCAAGGACTGCACACAAACGCACCCACACGCATAACACAACACAAAAACGCACACATTTCTTTCTTGGAAGGTGCCTCATAAAAATCTTAAGGGAAAGTTTCACTATTAACGAAGATGCAAGTTGTCTTCGACTTAACAACAGTGACCGTTTGGAGTTACAACGGCACTAAAAAAAATGACTTATGACCATTTTTCGCACTTACAACCGTTGCAGCATTCCCCCGTGGTCATGTGATCAAAATTAAGAAGCTCGGCAACTGGCATGTACTTATGACGGTTGCAGTGTCCCGGGGGTCACGTGATCCCCTTTTGCGACCGTCCAGCTAGCAAAGTCAAAACCAGATTCGCTTAAGAACCGTGTGACTAAATCACGGCAGTGCTTCATTTAACAACTGTGGCAAGAGAGGTCGTAAAAATGAGGCAAGCCCCACAGCTACTGTCTCGCCGAGCAACATAATTTTTGGACTGAATTGTGGCCATAAACCGAGGACCACCTGTATGTCCAAAAGGAAGGAAGTATTCTTGGTTTCACACAACCAACATTCTTTTTTGTGTGTGTGTAAATTTATTTTACTATTTTATAGACAAACAAACACTTAATACATCAGTCAGTCCTTCCATGTCTCTCATCTCAGTGTTTCTTCAGTGACTTCATCTTCTTATTGTTCCTCCTGCCTTCATTTTCTCTTAATCTATTTACAACATCTCTCCAAAAATGCAATATTTTAATTATACCATTCTCTTAGATAATTATTAAATTGTTTATCTAGCCTGATTTTTATTTTTATTGGATGGGTTTTTAAAATTGTGTTATTTTACAGGGGAGTATGTTTTTTAACGTTTTGGGCATTTCAATTAGTTTTTTAAGGGTTGTTTTTAAATTATTGTGTGTATTTATATTTTATCTGCCTGTTCACCGCCCTGAGTCCTTCGGGAGAAGGGCGGTATACAAATTAAAATATTATTATTATATTATTATTATTATATCTCTTTTCTAGCCAATAGCAAAAATGACCCCATATCTTAAAATATTCTGTATCTTCTCTTTCTTTAATTATCAAAGTTAATCTATTCATTTCTGCACATTCTAGAATTTTTTTTAATTACTTCCCCTTCCAGGGGAATTTTCTGTGCTTTCCAAACAATCCTCGCTGCTGTTATTACCTGTATAATTAAATATATATTTTCTTTACTAATTTTCTCTGAGGGATGCGGTGGTTCAGTGGCTTAAGACGCTGAGCTCGAAAGGTCGGCAGCTCAGCGGTTCGAATCCCTAGTGCTGCCGTGTAACGGGGTGAGTTCCCATTACTTGTCCCAGCTTCTGCCAACCTAGCAGTTTGAAAGCATGTAAAAAATGCAAGTAGAAAAAATAGGGACCACCTTTGGTGGGAAGGGAAGAGCGTTCCGTGCGCCTTTGGCATTGAGTCATGCCGGCCACATGACCACGGAGACGTCTTCGGACAGCGCTGGCTCTTCGGCTTTGAAACGGAGATGAGCACCGCCCCCTAGAGTCAGGAACGACTAGCACGTATGTGCGAGGGGAACCTTTACCTTTACTTTTAATTTTCTCTGGAAGGATACCCAATAGGAACAACTCCGGTTTTAAATCGATATGTCACAACCAACATTCTTGAGGTAAAAACCTGGCTTGGCGCCTGGAAAATGTCGTTTTCTTTGCCGGATCCCGGTTTGAAGGATGTCAGTTAACTGATGGCCTTAAACCAAGCTTGGGCTGATGGACAGACTGGCATATGGAGTTGTCCCACCTTTCGATTATTTTACTGGGCCAGAAATGTTTTAAAGTCACGGTCTGAATGCCCGATTTGACTTTTTAAGCCCTAGACAGCTTAAGGCGCAGTTCTCAAAAGAGGAATCTTCCTTATAAAATGAGCTTATCCAGACATTAAGGTCATCGACCCAGGATTCTTAAAGTCACACGTTTCCACTTCTTCTCACAAAGCACGGGATAAGTTGAAATATTGCATCCAATTTTGGTCGCCACGATATAATAATAATAATAAAAAGATGTTGAGACTTTAGAAAAAGTGCAAAGAAGAGCAGCTAAAATGATTAAAGGCCTGGAGATTAAAAACGTAGTAAGGTTTGCAGGAATTGGGTTTGGCCAGCCTGGAGAAAATAAGGACTGGGGAGGACATGATAGCAGGGTTCCGGTATTTGAGGGGCTGCCCCAAAGAAGAGGGTGGGGGGGGTGTCCAGCTATTCTTGTATATAAATGTAAATAATAAATAAATAAATAAATAAATATTCTCCAAAGCCCCTGAAGGCAGGAGAAGAAGCAACGGATGGAAACTAACCAAGCAACCTGGAACTAAGGAGAAATTTCCCGATTGTGAGAACAATTAACCAGTGGAACAGCTTGCCACCAGAAGGTGTAAGTGCTCCAACCATGCAGGTTTTTTAAGAAGAAATTAGAATAGAATAGAATTTTTTATTGGCCAAGTGTGATTGGACACACAAGGAATTTGTCTTGGTGCATATGCTCTCAGTGTACATAAAAGAAGAAGAGAAAAAATACCTTCATCAAGGTACGACATTTAAAACACAAACGATGGTCATAGGGTACAAATTTAACACTTAATGCTACAACACTTAATGATAATCATATGGTACAAATAAGCAATCAGGAACAATCAATATCAATATAAATCATAAGGATTGCCAGCAACAAGTTATAGTCATACAGTCATAAGTGGAAAGAGATTGGTGATGGGAACGATGAAACGATTAATAGTAGTGCAGATTCGGTAAATAGTCTGACAGTGTTGAGGGAATTATTTGTTTAGCAGAGTGATGGCCTTCGGGGAAAAACTGTTCTTGTGTCTAGTTGTTCTGGTCTGCAGTGCTCTATAGCGTCATTTTGAGGGTAGGAGTTGAAACAGTTTATGTCCAGGATGTGAGGGGTCTGCAAATATTTTCACGGCCCTCTTCTTGATTCGTGCAGTATACAGGTCCTCAATGGAAGGCAGGTTGGTAGCAATTATTTTTTCTGCAGTTCTAATGATCCTCTGAAGTCTGTGTCTTTCTTGTTGGGTTGCAGAACCGAACCAGACAGTTATAGAGGTGCAAATGACAGACAACCATTTGTCTGAAATGGTATATAGGGTTTCCTGCCTGAGCAAGGGGTTGGACTAGAAGACCTCCAAGGTCCCTTCCAACTCTGTTATTCAGTTTTCTTTAACAGACAGTTTAAACCCAGTTTGATTTGCAGTGCCTTTTTAAAACTGTGATTTTCGCACGCTTGAAAATGTCTGTTTGGAAGGATGGCACAGGATCGTTCAATGGATTCTCGTTTTATGGCAAGGGGTTTGTTTTTTACCCCGAGTTTGAATACTTCATGAGTAGAAAATAAATGGAATACAGGTAGCCCTAGACAAAGGACCACAATTGCACCCAAAATGTATGTCGCTAAGCGAGATAGTCATTAAGTGAATTTTGACCCATTTTAGCCAGTTGCAAAGCGCTTCGAATTTTGATCACGTGACCACAGGATACTGCCACCGTCGTAAGTGTGAAAAACGGGTCTAAGTCATTTTCGGTGCCATTCTATGTTTGAACGGTCACTAAATGAATCGTTGCACATCCATGACTATCTGCATAAGAGATGTTCTCTATTCCACCCAATAATCTCCCTAGGCCAATTTCTTCGGTTTTCTCCCGTGTAAAGCCTGAAGATGACGAATGAGACTTCGTCGAAACGTCGCCAAGACACTTCCAATTTTACGTGGGAGAAAACCCGAACAACCAAAGACCTATATATATATATATATATGTAGGTCTTTGGTTATTCGGTTTTCTCCCACGTAAAATTGGAAGTGTCTTACGACGTTCGACAAGTCTCATTCGTCATCTTCAGGCTTCAGCTTCGTGCTTCTGGGAGCAATGTGTGATTGCAGCTGTTTCTTCCTTTTTAACTGCTAGTGGGGGTTTGAACTGATTGGGTGGGAGCTTGGCTGTGCTCTGATTGGATGGGGTTTTTTTTGTGCTCTGATTGGCTGGGGGGGTGTCCTGTTTGGGTGGGGGCTTGGTTGTGCTCAGATTAGTCTGAGTTGCAGGGGGATTTGAGCTGCTGAGCTGCACTGCTGCTGTTTGGCTTCGTGGTCGTAGTCGTGCTACATCTTCATAGTGGGTGTCAGTCTGCTGCATGTATGGATTGGAGGGGTTTGAAATGGCTAATGTTGCAGCTGCGGTCTGGCTTCTGGTCCTTGGTCGTGCATCCTGATCAGTGTGGGTTTGGGTCCGTTTTCTGGGTGGATGTGTGGTGGTGACATCCTGTGTAGACCTCGTGAGTGTGGGTCTGGTGTCATTCCTCGTGTTAAGGACTCGTTTGTCAATAAGGGCAGGTTTCCAATTTTACGCGGGAGAAAACCCGAATAACCAAAGACCTACATACAAACACCCGCGAAAACCTCAGAAAACACACACACACACACACATATATATATATATATACACACACAGATACAATCATTTATTTATCCATTTATTAACAATTTTTCAAGGCAAGAGACAATATATTTGAATTACAAGGAAATACATTTGGGCAAGACATCAGCAAAACTCAAATGGTTAAAAGTTGGCGAGCCAATAGAAAGATCTGCCTATGACATCCAGGGAGGGGGTGGGACTAGATGATCTTTTAGGTCCCTTCCAACGCTTCACAGACACAGAATGGGTCGGGATCTGTTTTATTTATTTATTATTTATTTATTTATTTATTTATTTATTTTATTTGATTTTTATACCGCCCTTCTCCCGAAGGACTCAGGGCGGTGTACAGGCAAAATAAAACCAACAATACAAATATACACGATTTAAATACCCTTAAAAAACTTATTTAAAATTAGCCTGATGTTAAAAAATTATCGTCAATTAAAACCCCATTTAAAATTTTGCCGAAAGACCTTTAAAAAAGAGATCAAATCTATCCAAGCCATGAAATCGGAGCATCTATCAGTTATCATAAGGGATACACGTAGTCCTCGAATTAGGACCACAATTTTGAGGTAATTCCCGTCGCTAAGCGAGGCAGTTGTTAAGCGAGTCGCCGACAATTTGCAACCTTTTTGCTCTGGTCGTTAAGTGGATCTGACTTCCGCCATCGGCTTTGCTTGTCGGAAGCCAGCAAAAGGAGATCCTGTGGCATACACCCCCAGGATGCGACCGTCATAAATATGAACCCCTTGCCAAGGGTCCGAATTTTGATCACATGACCATTGGGAATGCCACAAGGGTCACTAAGTGTGAAAAATGATCCTAAGTCAGGGGTGGGTTCTACTTACCTCCGCTACTGGTTTCTGCAGCTTCTGTACATGCGCAAATCATTTATGATGACATCCGGGCGGGTGGGCGGAGCCTACCACCGCCGTTACTACCGGTTCGCACGAACCGGACCGAACCAGGAGCAACCCACCACTGTCCTAAGTCCCTTTTTATTTCCGTGCCATGGTAACTTTGAACGGTCACTAAACAAACCGTTTAGTGTAAGTCGAGGACAATCTGTGTTTTAGCGCCGCTTCAGTTATGATTGTTATTTCTTAAATGTAGATGCCAGCCATCTCAGAGTTTGTGACTCTGAGCGGCTTACAATAAATAAAACAGACCGACGAAAACAATATTAAATATTTAAAAAGACCAAAAGGACGAAAGATTCAAGCTTTCTCCCCAAACTTTAACAAAGAGGCGGCCTTCATCCAACAGCCCCAATTCCTAAATTCACCTTTCTTTTTTTTAAAAAAATAATAATTTCTACATTTTTCTTTAAGATATATAAGTATTTAGTAAACAGTGTGTTGTCCGGGTCATTTTACATACACGTAATAATAATAATTCATTGCTTGTACATAATAGTATTCTTACAACTTCTAATTTCTAGTTCGTATTATCTAACCCAGGGAGGGAGGGAGGGAGGGAGGGAGGGAGGAAGGAAGGAAGGAAGGAAGGAAGGAAGGAAGGAAGGAAGGAAGGAAGGAAGGAAGGAAGGAGGGTAGATGGATGATGAATGGAATGAAAGAAGGAAAGGAGAAAGGGAGGGAAGGAGGGAGGAAGGAGGGGTGGATGGATGATGAATGGAATAAAAGAAGGAAAGGAGAAAGAGGAAAGGAGGGAAGGAAGGAAGGAAGGAAGGAATAAATAGAGGGAGACAGGGAAGGAGAGGAAGGAAGGAGAGAGGAAGGAAGGATGGTTGGATGATGAATGGAATTCTGGGAGTTGAAGTCCTCCAGGCTTAAAGTTGCCAAGGTTGGAGACCCCTGATTTAACCATTGATAAAACAAATCCCAAATTTAAAAAAAAAACATTGTGTCTCCTTTGTCCTTTGCCTTTAATCCTAACCTATCCATTTCCGCACGGTCAAATATATATATATATATATTATTACATTTTCATCTGTAGGAGTTGCCTCGTTTTTTCCAATGTTGTCTGCAAATAAATTTGCCTAGTTTCTGAGCCCATCCAAAATGCAAGGTCGATCAATCCACCTGAGTCTGTGGTGACCGGCTAAGCCACCCACCACCGCTATCCTACTCACCCTTAACCAAGGTTAAACAAAAATGCGCTTAAGGTATTTTGCAAATGCAGCGCGGGAAAATCTAATTAGGCACCCGAGCATCGTTAAATATTGGTAATGACCTCGGTGCACCTCCGCACCTGGCCGGCTCAGCCCTTTCCTTAAGGAGATCATTTCAAGAGCGATTAACTTAACCCAGGGCGCCAAGTGCCACTCACAATATTTTAATATTATTTGGGTTGGGTTCGTTGATTGTTCTCCTCTGCCCTGGACAGGACTTGGGTGTTTCTGCTGTACATCAGATCTGTCCGTTGTAGGAAAACAAAATGAATACATGTTGAATTTTTTTAAAAAACCACTTTTTTTGTGTGCGCATAATCTTGTCTAGTTTTGTTCTGCTTTTGTGTTTCTTTTTCTCTTTTTTCCTTTTTTTTGGGGGGGGGAGTCAGTATATTAATGTTTTGAATAAAAATGAAAAGATTTGTCAGTTTTGGGACAGAAAACCAGTATTTCTGGATTTTGAGAGCTGTATGTAATGTAATTTCATTTTAATGGATGCTGATTAGTGTACATTCAAAGTGACAATAAAGTTATTATTCAATATTCTATTCTGTTCTGTTCTTTTTTGTGTTCTGTTCTGTTCTATCCTATTTCAATATTCTACTCTACTCTACCCTATTCCCATTCCCATTCCCATTCCCATTTCCTTCCCTTCCCTTCCATTTTTTCTATTCTATTCTCTTCTGTTCTGTTGTGGTTTTTTTTTCTATTCTGTTGTGTTGTGTTCTATCCTATCCTATTTCAATATTCTACTCTACTCTACTCTACTCTACTCCACTCCTCTTCCCCTCGCCTCCCCTCCCCTCCCCTCCTTCCCTTCTCTTCCAGTCTATTCTGTTCTGTTCCGTTCTGTTCCGTTCCATTCCATTCCATAAATCCCTGCCAGGGACCAGTCTCCAGAGCAGGAACAGGGTTGGGGGTGTCCCCCCCCACTCCCACATCTCAGCCTCTCCCCCAGCCTTGTGCCTGCTGGGCATTTGACATTATTTTTAAGTCCAGAGAGGCCTAATCCCAGCCTCATCCGATATCCGCAGAGCTTAGTCCAAATACGCCAAGCGGACTGGCCTAGATTTCGTCCACGCAGCCGGCTCGCTCGGGGACAAACGGGGAATCGCATTAGCATCTCACCGGGTTGGGGAGGGGGGGAGGGAATGAGGGGGGAGGTGGGCAGGGGGATCTTCAGCCCAAGGAGGGCCAAGGTGCTCAGAGAAGCCTTGGAAGCAGGAGGGGGCTTAGGTGATTCTGGGTGGGGGGGGGGGGCTGGCACTGCACAATCCATCCAACAGTTCTCTGAGCCAGCATCCATGATACCGAGGGAGGGAGGGAGGGAGGGAGAAGGAAGGAAGGAAGAAGGAAGGAAGGAAGGAAGGAAGGAAGGAAGGAAGGAAGGAAGGAAGGAAGGAAGGAAGGAAGGAAGGAGGGGTAGATGGATGATGAATGGAATGAAGGGAGGAGGAGGGAGGAGGAAGGAAGGAAGGAGGGTGGATGGATGATGAATGGAATAAAGAAGGAAAGGAGAAAGAGGAAAGGAGGGAAGGAAGGAAGGAAGGAAGGAATAAATAGAGGGAGACAGGGAAGGAGAGGAAGGAAGGAGAGAGGAAGGAAGGATGGTTGGATGATGAATGGAAGGAAGGAAGGAGAAAGGGAGGAGGGAGGGTGGAAGGAAGGAAGGAAGGAAGGAAGGAGAGGAAGGAGGTAGATGGATGATGAATGGAATGAAAGAAGGAAAGGAGAAAGGGAGGGAAGGAGGGAGGAAGGAGGGGTGGATGGATGATGAATGGAATAAAGGAAGGAAAGGAGAAAGAGGGAAGGAAGGAAGGAATAAATAGAGGGAGACAGGGAAGGAGAGGAAGGAAGGAGAGAGGAAGGAAGGGTGGTTGGATAATGAATGGAAGGAAGGAAGGAAGGAAAGAAGAAAGGGAAGGAAGGAAGGAAGGGTGGATGGATGATGGGTGGAAGGAAGAAAGGAGAAATAGGAAGGAAGGAAGGAGAGGAGGGAGAGAAAGAGAGAAAGTAGACAGAGAAAGGATGGGTAGATGAAAGGAAGGAAGAAAGCTGGCAAGGAAAGAAGAAGAAAGAAGAAGGAGAAAAGCCAGTCAGAAGGTCGCAAAAGCTGATCGCAGGACCCCCAGGGAGACGGCCACCGTCATAAACATGAGTCAGTCACCAAGTGTCTGAATTTTCCTCATGTGACCCTGGGGATGCTGCAACGGTCCGTAAGTGTGAAAAACCGTCATCCGTCGGTACTTTTTTTCCAGTACTGAACGGTCACTAAACAAAACGGTTGTAAGTCAAGGACTCCGTGTAAAGACAGATGCGGCTTCCCGAGACGCTGGGAGGGACTTGGCGGGGATCCTGATCAAAGAACAGAAGCCCTCCCCTCCCCACCCCCCCCACCCCCCCATCGCCCCCACCTCCCCATTACAAACATGATGTAACAAGAGCCACAATTGTGGGGAATCTATTCTGGCTTTTGATTCCCAAAGACTGACAGATGTTCAAACAGCAGGAGGTCTTTGTAGATGTTTTTTTCATCCCCCAGCGACAGCCTGCGGGTGGGAGGGGGGGGTGCAGGACCTCCCACCCTCCATAATTCAGCCCTCTGCTTTCTTCCAAGGTAGTCCCCAACTTAGAACCGTTCGTTCAGCGACCATTTGAAGTTACGACCGCTTTTCCAACTTACGAAGCATCCCCATGATAAAAATTCAGGTGCTTGGCCCCTGACTCGGATTTATGACGGTCGCGGTGTCCCCCGGGCGGGGGGGGGGAGAGGCAGTTGTCACGTGATCCCCTTTTGTGACCTTCAGACCAGCGAAGTCAATCCCAGTTTTGACTGTCCAGTTTTAACTGGAAAAGCTTTAAGCCATTTTAAGGTGGGAGGGTTCAAATTCCCAGAATTCCCCGGCCTACCTTCGTGGGAAAGTCAAATCCGGTATTACAGGCAGTCCTCTTACTTACGACCGCAACGGCGCCCAAATTTTCAGTTGCTAAGTGAAACAGTTGCTACATGAGTCTTGCCCCCGTTTTACGGCCTTTCTTGCCACAGTGTTCAAGCGAATCGGTACAGTTGTTAAAGAATCGGACTTCCCCCCACCGACTTTGCTTGCCAGAAGGTCGCAAAAGGGGATCACGTGACACCCCCCCCCCCCGGGGGACACTGCAACTGTCATAAATATGAACCCGTCGTCCAGCACCCGCATGTAAATCACGTGACCATTGAGGACGATGGTCGTATGTGTGAAAAATCTTCGTTTTTTTCCCCAGTGCTGTTGTACTTTCAAACCGTCACTAAACGAATGGTTGTAAGTCAAGGACAAAGTTGTAAGCCTTAAGCGTCTCGTCCGTAAGAGGAAAGCCAGCAAGACAGATGTGTTAACCATGGCTCCTTAACCCTGGCTTCCCTGAAACTCAAACTAACCATGTTCTATTGTCTGACCAACATGTGGCTAATTTTTAGCGCAAATTTTCACGCAAAGATAGTCAGAGAGTCCCTAAAAGTTCATAAAGACCCCAAACCTGTGCCTGGTCATTCCTCCCCTTCATTTCTTACACCCCCGTGAGCCCCCCCCTCCCCTGATGGCTTTTCCCAACCATAGAGCTCCCTTCCTCACAATTCCTAGGAAGGCCACTTTTGATGTTGATTTAAAAAAAAAAAAAAACAACCCAAAGAAGACCATGTTTCTAGTCCTCATGGTAGGGGACGGAAGTTACCATTTGGCCTAGGAAAGAATTATAATTTTTTTTTAAACAGATGAACAGAGTTGGAAGGGACCTTGTAGGTCATCTAGTCCAACCCACCCCCACCCCCCCGCCCAAGCAGGAGACTCTACACCGTTTCTGGCAGTTTGTCCTATAGAGAATTTTCTTCTTCTGAAGCCAGTCGGGCAACCTAGGAAGATGTGGCAACAGTCGCTCTGTGACTTTGACCAGGTAGAGAAATGATTTTTTTCCCCCACATCTGGCTGTACCTGCTCCAGCCACTGACCCAGGAGGTGAGATGCCCGTTGGCTCTTCGGTCATCTTTGAAGCTTGACCATCAACCCCCTCACTTGGGAAGGGGAGAAAGCAGTGGCTGAGCTCGAAGGCCCCCAGGCGGTAGTTGGCAAGTCTAGAACCACCGGAACCAGATAGCTCACCAGTGTGAGTTCTACCATTGCCAAAGACAGCAAGAGGGAGAAACCCTCGACTCCCCTCGGCCGAAGGTCAGCAGGTCCGTCGGTTCCGGACGATGTCGCGTGGCACCAGAAGAACGGGAATAAAACGCCTGATCTGAAATGGAGAGAAAACACACACATGATATTGGTGGTACAGGAAGTCCTCAAATTACAACGCTTCACTTAGCGACCGTTCGAAGTGATCGTCACCACTGAAAAAGCGGTGACTTGTGACCATCTTTCAGACTTACGACTGCTGCGGCATCCCCGCGGTCACGTGATTGACATGTGGGTGGTTGGCAACGGACTCACATTTATGACCGTTTCCGTATCCCAGGGTCACGTGATCCCCTTTTGCGACCTTCTGAGGAAAGTCAACGGGGAATCTAGATTCACTTAACAACCGGGTGACTAATTTAACAACTGTGATGATTCGCTTAACAACCGTGGCAAGGGAGGTTGTAAAATGGGGCAAAAGTCACTGAACTGAGGTCTCACTTAGAAACAGAAATTTTGGACTCCACTGTGGTCGCAAGTCGAGGACTACCTGTACGGTGTGAAAGAGACGGGTCCTTGCACACACAAATACACACAAACGCATACTTTTGATTAGGAAAGTACCTAATCAAAATTTTAAGGGGAAGTTTTATTATTAAGGACCCAAACGAAGATGTTGCTTCCAACGATTCGTTTAGTGACTGTTTGAAGTTACAGCAGCACTGAAAAAAAGTCACTCATCACCGTTTTTCGCACTCGGGACCGTTGTAGCCTCCCTATGGTCAGGGGTTCAAAATTTAGATGCTTGGAAATTCGTATTTATGACGGTTGCTGGGATCATACGATCCCCCTTTTGTGACCTTCGGACAAGCAAAGTCCATGGGGAAAGCTGGGTTCACTTAACAACCCTGTGACTCACTTAACAACTGCATTGATTTGCCTAACAACGGTGGCAAGAAAAGTCGTAAAATGGGGGGAAAAACTGATTTAACAAATGTCTTTGCTTAGTAATGGAAATTTTGGTCTCCCTTGGGGTCATAAGTCGAGGACTACCTGTATTTGAGAAACAGGCGGAGATGTTTATAGAAGTAGTCCTCAATTTACGACCACAATTGAGCCCAACATTTACGGTGCTAAATGAGACATTTGTTAAGTGAATTCCGCCCCGTTTTATCATCTTTCTCGGCACAATTGTTTAGTGAATCATTGCAGTTGTTAAGTGAGTCACATGGTTGTTGAGTGAATCTGGATTCTCCATTGACTTTGCTTGTCAGAAGGTCGCAAAAGGGGATCACACGACCCAGGGGCAGTACGACCGTCATAAATGTGAGTCAAGCATGTAAATCACGTGACCACAAGGATGCTGCGACAGTCATAAGTGTGAAAAACGGTCTCCGCCCCTTTTTTCAGTGCCGTCGTAACTTCGAACGGTCACTAAGCAAAGTGAGGTAAATCGAGGACTCCCTGTAAATCGTGGGGCCTGCTTCACAAGGTGAGGAAACTAATATTATAATATATTTGTTGGTGATCAAGGGGGATAATATATGGTAAATACGTTGTCGTCTTTTTCCTCTTTTCAACGCACACCCTTTTTAAAACGTTTTGGGTATTTTGTATTACGCACATTGTACTCTATGATATATTTTGCATTATCTATTTTGTATTGCATTACAGATTTTGTACTATGTATTATTTTGGGTTGCTTTTTCGCTTCTTAATCTTTAGGGGGAATTTGTATTTTGTCTTTCTGAATAAAACAAAATAAACTTTTTTAAAAACACACACACGCACAGAGCTACTTCAAAGCAGGCTGCCTCCAAAAATAATGGGTCCCATGGTCCTGTGGCTCAGCCTTGGGGAGACGGCCAGATTTGGCCCCCAGGCTTTTAGCCTCTGACCCCTCCTCAAAACCCCCTCTTGGCTTGATGACCCGACAGATGCGTTGAGACACAGCCAGACGCCGACTGGGGGGGCGGCATGGAAGCTGAAAAACACCCACCCACCCACCCCTTGGCTGGGTTCATATTTTACCCGCCCTGACTTTAAAACGCACATGGAGACGACCGAGCATAGCTTGTCCTCAAGTGACGACCACGGGGGGGGGTGTCGTAAAATTTCCGTCACTGAGCGAGACGGTTGGGAAGTGAATCGCTGCAGTTGTTAAGTTAGTTACATGGCTGTTAAGTGAATCTGGCTTCTATTCTATTCTATTCTGTCCATTGTTCTGTTCTGTTCTGTTCATTGTTCTTGTTGTGGCCCACCAGTTCTGTTCTGTTCTGTTCTGTTGTATTCGTTGTTCTCTTCCATTGTGTTCTATTCATTGTTCTGTTTTGTTCTATTCTATTCATTGTTTTGTTCTGTTTTGTTCTGTTGTATTCATTTTTATGTTCTGTTCTATTATATTCATTGTTCTGTTCATTGTTCTGTTCTGTTCTATTCATTGTTCTGTTCTATTCTGCTGTTTTGTTCTGTTCATTATTCTCTTCTATTTTGTTCTCTTCTGTTCTGTTCATTTTGTTCTCTTTTGTTCTGTTCTACTCATTGTTCTGTTCTGTTTTCTTTTGTTGTATTCATTGTTCTGTTCTGTTCTGTTCTATTCATTGTTCTCTTCTCTTCTATTCTCCAGATAGTCCTCGACTTACGACCACAATTGAGCCCAAAATTTCTGTTGCTAAGGGAGACATTTGTTCTGTGAGTTTTGCCCCGTTTTATGACATTTCCTGCCACAGTGGTTAAGTGAATCCTTGCACTGGTTAAGTTGGTAACCCCGTGATTAAGCTAATCTGGCTTCCCCATTGCCTTTTTTCGTCACTGCGACCGTCATAAATATGAGTCAGTTGTCAAGCATCCAAATTTTGATCACCTGACCACGGGGGGATGCTGGCTGTAAGTGTGAAAGTGTAAAAAGTGGTCCTCAGTCCCATTTTTTTCAGTGCCGTTGTAACTTCGAACGGTCACTAAATGAACGGTCGGTAAGTCGAGACAGTGACTTGTAGCTAATTTCGGTGAAGTCAGCAAATTGCAGCCGAGGGATGGAAAGAACGCATCTCTGACTCCCAAACGCAAAGAACTGGGGGGGGAAAAATATGCAATGAATCCTAATTTTTTCCTCTCTCCTGAGGTGACTTTCCCACCTGGGCCCACCTCGAAGGGCTCCGCTTCTCGGGGAGGACGGACAGCTCTAGATTCCCCGGGTCCCAGCTGCGTCGGAAGGCACCACAACTGCACACCTCTGTGTGTTTGTTACCTGCCAGGCCCCTTGGGTGAGTTTCACTCCGGCAGAAAGCAAACAAGGGGGTGAACTCAGGTGTTTTCGGATGGCAGGTTGCAGAAAAGACCTCGTATCCTGTCGCTCGGCCTCCTCCTTCAGCATCCAGGATGGCTCTGTACCTGTAGTTTTTTTCCCCTCTCATTCCCCCCATCCACTCATCTTGGTTTATTTATTTATTTATTTATTTATTTATTTATTTATTTATTTATTTATTTATTTATTCACATTTTTATACCGCCCTTCTCTGAAGACTCAGGGCAGTGTCTTTCTTTCTTTCTTTCTTTCTTTCTTTCTCCTCTCTTTCTTTTTCTTTCTGTCTTTCTTTCTTCTTTCTTTTTCTTTTTCTCTTTCTCTTTCTACTCACTCCTTCCTTCCTTCCTTCTTTCTTTCGTGTTTATTTATTTCTAGTTCCTCGCTTCCCCCTCCCTTCCTTTCTTTCCATTTCATCGCTCTTTTCTTTTCCTCTTGTTTTTTCTTTCCCTTTCTCTCTCTCTTCCTTCCTTTTTCTTCCATCTTCTCTCTCTCTTTCCCTCTCTCCCACTCATCTTGGTTTATTTTCCTTGAAACGTTTATTTCCTTTTCAGATCCTGATTCCCCCTCCTTCTCTGGAGCAAGGTGGGATGGGGGGGAACCCTAAAATGAACATTAAACCACCTTTCCTCCTGCTGCATACCCGTTTAGTATCTATCTTTCTTTCTTTCTTTCTTTCTTTTTCTTTCTTTCTTTCTTCTTTCTTTCTTTCTTTTCTTTCTTTTTCTTTCTTTTTCTTTCTTTTTCTTTTTCTCTTTCTACTCACTCCTTCCTTCCTTCTTTCTTTCGTGTTTATTTATTTCTAGTTCCTCGCTTCCCCCTCCCTTCCTTTCTTTCCATTTCATCGCTCTTTTCTTTTGCTCTTTCTTTTCTTTTCTCTTTCTCTCTCTCTTCCTTCCTTTTTCTTCCATCTTCTCTCTCTCTTTCCCTCTCTCCCACTCATCTTGGTTTATTTTCCTTGAAACGTTTATTTCCTTTTCAGATCCTGATTCCCCCTCCTTCTCTGGGATGGGGGGGAACCCTAAAATGAACATTAAACCACCTTTCCTCCTGCTGCATACCTGTTTAGTATCTTTCTTTCTTTCTTTTTTTCTTTCTTTCTTTTCTTTTCTTCTTCTTTCTTTTCTTTTCTTCTTTTCTTTTCTTTTCTTTTCTTCTTTCTTTTCTTCCTTCCTTCCTTCTTTCTTCGTGTTTATTTATTTTTAGTTCCTCCTTCCCCTCCTTCCTTCCTTCCATCTTCTCTCTCTTCTTTCCTTTCTCTCTCTTTGTCTTTTTCTTTTCCTTTCTTTTCCTTTCTTTCCTTTCTCTCTCTCTTCTTTCCTTTTCTTCCTTCCTTCCATCTTCTCTCTCTCTTTCCTCCCTCTCTCTCCTCCTCTCTTCCTTCCTTCCTTCCTCTTTCTTTTCTTCCTTCCTTCCATCTTCTCTCTCTCTTTCCTCCCTCTCTCCCTCTCCCTCATCTTGGTTTATTTTCCTTGAAACGTTTATTTTCCTTTTCAGATCCTGATTCCCCTCCTTCTCTGGAGCAAGGTGGGATGGGGAACCCTAAAATGAACATTAAACCACCTTTCCTCCTGCTGCATACCCGTTTAGTATCTATCTTTCTTTTCTTCTTCTTTCTTTTCTTTTCTTTTCTTTTCTTTTCTTTTCTTTTCTTTTCTTTTCTTTTCTTTTCTTTTCTTTTCTTTTCTTTTCTCTTTCTCTCTCCTTCCTTCCTTCTTTCTTTCGTGTTTATTTATTTTTAGTTCCTCCCCCTCCTTCCTTTCTTTCCATTTCATCGCTCTTTCTTTTCCTCTTGTTTTTCTTTCCTTTCTTTTCCTTTCTTTTCCTTTCTCTCTCTCTTCTTTCCTTTTCTTCCTTCCTTCCATCTTCTCTCTCTCTTCCTCCCACTCTCCTCTCTCTCCTCCTCTCTTCCTTCCTTCCTTCCTCTTTCTTTTCTTCCTTCCTTCCTCTCTCTCTCTCTTTCCTCCTCCCTCTCCCTCCTCTCTCTCTCCTTCCTTCCTTCCTCTTTCTTTTCTTCCTTCCATCTTCTCTCCTCCCTCCTCCTCTCTCTCTCCTTCCTTCCTTCCTCTTTCTTTTTCTTCCTTCCATCTTCTCTCCCACTCTCCCTCACTCCCCTCCATCTCTCTCTCTCTCTCCCTTCCTTCCTTCCTCTTTCTTTTTCTTCCTTCCATCTTCTCTCCCACTCTCCCTCACTCCCTCCAACTCTCTCTCTCTCTCTTTGTCTTTTTTTCTTTCTGTCCCAGCTCAGGGCGTACCCATAAAAATAAAAGAAGGGGTGATTTTGGTTTGATCCAGAAAAAATGTGGAGATTGTACCTAATTTCACCATGCAGAATCAATTGAGGAAAATTAAATCATTCCTGTTTGGGCAACCTTATTTTTAGAGATAGAAGTGGGCGGAAGGAGGGGGAAAGGATGAAGGATATCCTCAAAAGATGCTCCTTCTCCTTTTCATCTCCTGACACCACCAGAAAGCTCCTGGGAGGCATCTGAATCCATCCCTGCTTCCATTAAGTCATCTCAGATTTGGGGGCGGGGGTTTGGGGGGGGAAATGGGGCACGGAGCTGTTACAGAAACTTTGGATTGTTAGAAGGGGGCTGATGATCCCCACTTTCACATTGAAATTAAAAACTGTATCAAGATGGAATTGGAGGAAGGGACAACCAAGAAGGATTTTTTTAAAAAAAAAATACAATAAATTTATTTCTGACTTTCCTCAGAATCCCAAGCAACACAAAACGGTTGCATTTTTCAGGAGACACAAGATTCAGCACAATCTGATCCCAAGCAGGTTCCTACATCCTTAATCACCCACATCCCTAATCATTCAGATCCTGGCCCTTCACACAACCACCTGGTTCTCGAGTTAACCTGTTTCCCGGGTCAGCTCAACCGGCCATTCCCCAGATTAACCAAACTGGCTAAGCTTCAATCAAACGAAGTGAGACCCAAACTGACTATCATTGGTACAAATACATATGGGAGATTTTTGATTTTTTCCTCTGGGCGGCCTAAGTATGTTGTCTGAACGCAGCCAATGTCAGATGGTGAGATTTTCCCTCCTCTCCAGCCCAATCTTGCTGCCAAATAATACTTGTCCCCCCTCCCCCCGAGGGGAATTGGGGTGGGGGGGGCACCTTACAAGCAGTATATCCTAGTCAACCTTAGCTGGTTTTGAAAAGATAAAACAGCTTCTGGACTAGTTTAAACTTGAATGGGAAACACACAAAAATCCACCCCTGAAGGCTAAATTCGGAAGTAAAGATTATTCTCTCTCTTTCTGTCTCTCTTTCAGATAAAAACTTCAGCGAAGTTTTAGCACAGGTAGTTCTCGACTTACGACCAAAATTGAGCCCAGCATTTCTGCTATTAAGTGAAACAGTTGCTAAGCAAGTTTTGCCCCATTTATGACCTTTCTTGCCACGGTTGTTCAGTGAATCAATGCAGTTGTTAAGTGAATCATAGGGTCCTTAAGTGAATCTGGATCCCCCATTGACCTTGCTTGTCAGAAGGTTGCAAAAGGGGATCACGTGACCTGGGGAACCTTGCGACCGTCATAAATGTGAGTCAGTTGCCAAGCATCTGAATTTTGATGCTGCCACGGTCGTAAAGTGTGAAAAACGGTCGTAAGTCCCTTTTTTCAGTGCCATCGTAACTTTGAACATCACTAGGCAAACTGTTGTAAGTCGAGGACCACCTCTACAGCTCATTTAGTGACCGTTCAAAGTTACGGCAGCTCTGAAAAAAAGCGATTTATGACCGTTTTTCACACTTACGGTCTTTGCTCTAGGATCACGTGATCCAAATTCAGACACTCGGCAGCTGATTCGCACTTATGACCGTCACTGTGTCCCAAGGTCACATGATACCTCTTTTTCAACTTTTTGTCAAAGCAAAATTAACAGGGAAGCCAGATTTACTTCATAACTGTGTTTATCCTCGGGGGTCTCCAACCTTAGTAACTTTAAGACTTGTGGACTTCAACTCCCAGAATTCCTCAGCCAGCTTTGCTGGCTGAGGGATTCTGGGAGTTAAAATCCACAAGTCTTACAGTTTCCAAGGTTGGAGACCCCTGTCCTAACTTATCTGCTGCAGGGATTCCCTTAACAACCGTGGCCAGAAAGGTCACAAAATGGGGCAAAACCTGCGTAACAAATGTCCCCGTTTAACAACAGAAATTTGGGGTTCAATTGTGGCCGTACGTCGAGGACCTACCCGTACAGGATTCTCTGCTTCCAGAGGGAGAAGGAGATAAAACTGAATGAAAACAAGACTAAAAAAGCATCTATCAAGGAGGAAGTAGAATCGTGGCTGGCTTTGATGGTTTCCTAAAAATGGCAATTTAAGTGCTCGGGTCCTCGCATTTGGCTTGCAAAACTCCAGCCGTTGCAAGCCGAGCATTATCGTGTTTTGATATTTGATATTTTACGGTAAGGCACGCCAATAATGGATCGGCTGGATGCTTTTAGCGTCCTATCAATAAATAAACATGCTCTCTCCTCTCGCCGAAAGAATTCAAGGAAGCCACCTAGTTGTGGGATGCAGAGCAACAGAAATTCAGAATAACAGAATAACAGAGTTGGAAGAGACCTTGGAGGTCTTCTAGTCCAACCCTCTGCCTAGGCAGGAAACCCTACACCACTTCAGACAAATACAATATTGTCTTAAAAACTTCCGGTGTTGGAGCATTCATAACTTCTGGAGGCAAGTTGTTCCACTGATTAATTGTTCTCACTGTCCGGAAATTTCTCCTTATTTTCTAGGTTGCTTCTCTCCTTGATTAGTTTCCATCCGTTGTTTCTTGTCCTGCCTTCAGGTCCTTTGGAGAACAGCTTGACTCCCTCTTCTTTGGGGCAGCCCCTGAGATATTGGAATACTGCTATCATGTCTCCCCTAGTCCTTCTTTTCATCAAACTAGACATATCCAATTCCAGCAACTGTTCTTCATACGTTTTAGCCTCCAGTCCCCTAAAATTCTCTTGGTTGCTCTTCTCTGCAATCTTTCCAGAGTCTCTACATCTTTCTTACATCGTGGCGACCAAAACTGGATGCAATATTCCAAGTGTGGCCTTACCAAGGCATTATAAAGTGGTATTAACACTTCACGTGATCTTGATTCAATCCCTCTGTTAACATAACATAACATAACAACAGAGTTGGAAGGGACCTTGGAGGCCTTCTAGTCCAACCCCCTGCCCAGGCAGGAAACCCTACACCATCTCAGACAGATGGTTATCCAACATTTTCTTAAAAATTTCCAGTGTTGGAGCATTCACAACTTCTGCAGGCAAGTCGTTCCACTGATTAATTGTTCTAACTGTCAGGAAATTTCTCCTTAGTTCTAAGTTGCTTCTCTCCTTGATCAGTTTCCACCCATTGCTTCTTGTTCTGCCCTCAGGTGCTTTGGAGAACAGCCCGACTCCCTTTTCTTTGTGGCAACCCCTGAGATATTGGAACACTGCTATCATGTCTCCCCTGGTCCTTCTTTTTATTAAACTAGACATACCCAGTTCCTGCAACCGTTCTTCATATGTTTTAGCCTCCAGTCCCCTAATCATCTTTGTTGCTCTTCTCTGCACTCTTTCTAGAGTCTCAACATCTTTTTTACATCGTGGCGACCAAAACTGAATGCAATATTCCAAGTGTGGCCTTACCAAGGCATTATAAAGTGGTATTAACACTTCACGTGATCTTGATTCAATCCCTCTGTTGATGCAGCCTAGAACTGTGTTGGCTTTTGTGGCAGCTGCTGCACACGGCTGGCTCGTATTTATTTAAATGGTTGTCCACTAGGACTACCATTCAAATTATTCTAATCCGGAGCAAGCCCTTTCACGCAAAATCCTGTATTCTTCCCAGCTTCACGTACCGGGAGCAGAATTTTCATCATTAAGCAAGTCAGTTGTTAAGTGAGTCACATTCAACTCCTTTGCCATGCTTACTAAGCGAATCTCTGCAGTATAGGTAGGTCGCAGAAGGGGATCGCAATAGCCCAGGGAGACTGCAACCGTCATAACTATGAGTCAGGTGCCGAGCATCTGAATTTTCATCACGGGACGGATGCAGCGATGGTCGTAAGTGTGAAAAACAGCCCCAAGTCACTTTTTTTCTGTGCCCTTGTAACTTTGAACGGTCACTAAATGAACTGTTGTAAGTCGGGGACCACCTGTATAATTTTTGCAATCTCTTTTGAGCCCCATATAAGATGTGATGGATGATGATTCAATGGTTCTATGACTATATACTATATTTCTCAGCTGCAACATCCAACAATTTTTTACATTAATGCTAAGGTTGGTTGAAGACTAAACTTCCATAGATGAATCCATTTTAAACTAGGTTATCTTTTTTGACAGTGTATGCTATGCAAACTCAGGAGTGGTGCGGCGGCCTAGAAGTGGAGCTCTTGCCTTACAATCAGGAGGCTGTGAGTTCGATCCTAGGTAGAGGCAGATATTTTTCTCCTCTGGGCACGATGAGAATGTATCTGCCGAACAAAACTCCGCACTGGCAACAGGAAGGGCATCCGGCCAATAAACCTTCCGCTTGCTCCATTCAGTTGCCCGGACTCCACCTTGATTATGGGGTCATTTTAAGAGACATGTTTTGCAGACTCAGCCTTGGTGAAAGCCCTTTTTTTACACAATCTCAGAAAAAAATAGCTTAATTCACTATCACGGTTAATTCGTTCAGTTCAGCTGGTGAGCCCTGATTAACCTTCAGTTCATAAATATTTTGTTGTAAGATTACTAAGTGTATTTGCAATTTGAGAGAATGGTATTCAATTATAAACTAAAAACAATATGCATGGTGTGTTTTTTTGGGAAAAAAAATGTGCCCACACAAAAAACCATCCAATCTGCTTCGGCATTAAATTGCTAATGTCTTTTTTTTTTGGCCAGAGTTGCATTTTTAAAACATCCCAATCCAGCTGTAACATTTGCAACCGGCTATAAATATTTTGATGACGGCATTCGAGGACTGGATTGACCAAGCACGGCTGTGGTCCTCAACTTACGACCACAACCGAGCCCCAAATTTTGGTTGCTAAGTGGGACAGTTGTTAAGTTGGGTTTTTTTTTTAATTTATTTATTTACATTTATATCCCGCCCTTCTCCGAAGACTCAGGGCGGCTTACAGTGTATAAGGCAATAGTCTCATTCTATTTGTATATTTACAAAGTCAATTTATTGCCATTCTGGCCACCATTGCTAAGCGGATCGCTGCAACTGCTAAGTTAGTAACTTGGTTGTTATGTGAATCTGGCTTAATAAATAAACATTTTTATTTATTAAACTTTGCCCAGTTAAACATTACTGCTTAAAATCGTAGTGGAAAAAGTTGGAGGCAGATCAGAAACGGGCAGGAGATTTTGTCTTACTGTTGGATCACAACAACAAACCCATTTACACAAGGGTGGTGTTTCTTAATCTCAGCCATTTTAAGATGTGTGAACTTCAACTCCCAGAATTCCCCAGTTCACCTACTTCAAGATAGGTGGACTTCAACTCCCAGAGTTCCTCCAGCCAGCATGCTTTAAGATGGTTGGGCTTCAACTCCCAGAATTCCTAAACCAGCAGGCTTTAAGATGTGAACACTTCAACTCCCAGAATTCCCCAGCCTGCCACACTGGCTGGGGAATCCTGGGAGTTGAAGTCCACCCATCTTCAAATGGTGGAGGTTAAGAAACACCATCTTATGGAAAGTGCTCCAAACCTCAGCCAATACAGAGCTCAGACGTTGGCCTGTCTTTTCCAACATCCCCAAAGTATAATTCTCATATTAAGGTACACTGCTCTTGGTTATGGAAGTTCTATTAAGCCTCTCTTTGCCAACCAGGTCCTTTGCAATATGTTGGAATGGCAACGTATATGCGATTTTTCTTGCTTCTGGTTGTAATCTCTCCGACATCTGTAGAACTAACATCTACGAATTAGCTTTGGTGTTTTAAAGTTCTGCCCAGAATGGCAAAATCTCATTTTAATCCAATTTTAAATTTACTGTTTTAAATGTTTTATGCTGCATTTTAATCGAATGCCAGTAAGCTGCCTAAAGTGACTTCTGATATGATAGACGTCCTGCAAGTTTAAGAAATGAATAAAAATAAAGGAATAAACAAAGTTCCTTGATTTATCAGAATCCATCCATCCATCCTGTCAACAAAATGACTGGCCTGACCTTCAAAATAGCCTTCAAAATGGTTTCCCCTACAAAGAGCTGAATCTGCAGCCCAAACGAGACGCGACACCGAGGAGAAAACCCCACATCTCACAGCCACGATTAAAAGGCGCCCGACAGAGACAAAAGTTGTGCTATTCGGACCCACAAGTAACACTCATCATCATCTTTTAACGACCCCGTAATCCCTTGTGCGGTGGAGTCTGGGCTAATGAACGGAGCTAGCCGAGTATGTTAATGGCCCGATGCCCTTCCTGTCGCCAATGCGGAGTTTTGTTCGGTAGGTAACATTCTCAGTGTGGCCAGAGAGAGAAATATCTGCCTCTCTCCCTAGGTTCGAACTCACAACCTCCCGACTGCGAGGCAAAAGCTCCAGCTCCAGGCCAACGCACCACTCCTACCCAGAAGGAACACCGCGTTGTCTAAATTGCTCTCCGGGAGACGAGAAAAATTGTTGCCGTCTCTGACTTCTCCCATATTGGCACTACACATAATTGCTCGGCGTATACAGAGAACAGCAAAAATGTGCTAGTGCCAAAAAGGGCCAAGCCAAGGGTCTTGCGCCGTTGTCGGACCCTCCCTTAAATAGCCCACCACCATCACCCTAGGTTTTGGAAGTCACACGCATTCACACAAAACTTTAGGATTTGGGGATATGGCTTCGCCGTTGGAGGGCCAGCATTTTCCCCCTCCTCTTTTCTTCTTTTGTTCAAATACCCTTGATAGATAAATAAATGAATACAGGTAGTCCTTAACTTACAACCATTCGCTTAGTGACCGTTCAAATTTACAACGCCACTGAAAAAAGTGACCGATGGACCGTTTTTCACACTCAGGACCTTTTCAGCACGACTGTGGTCGCGTGATCAAAATCCGGGCACTTGGCAACGTGTGTTTATTTATGATGGTTGCAGCGTCCCGGGAGTCACACGATCCCCCTCTTGCGACCGTCAAACCATCAAAGTCAATGAGGAAGCCAGATTCATTTAAGGACCGTACTACAACTGCAGTGAGGCACTTCGCAGCTGTGGCGAGAAAGGTCGGAAAAATGAGGCAAAACTCAACCAGCGTCTCACTTAGCAACGAGAAATGTTCGGCTCCTTTGTGGTTGCAAGTCGAGGACTACCTGTACCAATACTCCTGGCAGGATTGCAAAGACGTTTTTCATGCCCCCCGTCGGAGCGTGAATCTGCGGAGGATGACTAGCGGAGATCGAGGCGGGGCGGCTTCGTTGGCTTTGGAGGAATGTGGGGAGAAGCAGGCCGAGGCAGCCCAGAGTCCCTCAGGATTGGGACGGCTTGTTAGCAGGGAGGAACGGGGGGCGATGGAGCTCAGGCAATGAGCCAGGACCTCCCACTCCTGATCCCCGAGCACGGAGAGTGGAGAGAAGGCAGGAACAGCGCAGGCTGACACGACAACTCGAGAGAAGAGCACCCTGCCCTTCTTTACAAGACACACCTGGGGATTGAGATGTAAGGAGATGCTGTGGGGAGGGGCGTTTGTCGGGAACAAACACTGAATTAGTGGAGTTTTGTGTGTGTCGTTGCAGACGTCTATCGTTTGCCGGACTGCTTGCCTTCTTCCTTGCTTCGTGGACTTATTTCCCTGCTCCTTGCTTTTGCTGCGTGTGCGTGTGCTTTGCTCTGGGACTTGCCAAGAACGTGGAAGCGTTCAAGGGGAAATTTGGAGCATTAAAGGGCAGTTTGCACACTCAGCCGTCTGTGTGGCCTTCGTCCCACAACAACACCACAACGTTGTTGTAGGATTGTGTGAAGAGCATCCGAGAGATGATCGCACTGAGCCAGATAAGGCGCCTTCTTCCCCCCACCCCCCAACACCACAACCATTGCATCCTTGCTCATATCATAATGCCACGTTTGTCCACCGATTCCCGACGAAAAGGATCAGACGCCCCTGTGGTTCTTTCGCTGCTCCGTTTATGGCCCTTTGTAATTCACTGATCGAGTGTCTTCACAGTGAATTCTACCAGTGCCATACACAGGACAGGAGGAAAAGACGCTTCGGCCCATGTGCCCAAAAGTTGCAGGAAAGAAGGGAGATAAAAACACAGGAGGAGGGAAAAAACAATCCTTTGAAAAAGAGACTTCCGGACTTCTCGGTGCGCAGAGCGGATTTTGCACAAACGACGGCCACAAAATTCGAGATGGAAAGAATCGGGCGATCCCTAAAATGCCTCCTCCGAGTGACGCATCGGGTTACGCGCATCGTGCGATCAATATGAAAACTCACAAAGGTTAAAAAAACGATAGCAAAGTCGGAAGGGACCCTTGGAGGTCTTCTAGACCAACCCCCTGCCCAAGCAGGAGACGCGACAATATTTCAAACAAAGGTTTGTTGAAAGCCAGTCGAATGGGGGGCCCTGTTCTGAATGCCTGGATATGCACCCCCTAATGTTGTGTCCCTCCTCCCGAGTCGCCAAAGTTTTCATTTTGCAAACTCGTTCATTTGTATGGACTTGGCAAGGAGATGCACTCATTAAGGCGGTGAGCGCCACAAGGCAGAAAGAGCACAGAGCTATGTAGGATGTTGCATCGCACCCAGTTTTTGGTCTCTTTTGTGTTTTTCAAGCCACCCACTGAGGACCCTTCAAGAATCTGTGGCGTTTGTAACAATTGCGTATTGCCATTGTGTCTATCCGTAGCTTAGAGTAAAGATATCTCAACTTGGCAATTTTAAAGATGAGTGGACTTCAATTCCCAGAATTCCCCAGCCAGACAGTCCTCAGCAAACCTTAAGATGGGTGGGTTTCAACTCCCAGAATTCCCTAGCTTTCCTGGCTTAGGGAATTCTGGGAGTTGAAGTCCCCCCCCATCTTAAAGCTGCCAAAGTTAAGGAGCACTGCAAAAATTCCCTAAAGCAACACAAAATTGCAAATTTTGAAGGTTTCCCACAATTTGATTTCTGCCCATTTCAAATGTTTTTCCGACAAAGCGACGTCATTTTTCTCCCGAAAAAGATCCAGCAAGCTCACCCTAGTCCCCCCTACACACACACGGATCCCATGGCAGGGCCAGATGTTGTGAACCTTGCCAACTACACAACCCCGAGATGAAGCCATCGGACAGGGAATGTAGCATCCCGTGCAATCAATCTCCCTGGGAAACAAGTAATTAAAAATAAAATTATATACAATAATAGAACAATTAATCAGTGGAAGGGCTTCTCTCCAGAAGTGGTCGGTACTCCGTCGCTGGAGGTTTGTAAGAAGAGATTGGACAGCCCTTTGTCTGAAATGGTATAGGATCTCCTCTAGGGGGTTGGGCTAGATGACCTCAATGATCCCTTGCAACTCTGTTATTCTGTTAAATTGATGATATTTCCAGAGGAAGCAGCTTAATCATGTATTGCTTCTTCTGGCCAAACTGCATCTAGGTACAAATGCTTGTTCATAATATTGAATTTCAGTCCTCGATTTAAGACCACCTGTTTAGCGGCCATCTAAAGTTGGGTCACTGGAAAAAAAAAGCGACTTAAACCCGGTCCTCGCACTTACAACTGTCGCAGCCTTGAATAAAATTTGGGCACATGGCAACCGGCCTGCATTTACGGCCGCAGCTTCCCAGTCGTGATCACTATTTGTGACCTTCCCGGAGTCAATTGGGGGGGATCCAGATTCGCTTAACATCCATGCTCATAAAATCGAGTGTGACTCACTTAAAGACAGCCTTGCTCGGGCATTGAAATTCTGGTTGGAATTGCGGTCGTAAGTCGAGGACGACCTGTGACATCAACAACAGAATTGCAGCTACACAAGAGACCCCAGAATTGCAGAGTTGTTGCGTGTCTCGGCCAGAGGAAAAACGAGTGCTTTTGTTGTGTGTCCCAATCGTCACAATGACAAAACACACCGGCATCCTCAGGGTGTCACAACACCTGTCGCGATGTTGCGTCTCCAGAGAATAGGGGCTGAACAAGTCAAGATGGCCGCCGCAATGGCGTCCCCACAATGTTGCGTTCTCAGGCACGTCGCACAAAAACACAAGGACTACCTGTATATTAAACGCGCATTTAACACGCATATTAAACAACAGCCCAACAACTTTTGCCGTTTAACAACTGCAGCAGAAAGACCCTAAAATCATAAAACTCACTTCACTACGTCCTCGCTTAGTGATGGAAATTTGGGGCTCCATTGTGGTCGCAAGGGGAGGACGGCAACATTATCCTTAAGGAACCAACACAGGCTGGGAATGGGGTCATCCATCAAAAATGCCATATCCGGACAGAGCTCCCCGATATGTAGCAATACAGATAGTCCTCGCCTTACAATTCCTTTTCATTTAGCGACCGTTCAAAATGACAACGGCACCGAAGAAAGCGATTTCTGTCCATTGTTCACACTTACGACCGTCACAGCCTATCCGTGGTCACGCTGGATCAAAATTCAGGTGTTTGGCCACTGACTCGTATTTATGACGGTTGTAGCGTTCCCGGGGTAACATGATCCCCTTTTGCGACCTTCTGAGGAGCAATGGAGAAGACAGATTCACTTAATGACCACGTGCTAACAATTGCAGTGATTCACTTAACAACGGTGGTAAGAAAGGCCGTAAAATGGGGCAACGCTCACTTAACCTGTGTCTCGCTTAGCAACGAAATTTTGGGCTCGTTTATGGTCATTAAGTCCCATTTTTCTTTTTTTCCTCTGTTCCTTTATTAAGCATCATAAGCTGTTCAGAGAGCCCTTGATGTACGGGGTGATTTGGAGCCAATCATCAGGAGGTAGCGAGTTCTAATTCTACCCTTGCCATGAAAGGTGCCTGGGTGACTTTGGGTCTGTTCCCCCCTCTCTTCTCTCAGTCCATCCCACCTCTCAAGGCTGTTGTTGGGGGAAATAGGAGGAGGAAGGTGTGTCACATACATTCAGCGCCTTCGATTGTTGGTATCCTGCCTTTACTATTTCAAACAATAATAATATTTTTTCAAATATTTTTTTCAAATAATTATTTTGAATAATTATTATTATATCAAGTAATGATAACTATTATATCAAATAATTTGAAATAATAATTAATATTTGAAATAATAGTTATTGTTATTTCAACTAATGTTCTTATTATTTCAACAGATAATTCTTATTTCAATTAATAATTCTTATTTCAAATAATTATTTCAGCTAATAATTCTTATTTCAACTAATAATTCTTATTTCAACTAATAATTCTTATTTCAAAAAGTTCAAATTCTTATTTCAACTATTCATTCTTATTATTTCAAATCATGACGATTTCAAATAATAATTACTATCATTTCAAATAATTATTATTATTTCAAATAATAAAAGCGAAGGAAATCGATCAAAGAGAAACAAGAAATGTTAGATGAGCGGGAAAAAAAGCCAGCTAACAAACGACATGCTTAAAAAAACAGCCAAATGCTCCTTTCCCGACCGCACCCTCGAGTGTTTATTTCCCTATTTCATTCCTTACATTTATAAACCGCCTTTGTCACTCTGCAAAGCGACTCTCTGGGTGTTGCCAGACCACCAATATAACTCAGGTTTGTAAAAGAGGCTGCCTTTAAAAGAAAAACAAAATCGTCTACCATCTATTGCCA
Source organism: Ahaetulla prasina (assembly GCF_028640845.1). Taxonomy (NCBI): domain Eukaryota; kingdom Metazoa; phylum Chordata; class Lepidosauria; order Squamata; family Colubridae; genus Ahaetulla; species Ahaetulla prasina. The sequence continues at coordinate 100,479,305 of NC_080545.1, read as the reverse complement.
GCTATCAAAGGCCTGGAGACTAAAACATACGAAGAACGGCTGCAGGATTTGGGCTTGGCCAGTCTAGAGAAAAGAAGGACTGGGGGGGACATGATAGCAGTCTTCCAGGATTTGAGGGGCTGCCCCAAAGAAGAGGGGGTCAATCTATTCTCCAAAGCACCAGAAAGCAGGACAAGAAGCAATGGGTGGAAACTAATCAAAGATAGAAGCAACCTGGAATTAAGGAGAAACTTCCTAACAGTGAGGACAATTAACCAGTGGAACAGCCTGCCACCATCACTGGATTTTTTTAAGAAGAATCACTTATCTAAAATAGTATAGGTTCTCCTGCCTTGAGCAGGAGGCTGGACTAGAAGATCTCCAAGGTCCCTTCCAGCTCATTCGTCCGTCCGTCCATCCATCCATCCATCCATCCATCCATCCATCCATCCATCCATCCATGAACTGGATAAGAATCCCAATATTTCTAAGCCAACAAATCACTAAAACCGATTGCCGGACCCCCAATCACAAAGATTCAGAGCCCTAAAATCCAGCAAGTTAAAAATGCAGGCAGTCCTCGAGTTACGATCGCAACTGAGCCCAACATTTACGTTGTTAAGTGAAACATCGGTTCAGTGGGTTCGCCCCCATTTTACGGCTTTTCTCGCCTCAGTTGTTAAGCGAGCCATTGTGTTTGTTAAGTGACTCACACGGTTGTTAAGCGAATCTGGTTTTCCCCTGTGGGCTTTGCTGGTCCGAAGGTCGCAAAAGGGGATCACGTGACCCCAGGGACACTGCAACCGTCATAAATATGAGCCAGAGGCAAAGCCTCTGAATTTTGATCACGTGACCCTGGGGATGTTGCAAAGGTCGTAAGCGTGAAAAACGGCCGTAAGTCCCTTTTTTCAGGGCGGTTGTCACTTTGAACGGTCACTAAATGAACTGTTGTAAGTCGAGGGCTAGCTGTGAACATGAAAGTCGTGATTAAATTTCCAAGAGAAGCAAGCTGGCCCTGCAAAGCTCGTCATATTCCATCTCTCAAAGTCAAGGTAAGTTTGACGCCATCTTGACTTTTTTGACCTCCCTTCTACCAATCCGTGTTTGCAAATTCCCTGTCTTTGCTTTGGTTGGTGGAAACTTTTTCACCGTCCTCTAAAAGCAATTTTGCTGGTAAAAATATTTTGCAGTTCATAGAAGAATAATAGAATAACAGAGTTGGAAGGGACCTTGGAGGTCATCTAGTCCAACCCGCTGCTCAAGCAGGTGACCCTACACACACACACACACAAATGGTTGTCCAGTCTTTTCTTGAAAACCTCCAGTGAGGAAGGAAGGAAGGAAGGAAGGAAGGAAGGAAGGAAGGAAGGAAGGCGAGCGGGAGGGAGGGAGGGAGGGAGGGAGGGAAGGAAGGAAGGAAGGAAGGAAGGAAGGAAGGAAGGAAGGAAGGAAGGAAGGAAGGAAGGAAGGAAGGAAGGAAGGAAAAAAGAGTTGAAAGGGATCTTAGAGGTCTTCTAGTCCAACCCCCTGCTCAAGCGGGAGACCCTCTCCCATTTCAGACAGATGGTTGTCCAATCTCCTCCTAAAACTGACCAAACCTTAAGATTTCGCTTTTAATCTTCCTCCCCACAATTAATATTGAAGATTAATGCAGACGAAATAATATGGACAAACTCAGGGAGCCCAGAGCACCTCTCGTTTCAAACCTGAGCTGCAAATATTCTCCTTTAAAAAAACAATTTCTATATAATATGTTTCATATCTTCCCGGTAAGATGGGCAGAATTTGACAATAAAAGTAAAATAAAATTTCCTTTTGTGCAACCAACTAGAGACCAGCTGGTTTGCCCACACAGCGAAAGCAAAATTTCAGATTGATGGCAAATCCATAAATTAGTCTCCCTGATATCTTTCCATAAATCCAATTTCCTTTTTCAGCTGCGGATTTTAAAAAAATCACCATTTTATTTGCAAGAGACAAGGCTTTCCATCAGAGGCATTTGAGTAGACTACAATTCCCATCTTTCCCCAAGCCACTTGGCTATGGGGGGTTATACCATGCTGGTGAGGATGATGGGAGTGATACTATTTACTAAATCTGCACTACTATTAATCTTCTCATAGTTTCCATCACCAATCTCTTTCCACTTATGACTGTATGACTGTAACTTTGTTGCTGGCAATCCTTATGATTTATATTGATATATTGATCATCAATTGTGTTGTAAATGTTGTACCTTGATGAACGGATCTTTTCTCTTATGTACACTGAGAGCAGATGCACCAAGACAAATTCCTTGTGTGTCCAATCACACTTGGCCAATAAAAAATGCTATTCTATTCTATTCTATTCTATTCTATTCTATTCTATTCTATTCTATTCTATTCTATTCTATTCTATTCTCCTAACATTTGAGGAAGATGAAATGGGACCCAAACAAGACAAAATGTTGTCCACGTAGCACGCTCAGAAATCAAGCGGCCTTTACAGGGACCAGACTGAACGATTTGTGGAAAATTAAAACTTCTGTTCCAGGTGAAGCTGGCTTATGCACCACATTTGAGCAGTTTGATGGAAGACCTGGTGACCTGTCATCTCCAGCCTGTAAACCTGGTTTGTTGGTTTGTTTGTGGCTGAGCATAGCCCAGCCCAGCCGGTTGGGTGAAATCGAACTGTGTGAACTCTGAAAATGGGTTCACTCCTTCAGTAGGATTGAGTACCTTGCGTGAAAGCACAAAATGATAGACAGGGAGGGAGGGAGGGAGGGAGGGGAAGATGGTAAATGATGGACAGACAGACAGACATAGATGAGAGAGAGAGAAGATAGATGAGAGAGAGAGAGAGGATAAAGTGTGTGTGAGAGACAGAGACAGATAGATGGGTGGATGGAAGGATAAATTATACATATAAAGAAACATTGATACAATAAAAGAGAGAGAGAGAGAGAGATGGGTGGAGATAGATAGATAGATGGATAAGATAGAATGATAGAACAATAAAACGATAGATGGATGGATGGATGGATGGATGGATGGATGGATGGATGGATGGATTGAGATAGATAGATAGATAGATAGATAGATAGATAGATAGATAGATAGATAGATAGATAGATAGATAGATGAATGGATTGAGATAGATGGATAGATGGATGGATGGATGGATGGATGGATGGATGGATGGATGGATTGAGATGGATGGATGGATGGATGGATTGAGATAGATAGATAGATAGATAGATAGATAGATAGATAGATAGATAGATAGATAGATAGATAGAGATAGAGATGGATGGAGATAGATAGATAGATAGATATAGATGGATGGATAGATGGATGGATGAATGGATTGAGATGGATGGATGGATAGATAGATAGATAGATAGATAGATAGATAGATAGATAGATAGATAGATGGATGGATGGATGGATGGATTGAGATAGATGAATGGAAATAGGTAGGTAGGTAGGTAGGTAGATGGATGGATTGAGATAGATGGATAGATAGATAGATAGATAGATAGATAGATAGATATAGATGGATGGATAGATAGATAGATGGATGAATGGATTGTGATGGATGGATGGATGGATGGATAGATTGAGATAGATGGATGGATGGATGGATGGATGGATGGATGGAGATAGACAGACAGATACAGCTTGACTCCCTCTGCTTTGTTGCAGCCCCTCAAATATTGGCAGATGCTATTATGTCCCCCCATTCCTTTTTTTCATTAAACTAGCCATCTCCCATTCCTGCACCCGTCCTTCCTGGCACGTGAGCCATTCTGAAGTCTCACTGTGCCCGGAGGGAGCCCCCCCACCCACCCAGGGAGAAGAAAGACCCCTTTCTCCCCACCTGGTCCCAGAAGGAGAGACCCCCCCTCCCCTCTCTTCGTCTCCTCCTGCCAGATGTCACCGCGCACGACCTCAACAAGTGGCATTGAATCACGTTGGGGGGGGGGCTTCTTGATTGCCAACACACACACCCCCGCTCCCAAATTCCCTCTCCAGGATAGCAGCCTATAAACCAGCATTGACAGGGTGGGGTGGGGGTGGGGGCTTAGTGACAGCTGGGGAAATTTCTCTTGCGCAGAAGGTCTGGAACCAGATGGGCAGTCTGGGCGCAAAAAAACGCCTCTGGACATCTTGAAGGCAGCGGGGGGGGGGGGCATCATGCAGGAAATGGAGCCTCTGGGACCCTTCTGCCTTTTTGCACCTTCTTCTCAGCCCCCCCCTCCCCTCCCCTTAAATCCCACTTGACAGGAAATGGCTGGGAATTTGCAAAAAATAAAATAAAATAAAAAAATAAAAAAATCAATCCAGGAAGGGTCAGAAGGATCATGACGTGGCCCCTCCCCAACCCCAGCCTCCCCCGGCCCCTGATCTGATGGTCCTCTGCCCCCTAAATGGTTTTCTTTCCTAGTGGGGAGGGTCTCCTTAAAGGGTCTCCGGTGCTGGTAGGAAGATCAATTAGTCCAGCTATTAATATTTTACCATCTCTAAGCGGTCTGCTTGGCCTGCTCCCCACCCCCCCACCTCCCAACCCTAACTTCAGTGCACTTAGATTGATTCAGACTGGGGGGGGAGGGCAGGAATGGCTAATGAGCGTCCTCCCACCCCTCCCCTGTGCAAATGGACGCAAAGATGCGCAGGGCATCTGCACCCAGCTGGTCTTTTCCAGGTTTACGGGAAATTCGTTGTATTGGAGGAAGACTCTTGGAGGCTGGACTGCATAGCTCCAGAAGGGAACCTTTGTGGCTCAGGGTTCAAGTGTTGGGTCGCAACTGTGCTCAGAAAGCACTAAGGAGCCTCCCGCCTCCTTCCTATCTATCTATCTATCTATCTATCTATCTATCTATCTATCTATCTATCTATCTATCATCTTATCTATTCATCCATCCATCATCCATTTACGTATGTATGTATGCATCTCTATCTATCTATCTATCATCTATTTATCATCTAGGTATCTATCTATCTGTGGTCTTCTAATCTATCTACTCACCCATCCATCTATCCATCATGTATGTATGTATGTATGTATGTATGTATGTACCTATCTAGTTATCTAGCTATCAATCATCTAGGTATCTATCTATGGTTTATCAATCTATCTATCTACTCATCCATCATCCATCTATCTATCCATCCATCCATCCCTATATCTACCATATCATCTATTATCTACCTATTCTATATCTATTTATCATCTACTATCATCTATTTGTCCACTCATCCCCCCCTCTCTATTTATCATTTATCTATCAATCTATCTACTCATCCACCTCTCTCTCCCTATCTACCTACCTACTTATCAATCTACCTATCTATCTCTCCATCCATCCATCATCTTTTATATCTACTATTTTTATCATCTATTTGTCCACTCATCCATCCATCCATCCATCCATCCACTGTCTCTATCTTTCTATCTATTGTCTGTCTGTCTATATCTGTCTGTCTATCATTCTATCTATATCATTCTATCTGTCATTCTCTATCTATCTATCTATCTATCTATCTATCTATCTATCTATCTATCTATCCACTCATCCATCCATCCATCCATCCATCCACTGTCTCTATCTTTCTATCTATTGTCTGTCTGTCTATATCTGTCTATTATTCTATCTATATCATTCTATCTGTCATTCTCTATCTATCTATCTATCTATCTATCTATCTATCTATCTATCTATCCACTCATCCATCCATCCATCCATCCATCCATCCATCCATCCATCCACTGTCTCTATCTTTCTATCTATTGTCTGTCTGTCTATATCTGTCTATCATTCTATCTATATCATTCTATCTGTCATTATCTATCTATCTATCTATCTATCTATCTATCTATCTATCTATCCACTCATCCATCCATCCATCCATCCATCCACCCAGCCAGTTATCTAGTTTCCTAAGAGAATATTTGTAGCTCAGGGCTGAACTGTGGAGGGTCCTTGGTTCTCTCTGAGTTTGGTGCTTTTCTTGCAGATGTTTCATGACCCAACTCAGTAACATCATCAGTGCTAGAAGCGAGTGGGGTTTTCTCTCTGTTTGGCTTACATATTTCTATATATTCCACCAGCAATCAAAAGAAGACATGTTTACAACAATATAGGACCTTTTTCATCCCCTGGTGATGACTTTCCAAGAAGGGAAGAGATAAAGAGGAAACTGAATTCTGGGAGAGAATCCATCAAATACATTTAGAAGCAAATTGGGAGTTTTTCGGGCACGCTTAATGGTGACCCCTAACCTCTTCAGTGGATGGTAGGCGCCTCTAATCCAGCACACCAGGAAGACACCAGCTTGGGAGGGCTGAATCTGGAGTGGAGCAAAAGACAGGATTAATCTGTGGAACTCCCTGCCACAAGGTGAGCTGATGCCCATTCAGGTGGGGATTAATTCGACCAGGAAAAGCAAACCAGGGTTTGGTGTTAACTAAGTTATTAACCGTCCAGAGTTGCTAGCAGCTGGGTGCATAGAAATTTATTAATGTTCGATAAACCTATTTAAGAAAAAAAAACCATTGTTTATTCTGAATAAAGATAGTCTGTACATACTAAATAAAATGAGATTATTCCCGTTTATATTCACTGCATTTTGGGTTGAATGAATATTACTGTATCCTAAAACAGAGTCTATTTTTATAATGTTCTTTTTCTCCCTCTGTGTTTGGACCAAACCCAAAATATGGCAAATTATGCCTCAAAACAAATATTTTATAAGATTTTTTTTTAAAAAAAAAACTTTGCATTTTAGGGCATCCTTCTTCAACTTGGTGTCTATTGGACGTGTCAAATTTTGGTGCCCCATGCCAAGGTGCAAGGTCAAAAATCAAACATCGCCTCATTATTCTATAACAGCATAGTTAACTGGGGAATTCTGGGAGTTGAAGTCCACATGTCTCAAACTCGCCAAGCTTAAGAAACACTGTGCTACAGTCAGTACACATCTAATTTTGTTAGCAAGCCTGATGGTACCATTTTATCCAACCATACTGGCATCGCCTGATGGTACCCCATCCAATTACCAATCAGGCCTGCTTCTCGTTTCCTTGCTTCCCAAGCAGCCAAACCTACATCCTGCCATTTTCTTTGATTTCCGGTTACGATTAATTAATTTCATTCTTCCAGTCTCAGGAAGGAGACCCTGGTATAGGGTCTCCTGCTTGAGAAAGGGAGTTGGACTAGAAAACCTCTAGGGTCCCTTCCTTCCTTCCTTCCTTCCTTCCTTCCTTCCTTCCTTCCTTCCTTCCTTCCTTCATCACTGGGAGTTTTCAAGAAAAGACTGGACATTTGTGTGTACCAGTATAGGGTCTCCTGCTTGAGAAAGGGAATTGGATTAGAAAACCTCCAGGGTCCCTCCCTCCCTCCCTTCCTCCCTTCCTTCCTTCCTTCCTTCCTTCCTTCATCACTGGGAGTTTTCAAGAAAAGACTGGACAACCATTTGTGTGTACCAGTATAGGGTTACCTGCTTGAGCAGGGGGTTGGACTAGAAGATCTCCAAGATACCTCCTTTCCTTCCTTCCTTCCTTCCTTACTGGGAGTTTTGAAGAAAAGACTGGACAACCATTTGCGTGTACTACTATAGGGTCTCCTGCTTGAGCAGGGGGTTGAACTAGAAGATCTCCAAGGTACCTCCTTTCCTTCCTTCCTTCCTTCCTTCCTTCCTTCCTTCCTTCCTTCCTTCCTTCCTTCCTTCCTTCCTTCATCACTGGGAGTTTTCAAGAAAAGACTGGACAACCATTTGTGTGTACTACTATAGGGTCACCTGCTTGAGGAAGGGAGTTGGACTATTCTGTTATTCTGTTGTTATTCTGTTATTCTTATTATTCTGTTATTCTGGATGGCAACAGTTGCACAATTGCCTCCTAGAGCAAAATCCTGCTGCAAAACCAATTATAAAGCAATTTTTTGGGGTCGGCTGGGGTTCTCCTTCTCATAAGCCCCTTAAGAATCCACCCAGGATCCTTTTTGGTTCCCCACACAGATCCCTTCTACAGAGGTTTGGACCGATGCACAAAAAAAGAAGAAGTCTTTAGCCTTTCCATCCTCTCGCATTGCTCAAACTGCAGGAATCAAGAGCTAAAAACTCACAAAGGCGCTTTGTTTGTTGACAGAGGCACCTTCAGGTTCAATTCTATGAATCTCATGGGTTTGTTTTGTTTTGTTTTTTTAAATTCCATGTATACAGACATTTTAGAATACTTGCAAAAAAAACAAAAATGGGAACCTGGCTCCGTCCAAGCTTTGGGATGGGCTGCCATTCAAATTAAAAAAAAAAAAAAATTCCCGGCCCACTTGGGGGAAAATACCCAAAAGGCTCAGAGAGAACTTTGCATGCAGAGAGAAAATTGTCGCTTTTCATTTTGGCACACAACCACAACCACCCCTAAGGCGTGTTTGTCGTGCATGTTCCCAGTGTGTGTTTACTCAAAAAAAAAAGAAAGAAAGAAATCCCACAGGATTCCTTGAGCTTCTTCTGAGATAAACCAGCTTGCAGAAAGCTCTGCTTCTTAGCTGCAAGGGGAAAAAAACCCTGTTGAATTTTGCAAGGTTTATTCCTGAGTTAAAAAAAAAAAGAAAAAAAAGGAGGAAGAACTGCATTTTGGCTGTCCCAGAAGGTCTGCCTTCAGAAGGGACAAATTAATCTTCAATATTATTCATCGCGTTCAAACGACGTTTCAAAATATAATGCAATATTGGAATGACATCCCTTATTTAACACATGAATTATACTGCGTTTAAATTACTATACAATATTTTTTAATAACCTCTTGAATCTCTGTAGTTTTTCATTTTTCCCTTATTTTCATTATTTGTTTGACGACCAAACAGCCAATATGTAAAGGACACCTTCACCATAATTAAAAAAGAACCAATTAGAGACCACTAATAGAACCATCTATTTAAAAATATAATATTTTTAAAGGAATCCAGTTTACGAGAGAAATAATTATTTGTTTCATTGTTTTATAACTTCGAAGCTGCCCCAGAGTCACCTTTGCAAGGGGGAAGACGGTCGGCATAAAAATTTAATTTTTATAGACACAATGTAAATTTAAAATTGAATTTAAAATAGAGAAGTGCCAGTAGGTCAACACATGGGTGGTGCAGACAATCTAGCAAACCACTAGGCAAGGCTCAAAATCCAGCTAATAATCCGAGATAGATCATTGCCTATTTGGGTAGATTTTCGAAACAGCCCAGGCATTTACCCCAAAAGGTGCTGTAATTTAATTGAGATATATTTCACGCTGTCCAAGAAAAAGATTTGCAGGGGTTTGTTTGTTTTTTCACCCGGTGCCAAAGTGAAAATCCACTTGGCCACCTTGAAGTGTTTCTTGGCAGCTCATTTGATGTAAGGATTAGCTTTGGGGTTTATCTAATAAGCTGGGCCTTGGCACAGATGTCAAAAGTTTGCAGCAGCTCCCCTAAGTGGGTAACCTGCTTCTCAAAGAAACGGCAGGTTTAGGAAATTCACCTCACCTCTCTGGATCTCAAAAGAAAAGCATTGCGGAGCATCTATCGGCCAAGGAAAGGCTGCCTCAAATATAGATACATGCATATATTTAAATCTAAAAATTTAAGGTCAGTGCAACAGCAACAACAAAAATTCTACTCCATGTCTATCAGCTACCTCAAGGAAGGTTTCTGAAGAACTGAATGGGCCACTGTCTTCATGCTGGAGGTGCATTTAGAATTGAGGATATAAATTCTGGACATCTCATTTAGAGCTGAACATCAGATAATTGCAAATGCTCTCTCTATATCTATCTATCTATCTATCTATCTATCTATCTATCTATCTATCTATCTATCTATCTATCTATCTATCTATCTATCTAACTCCCTATCTCTCTCTACCCACCCACCCAGCCACTCATCCATTCCTGTCTCCCTATCTCTTCATCTCCCTCCTTCCCTCTCTCTTTCCATCTCCATCTCTCTCTCTCTCCATCTCCATCTCTCTCTCTCTCTCTCTCTCTCTAACTCACTCACCCTATCTATCTATCTATCTATCTATCTATCTATCTATCTATCTATCTAATCTATCTATCTATCTATCTATTTATCTATCTCCCTATCTCTCTCTACCCACCCATCCACCCACCTATTCATCCATTCCTATCATCTCTCTCTAACTCCCTATCTCTTCATCTCCCTCCCTCCCTCTCTCTTTCCATCTCCATCTCTCTCTCTCTCTAACTCACTCACCCTATCTATCTATCTATCTCCCTATCTCTCTCTATCTATCTAATCTATCTATCTATCTATCTGTCTATCTATCTCTCTCTCTCTCTCCCACCCATCCACCCACCTATTCATCCATTCCTATCATCTCTCTCTAACTCTCTCTCTCCATCTCCATCTCTAGTCTCTCTCTCTACCCACCCACATCCACCGATCCATTCCTATCATCTCTCTTTCCCTACCTCTTCATCTCCTCCTCCTCTCTTCTATCTCCATCACTCTCTCCTCTCCAACTCTCTAGTCTCTCTCTAACTCTCTCTCTCTCTATCTCTGTCTACCCACCCACCCAACCATACATTCCTGTCTATCATATCTCTCTCTCTCTCTCTCTCTCTCTCTCTGTCTCTCTCTAACTCACTCCCTCCCTCTCTCTCTCCCATTCACTCATCCATCCTTTCATCCCTGCTAAGTATGCAGATATTCAGCATGATATCTTCCAGAATTTGGGAGAACTGTGTAAGGAATACCCCAAATAATTATAATGCAACACCTAAGGATAAATTTAATCTCATTTTCATCAATAGATACATTGGGTTTATCAACACTTGAATTAGTGATAAGTTTATTTTCTTGTAGCAATGGGTTTTTTAAATTGTTGTTGTTGTTTACAGAAGGAAAAAGGTGCAAGATTGAAGCAACCTGATCAATTGGCTCAGTTTCTTGGCGAGATAAATTCCCACAAATCAATCTGTCTTTTCTTTCTTTCGTTTCTTTCTTTTGCTTTCTTTCTTTTTCTTTATTTCTTCCCTTTCCTCCTTCTTCCCTTTCCTTTCCTTCTTCCCTTTCTTCCTCCATCCCTCCCTCCCTCTCATCCTTCTCTTTCTTTCCTTTCTTTTTCTTCCCTTCTTTATCTTTCCTTCCTTCCTTTTCTTTCTTTTTCTTTTTTCCTGCTTTCTACCTCTTTCTTTTTCTTTCTTTTTACTGATACTGTATAATAATATATAATTTATAATTACTATAAACGAAATATTTTAAAGTGATGCAAGAAACTGCTGACACACCCCAGGTACTGTTCTAATCAGAAACAAACAGATGAAGGCTATAGAAAGCTGGGGAAAAAAATAACTCCATTTTTCCCCCCTTAAAAATACATCTCTTTTTAAAAATTCTTTTTAATTAAATCTTTTGAATGTTTCCATCCAGAAGGGTTAGTCAGTGACTATACATTGCGTGAGAGCAATTGTTTATGTGAACTGCTTATATGGCCCTGTTTTTAATTCTGCGGATTCTTTGGGGAAAACGGGAGTTTTAAGAAAATATTTTTCCTGAATCACTGGTCCTGCAAATTGTTTTATCTGCCCTTGCAAAATAAAAATTAAGACAGCACAATTTGATACTGTGCCTACTCAGAAGTACATTCCATTGAATTCAATGGGATTTTAAAATGTATTTTTTTTTCTTTTAAATCTGAATGTAACGGAAAGCAACCTGTTTATTCAATTTCCTGGGATTAAACAGCACTAAGAAGGCATGAGACAGCAGATCTAGAACCAGACTTGAAAGAAAAAACAAATTACATTAAAAAATTTAAAAGAAGAAAAAAGGATGATGCAAGAAGAAAAAAGGATTTATGAAAGACCATAAATGGTTTTTTTCCCCACTGTGATGAAAATGATAGAAATGTTATTTTTTTCTTAAAAGTCTGAATGTAATTTAAAGCAACCTGTTTATTCAATTTCCTGGGATTAAACAGCACCAAGAAGGCATGAGAGAGCAGATCCAGAACCAGACTTTTAAGAAAAAAAACCCAAAACATTTCTATCATTTTCATCACAGGGGGAAAAAATCCATTTATGGTCTTTCATTCCGTGCATCATCCTTTTTTCTTCTTCTCCTTCTCCTTCTCTTTCTTCTTTTAATCAAATGGTTATTTGCAAGTCTGGGGAAACGGGCTTTCGGGATTAGCTTGAATAGACAATCCAAAGGTTGCCCCACATTATTGTCAATGGGAGCCAAGAAGAAGAAGAAAACAAACTAAAAGGAAAATTATCAATGCAAAAAAAACAGAAAACCCGGGAGATGTTGGCACTTGGCTTTGGGGGAAAAAAAAAAGAAGCTAGGATTTCAGGAGGAATCAGTCCTCTCTCGGCTGACACAAAGCCTTCTGAAATGCGATCCCTGCCTCAGGAGGCACAGCAGCTAAAGTCGAAATTACATCATCCTTCCAACCGACTGCATCTTTGCAGGGCTGGTCCCCTCCCCAACAGCCTGCATCTTTGACAGATACCCATCGCCCCTGGCGAAAGGCATACGCCAAACTCTTTGGATTGTTTCTTTTTCTTTCTTTCTTTTTTTTTTAGGAAGGAGAAAATTAAGGCTTGCAAAGCCAGGGGGCATGGATGCCTGAAGAAGCAACCGGATCACCTTGAAGGGTCTCTTAAAAACAAAGAAACAAACAAACAAACAAGCTAGGCAAGGTTTGACCGAAGGAAGGGGACACCACCAGGAGATCTCAGACTGGCCGGCTGGCCTGGCCGGTTGAAAAACATTTGCAGAAGACAAGGAGGGAGGGAGATGGGAGACAAAGAAATATGATGAATAAAAAGTTATAGATAGATAGATAGATAGATGATACAGAGAGAGAGAGAAATGATAGATGATAAAGAGAGAGAGAGAGGTATAGATAAAGATAGATAGATAGATAGATAGATAGATAGATAGATAGATAGATAGATAGATAGATAGATAGATAGATAGGGATAGATGATACACAGAGAAAGAGAAAGAGAAATGATACATGATAAAGAGAGAGAGAGAGGTATAGAGATAGATAGATAGATAGATAGATAGATAGATAGATAGATAGATAGATAGATAGATAGATAGATAGAGATTATAGTTATAATCAGAGCTAGAGAATAGATGGATAGAGATGATTGATAAAGCTAAACAGATAATTAGATATAAATAGAGAGAGAGAGAAATGATAGTTGAAAGATAGATAGATGATAGATATAATCAGAGAGATAGAAAATAGATGGAGATTATTGATATAAATAATTAGATAGAGAGAAAGATGAGAGATGAGAGATAGATGATAGATAGATAGATAGATAGATAGATAGATAGATAGATAGATAGATAGATAGATAGATAGATAGATAGATAGATAGATAGATAGATAGATAGATAGATAGAGATAATAATATAAAGAATAGATGGGTAATGATGTTAGATATGCAGTGATAGAGATAGATAAATAGAATTAGATAGATAGATAAATAATTATACAGAGATAGGAGAGAGAGAGAGGGAGGGAGGGAGAGAGGGAGAGAATATCAATCTTTTTGATGGACCCAACAGATAAATTGAAATATTAGTGGGGTGTCAAGCTTAATTCCAGGGAATTTTTGTATTTAAACTCCCTGGTTAAAATCAAAGCACTTCTGAATCGATCTACTTAAGGTTTCATCAGGACCAGTTTGCCATTAAATAAACAGGATCCAACATTAAAGACGCTGTATTGGGGTGGGGGGTGGGGGAGACAGAGGTTCTAAGGAGATCCCTAAAGATCTTCTTTGTGCTTTGTAGAAAACCTGGTTCATTGCTGGTAAGGATCTCAAGGGCAGAAGATAAGGTGACTGGAATGGAACTGGATTACATTATTACAAAACTAGCCTGGACCGTTTTTGGATCTTAATGATCTTAAGAGCCCGAGATGGCTTAGTGATCCCATCCGGAGTTATTCGGAGGAGAGAAAAATAAACCCATTCTTGTTGGGGATTGAAATTGTGGCTGGCCAAGTCTTTAAAAACAAATATACAAGGCTAGCAAAGTTCCTTAACAGAAATCTCTTTTTGGGAAAAAAGAAGAAGAAGAAGAAGAAGGAGAAGGAGAAGGAGAAGGAGAACCAAACAAAGAAAAAGAAAACAACAATTAAATTCTACAATGGCATTAATTGCAGAGCTCGGGGCGAGGCCTCCCCAAGGGTTGCTGCTTTGATACGCTGATGCAAGAAGACAAATTGTGTATTTAAAAAAAAAAAAAGAACTCACAATTCACAATTCAAAATAGCTGGAGAGCAAGAAAAATATATGCAAGTTTTAGGTGGAAAATAAATGCTACCATCAAATCGAAGCTTTATCACCCGTCAAGAGACCAGCAGAGATAAATAGCATTACGTACCCTGAGTCAAGGTCAAAAAAAATAATAATCAGCAATAATGACATTTTGGACCACGGTGTTAAATAATCATGGGGCTGATTTTTATCAACTCAGACTCAATTTTAAGACTTTTCTGTTAAAAATAAAAAAAGAACTATTTTCTTTTTTCAAGCGGTGCGTTACCATTTCCTAAAATAAGTTTAGCTAAGGCTGCAAGATATAAAAGAATAGAATAGAATAGAATTTTTTATTGGCCAAGTGTGATTGGACACACAAGGAATTAATTAATTAATTAAGGAATTAAAGGCAATTAATACGTTAATACATCCATCCCTATAAATTATCTTTTATCATTTATAAAGCAAAAATTAACCCAACCAGCTTGCTTAGTAAAAAAACAAAAAAAAAAGAAGATTCAGAGATTCAAAAGCAACAAATACTGCCCTGAGATTTAGAGAGGGGCTGATTTTAACGCAGCATATTTAATTTCCCTTTTTTAACAAAATAAAAAGAATATTCGTTTTGGCTTTTTTTTTTTTTTAAAACAATCCTTCAGTTGCAATTGCAAATCCCTCCGTTTCTCCTGCTTTCTCCTTTCCTGTTACATCACATTCCAATTAAGGGCTTTTACAAAAACACAATATCTATCTATCTATCTATCTATCTATCTATCTATCTATCTATCTATCTATCTATCTATCTTCAAAATTATACATCTATTCCCCAGACGGAGAAGTGGTAAATAATGAAGGAGGAGAAAGGAAGAAATAAACAAAACTCAATTTATTAAATTGATGAATGAATTGGGAAAAAGCAGAAAGGATACTCGACGGCCTTTGGGATTTTTATTTCTGCTATCCCCAAACTTTCCACCTTTTATTTTTCTCTTTAAAAAGTCCTTTTTTCTCATTTTCCCCCCTCTGTCACTTGACTTTTTCCTCCAGAAATGCCTTAAGCCGTAACCACCTGTTCCCAAATATAATTCTCTCGTTTTTCTCCCCAAATCGAATCTGTTCTTCTCCACTGCCCCAGCTTTGAAGAAGCTGGGATACTCCACTGTATGGGACTGCGAGACCCACAGAGCTGGGCAGTCTCCTTCCCCAGCAGGCTGGGTTTTGTGTTTTTTTTCTGCCTGCCTGCCATGGGAGGTAGGTGGTCTTCAGGGGGAAAGGAAGAGGTGGCCTGCGTCAGGAGGGCGAAGAAGAGGAGAAAAAGAGAGAAAGGAGAAGCTGGAAGTGACCCACTCACCTGGCATACCTGAAGAGTGGCGAGGGGAAAGGAGAGATCGCCCAGCTTTGCCAGCTTCTGTGCCCTGAGGCTAATCCAGCAGCCGGGTGCTTTTTTCCTTCCCGAGAAGATCCCCACCCAGCTGGGCTCCACCCTCCCGATCAATCACCCCCAGGAAAAGACGCCACTGCGGTACGAGCAGCCAGTTCTCTGCAGTCTCTTTGCAAAGCCATCTTCCAAAGTCAGGAAGGGAGACCCCTCCTTTCTCTTCCTCCCCCCCACCACACACCCTCTTTGCATTGCCTGCAGCAGGAGGAGGAGGGAGGAAGAGAAGAAGGAGAAAGAGGAGGAGGAGGAGAGAGAAGGAGGAAGAGGGAGAAAAGGAGGAGGAGGAAGAGAAAGAGGAGGAGAGAGGAGAGAGAAGGAGGAGGAAGAGGGAAAAGAGGAGGAGGAGGAGGAGGAGAGGAAGAGGAGAAAAAGCAGAAGGAGAAAAAGGAGGAGGAGAGAGGAAGAGAAGGAGGAAGAGGGGGAGGGGAGGAGAAGGAAAAAGAGGGAGAAGAGGAGGAGGAGAAAGAGGGAGAGGAGGGAGGAGGATGAGAGAGGAAGGAAGAAGATGACACTCAACCATAGTCCCAAGAGTTGAGGAGGAGGAGGAGGAGAATCGCAGCATCTGCCTAGCTCAGATCCTTGGGAAGGATAAAACTGCCCAGTTGGTCTGACTCTAAGAGCCACCAGAACTCAGCACAGGAGAAGAGAAAGAAATGGAGAAAAACACACAACGCAAAGGCCTGCAAAGAGAAGTAGGAAGACTGTGGGAAAAGACTGCAAAGGTAGCACTTAAGAGCCTTGGGTGCAAATCGCAGAACAGCTGCAAAACAACCAGAGTGCCACTCGAACCCCATCGGCATTGACAAAGCCATCAGTCAATTGCAAAAGGCAGTTCTGCTGAGAACTGCTTACATCCTGCAATGAGACCTTTAATAACATCAAACATTCCACATCTGCCTATCCGAGGCCCTTGGGAAGGACTTAATAAGTGAACAAAAATGCCAAATCCACTCCGAACATCTGGCTGACACACGATGTACAATAATTTATTATTTTGAATGCCATCTGCATTGGCAAAATCCCCATCGGTCAATTTGCAGGAGGCAGCTGGACTTGGAAGAGCCGACATCGTGCGATGAAACGTTTGAACACCCACATCTGCGTATCTCAAATCCTTGGGATGGACAAAAATGCCAAATCCACCTGCAACCCACCATAACAATAATATCGGCATTGACAAAATCCCCATCAGTCAATTGCAGGAGGCAGCTGGACTTGGAATAGCTTACATCCTGCAGCAATACCTTTAAACCCCATCAAACAACAACGTCTGGCTATCCCAGGTCCTTGGGAAGGACTTGATAGGGGGGATAGAATGCTAAATCCACTCCACACATCTGGCTGACTGTGCAACCAGCCATAACAATCATATCGGCATTGACAAAATCCCCATCAGTCAATTGCAGAAGGCAGCTGGGCTTGGAAGAGCTGATATCTTACAACAATACCTGTAACCCCAATCAAACCACATCTGCCTGTCTCAGGTCCATTGAGGAGGACTCAGTAGGTGGACAAAAATGCCAAATCCAGTCCAAACATCTGGCTGATTGTGTAACGCACTATATCAGGGGTCTTCAACCTTGGCAACTTTAAGCCTGGCGGACTTCAACTCCCAGAATTCCCCAGCCAGCTTTGCTGGCTGGGGAATTCTGGGAGTTGAAGTCCGCCAGGCTTAAAGTTGCCAAGGTTTGAAGACCCCTACACTATACTAATAACAGCAATATCAGGGACATAAGTTTTTCAGCTTTTCATCTTTCTGGATTTCTACTAACCAGCTCAGGTTAATTTCATCAGAATAGAATTGCTGGTCAATTTCACTGTGAGTGGAGAAGTTTCCAACCTTAGAAACTGTCCCCTGCATCCAATTTCCTGCAGATTGAAAGCCTGAAACCACTTTGGTTGCAAACAGAAAGGTTACGGAATGCGGCTGCTTCGGAAATCTTTCTAGATGGAACTCCACTTTGCCCATGCTCAGAGGCATCCCACATTATTACTCGGGGCCTTTATTTTATTTTTCTTGTTCTTCAGCATTCTCAGATACAGATTAACAGAGTTGGGAGGGACCTTGTAGGTCATCTAGTCCAACCCCCCACTCAAGCAGGAGACCCGATACCATTTCAGACAAATGCTATCCAGTTCTCTTCTTAAAAACCTCCAGTGATGGAACTTCCACAACTTCTGGTGGCAAGTAGTTCCACTGATTAAATGTTCTCATTGTCAGGAAATTCCTCCTTAATTCCAGGTTGCTTCTCTCCTTGGTTAGTTTCCATCCACGTTGCTTCTTCTCCTGCCTTCTGGATCTGGTGCTTTGGAAGAAGAGCTTGACTCCCCTCTTCTTTGGGGCAGCCCCTGGATGCTATCCTATCTCCCCTGGTCCTTCTCTTCTCTAGACTAGCCAGGCCCAGTTCCTGCCACCGTTCTGGTCTTCATATGTTTCTCAAAGTTCTGCTCCCGATGACTGAAATCCAGATTTCAAGGTTGGGAGGCCTAAAGTCTCAATAATTATGCTAATGATTTAGTGCAGGGATATTTGAGGTCACCAATTAACTCTGAGTGCCCCAGAATTTTGCAAGCTTGTTTTGGAAAACTGCCAAGGGATTTTCTAGCGGGGGAGTGGGTGGGTGGGTGGGTGGGAGGAGGGGTGGGAGAGAAGGCAGAAGGAAAATGTGGAAGGGAGGGAGGGAAGAATGGGAAGGAGGGAAGAATGGGAGGGAAGGAAGGAAGGAAAAGGAAGGAGGGAAGAATGGGAGGAAGGGAGGGAGGGAAGGAGGGAAGGAGGGAAGAATGGGAGGAAGGAAGGAAGGAGGGAAGAATGGGAGGAAGGAAGGGAGGGAGGGAAGGGGGGAAGAATGGGAGGGAAGGAAGGAGGGAAGAAGGGGAGGAAGGAAGGGAAGAATGGGAGGGAGGAAGGAAAGAGGGAAGAATGGGAGGAAAGAAGGAATGAGGGAAGAATGGGAGGAAGGGAGGGAGGGAAGGAGGGAAGAATGGGAGGGAAGGAAGGAGGGAAGAATGGGAGGGAGGGAAGGAAGGAAGGAAGGAGAGAGGAAGGAAGGAAGGATGGAAAGAAGGGAGGGGAGGAAGGAATAAGATGGTAATGAGAGAAATGAGGGAAGGAGGGGAAGGAAGGAGGGAAGGAGGAAGGAAGGAGATGGAAATGATAGGAAGGGAGGGAGGTGAGAAAGAGAGGCAGGGAAGGAAGGAAGGAAGGATTAAATGTGCTTTAAGCCTTTGCCCGATCAGATTCCCGAGTGGGGGGGGGGTCTCCCCCTTACCCGCCAGGGCCCTCGCGCCCTCCGCCCCTTCCCCGCGGGCTTATTCCAGCCTGGAGGGCTTGCAACTCATTTGCTCCAACCACACAGAGCAATACAAGACGGGAGGGGGCCGAGGGTCCCCGCGGGTCCATTTCCACGCCGAGTCCGGGGAAGCTCACCCACCCGGAAAAAGGGAAAGCCCTGAGCTCCACGGGGCGCGTCGGACGACCCAGAAGCTGCGAGCGGGGCCAGTCATGGATCGCTTCAGGTTTTGAACCGGAGAGGAGTCCGTGGATCCTTCCCGGCGCCCGCCTGAAGATTCCCCACCTCGCGGCTCAGACACGCGTGGGAGCTCCGGGGGAGGCCGAGGAGAGGCGGGGAGGGTCAGGTCGCCACAAGGCGGAGGGAGAATAAACTGGGTCGGTCGGGGATTCACTAACGCGGGTGGGAGAGCAGATGGGTTCAAATCACACGAGCGAACCCGTCGCGGGACCAAAGCAAGCCAGCCCACAACGGCAGCGTCCTCACCTCCCTCGACACAGCACTCGTGGGTTTCCCACGCACCCATCCACCCACCCGGCGCGATTTCCCCGCTGTAAGAGTTCCAGAGACCCTCTACTCATAAACCTTGCCCCGTTTAAGATTGAACGACGACGCCCCCTACTCTAAATTCGTCCCGTGGAAGACCCGATTCGAAAACACGCTTCTTCCCACCCCCACAAGCAATCTCGAGTTTATTTCGCCCGAAAGAGGCGGCGGGGGGCTCCCCTGGCGGGTCCCTCCTCTCTCCCCCCCTCGAAAAACCTGAGAGACCCCCGGCTCGAGGCGTAGAGGAGACAAAAGATTCCCCCCGCAGCACGTCTGGAAGCGCTAGACACGCGTGGCCAAGGCCCTTTCTTCGCGAGTCAAGATGCTTACGAAACCCCATCCAAGATTCTGGGGTAGCCAGGGACGTTCTCATGTCCGGGTATTAAAACCCGCCTCTCCCGAGCCAGCCACGGATTTGGAAACGGGCTTTCTAGCGTCACGGAAACCCCCCGACCCAACCGTCGGGCTCCCACCCCGGGCCGGTGACTTACCCAGCACATCCTCCCTCCGTCCGCAAAACAGCCTCCTCTTTCTGCTGAACGTCCGTCCGTCCGCTTCACCCTCCAGTGTCCAGATCACGTCGGAAAGCGCCCACGGAGTCAGGAAAGAGCAGCGGAGGGCTGCGGAGACTTCCCGCCCGGTCTTCAGCCGCGGGAATCGCCCGGAGGGGACAAAGCGAGGTGCCCCAAACGGGCTGGGCTCTTCCCCGCCGACCCCCGACCCTTCCCTCCCCACCCCGTCCAGGCGGGGAGGGGGAGGACCGGGAAGGAAGCGAGTCCCGAAACACACCGTGATCCTTTCCCGAGGATCAGGTGTCGCGGGCGGCGCGGAAAGAGCCAGGTAAGGCGGAGGGGAGGGGAGGAGAGGGAGGGGGAACAGGCTGCCTGCTCCGCCCTCTCCCCGCCCGCACGAGCAACCCCCCTTCCCCAGATCGCGGCAGAGGGGGGACGGCAAGGCCTGGGGTCCCCCCCCCTCGTTTTCCCCTCCCCCAAACCTTTTAAGAGCTCCTGTCAAGAGGGGCGAGGCCCTCCCTGGATCCCCTCCCCACGGATTCTGCCATTGGTCGGGGGAGGAGGGGGGGCGGGCCTCCCCCACCTACCTCCCCTCTCCCGGGGGGGCCCGAGCGAAGGTTGCCGCAGAAAAACCTGCACCCCCGCCCGGGCGGGGCGCCCGACTAGTCGCCTCCGGGGCCCCTCCGCGAACCCCGATTTTTGTAGTAAGGTCGCAGGATGCGTCTTGGGGGGGGGGAGGATGGAGGCTTGACTTTTTCGACGGATTTCAGGAAGAGGGGGAGGGGGTTTCCACCGGCTAGCCCCTGACTCTGGTGATGGGGCGGGGGGAGTCAGACAGCCTGGGGAGGCGCGTGCATGTGGGGAGGCGCGCTCCCGGGGCTGAAAGCTGGGGAAATGAGGGCGGAGGTCCAGAAAAGCCGCCCCTCCCCCAGGAAAGGTGATGCAAGGCAGAGGCGCTTTGTGGAGGCGTGGGGGGGGGCGCGCATTTGGCTTTGTCCAGCATCCCGAGACTGTCTTTCTGATGAATACAGAAAAAAGTAATTTTATTAATCGCGAATAAAGCGAGGCATTGCGGATTTCTCCGCGCCCCGCGTGCCTAATCCGGAACCAGACCGAAATCGAAGCCCATCATCAGTTCCCCCAATAAATGACTTGCCGATTATTGTCTCGCTGCCATCATTTAGAAATAAATCCAGCCTATTAATCCATAAGAATTCTTTTCTTTCGTTATGAGCCGTAAAAATAATTCCGATTACCGCTGCCTCGTCCTTCTCCCGCTTTGAGCCGGGGGTTAAAAAACCGGCTCGGCCGACCCTCCATGGCTCCCTCCTCTCCCGGGGGGGGGAACAGAGCCCATGCAGGAGACCCCCGCCCGGGTTAAGCTGACACCCCCCCCCCAAATAAAATATCAAAATACCGTCCCTTCCACCCCTAAAACCAGCCGCGCGGGCTTGGAAAGGACGGCTCCGTTTTACCCAGGGTCGCGACTTGGAAGACTACCCTCCCCATTATCCCCAGCCGGGCTAGGGACCGAGCTGTGGTAATGGGAACTGAGATACCCAGCAGACTCTCTTTGGGCGAGTGGAGGGTTTCCTATAAGGTGGAAAGGGCAGACTCCACCCAGGGCCGCGGATAGGCGGCCCATACAGTGAGACGGGGTTGGGTTGGTCGGTCTTCCTTCCACCCTCGTTAAGCCCCCCTTTTTAGGGGAAGGGGCGAGGAAGACAGAGCGGGCGGTCTTCATCCAGAACAGCGGGAAAAAATTGCCGAGAAAGAGGTGGGGGAGAATAAACCAGCTGGCTGGTCGTGTGAACGCGCGCACATAAGTGTCAACGGCCCCTTTACACGCGCTCTGTAAGCTGTGACCCTCCCAAGAGGTCTCCAGGGTGGCCCCCTCCTTTGAGCTGGGACATAAGGGAGAGTCAACCCACAGGGGGAGGATGCAAACGAGCAACATTTTAAAAAAAAGGCCTTCGGTGAGAATAAAGGATACGTTTTCTCGACTACCTGTGGATGCGCAAACGCGTCTTTTCATAAACCAGGCCTCTACCTCCCGCGCAAACTACGAGATTCGCCAACTCCTTCGCTAGTAATACATTTACAATAGATAAATCTATAAAATTATTTTATATGTTATTAGTACCCTATTTGTAGATGTATATATATCTAAAATTAATAGATATTCGCGCGAAAATTGTGTCTCATTTTGTCAAAGCATATTCGCAAATAAATTTGATTGACGATATGTGGAGATATAGATAGATAGATAGATAATAACGATAGGTAGGTAGATGATAAATGATGGATGGATGGAAGGAAGGATGGATATAGATGGAGGGAGGGAGAGAGATGTATGTGTATACTATACATATATCTATCATTATGTGTATATATATATGTGTATACACATATACATATACCTATTTCTCGCCAGTCCATCACATTTATTTGCCAATACACATTGCGAAATTGGGCGGAATATGCACAATTGAGACCCAATTTTCTCACGAGCGTCGATCGAACCCAATTTTAAAAGCGACTGGGGGGGGGGAACCCACGAACTCCTTTTGCGTTCCTCGAAACCGAATCGGCGGAAAGCGAAGCGTGGCTCGGCTTCCTCCGAAACGTCAACTCCCCCGGCTCCATTCAGGAGGGTTTCCCGGAGACTTCGAAACGGAGATTCGGAGCTGGTGGAGGGAGGGAGGGGCAGGCAGGGGCAGCGGGCATTCGAGGGGGTTCGTCGGAATTTCGCGGGATTGAGTGAACGGGGGCCGGTTAGATCGGGAGGCGGTGGGATGGGGTGCCCAGCGGGGGGCGGGGGGGGGAAGAGAGAGAAGGAAGGTCGAGGGTCTCCCAAACGCCCCCCCCCGTTTTAGGAGATGCTAAGCAGGCGGCGGTTCGGGCCCTACGAGGGAGGGGGGCGAAGGGAAACGCCTTGCCCGTGGAAGAGACTTGCTGGACCCGAAAGTCTGCACTGTTTGGAAGCCTGGCCGAGGAATGGCCAGCAAAACGAAAGTCGGATTTCTCTCTTCCCCCCCCCTCCCCAATTCCTGCTCCTCCGCCTGCTCCTCCCCCCCCACCGCCCTCCACTCCAGTAAAAAAGCCGGGTTTTTTCCGATTACCTCCCTCTCCATCTGTCTGTCTCTTTCTCTCTCTTTCTCTTCCTCTCTTCCTCTCTTCTTCCTCCTGGAGCTGATGACGCCGACGGGGGTATCGACAATCTCTCTCCCCCCCCGTGTAGTGGGACTGGCCTGTGAACCAAGCACAGAAAGTGACTCTTAGCGGCTCCCTCTTGCAAGGCGCCCTCCCCCCCCCCATTATTTTTGCACACGGGGGTGGTGGCGAGTCACTTGTATTCCGATGACCCACTGACCTTGGCGTTCACAGAACCCGGGATTCCTATTCAATCGGGTGGGTTGGCTTCCCGCGAAGAATCGCAATTGGGGGAGGGGGGGTTGCTTGCAACCCCGTCTCACCCTCCTCCCCCAACGAGCTCGGCCTTTTGTTTTTCGTTCAAATTTCTGAATTTATTCGGATTTCGTTTCCCCCCCCCCATCTGCTGTCAACTAAGAAAAAGGAAATACATCTAAACACGCGATGGAATTAAATCTACCAATTTTGGTTAAGAGGCTGACCCCGATCTAACCCGGGAGACTCTCCGTGGGTCCGTTCACACAACCCTCAACACGGATCCTTGCATTAACCCCTTTTCTGGGTTCGGCACCGTGAATGCCGTAAACTAACCAGAGTTATTTGCATAAGTCATAATAAAGAAAAGGCTAACTAACCAAGGTCAATATTAACGAAACTTTGAGAGCGATCTAGCTAAAAAGGGACGTGTGAAGGGGGGCCGCGGGGCTCGCAGATCTGGTGGGGTCATAGCCACGAGTTGAAAGGTGAGGTTCCTGTGTTGGCCTACTCGGGAGGAATTGTAAACCCTTCGGTAGCGTCCCTAACTAAGGGAGGGAGGGGTCTTTTCGTATTATTCCAGTTTAAAAGGAAAATGACCGGGTCAATTTCTGTCGAGTGACTGAAATCCATGGGTGCCTGACCACCCAATAAAGGCCACGGGGGCTCCAAATCTGGAACCGAGTCGCTACCCCGTTCCCACGATCAGCGCATAGAACCATCGTTTATCAGGGGGAAACTCTGTGTGTAAATCTAATAAATAAACCCGAATTTTCTGACCCGAATTTGGTACTAAGGCTAAGGCTGAGCCCGCAGACCTTGAAAGTAAACCGAGTTTGCGCTATCTAGAGTTCCGAAAGTCGTGGAAACGCGGCCTTTGCAGGCTTCAAACCAAACCTCCCACCACCACCACGGTTTTCCCCCAGGATTACGTCCCACTCGGTTTATAATCGGGGCATGATCCGACCCATTTCCACCCAGCCAAACCCACATCAAAGACGGCGCCCTCGGGCGTCGTTCCCACGACCCGATGGCCCGACATCCCGCGAGGAGGTTTTTTTTTTAATCCTAACTCGTAATCCGAGAAGGATTAAGCTTGGGCGGGGGGCTACAATCCCGGAGGGGATGGGTGGGGGGGATCGCGGGGAAGAAACAGGACCCCTGCCGGAAAGGAGCCGGCTAGGAATTGAGGGGAGGGGTCCCCATCTCCCTGCCCGCTGGGAAGGACCGCGCCTCCCCCACCCTCGACTCGGAATACCGGGGGGGGGGGAGACCCTGCGCACCTGCGCGGAGGCGGAGCAAGGCGCCCGGTGGGAAGGGAAGGGAGGGGAGGGGAGGGGCGGGCAGGGAGGGAGGCCGGCGGGGTTCCGGCTTAGGGGTCCCGGCCCGCTTTACCTGGGCCCGGTGCGGTCCGTCGGGCTGGCTCCGATCCGGGCCCGGCCGCCCTTTATACAGCCTCCGCTGGGCTTGGCACCTCCTCCGCGCCCTTCTCGGTGCCCACTTACCTGCTGGCGTGGCCGGCCCCGCGCCAGGTAAGGCGATCCGGCGACACCTGAGCCGGCCAGGTATCCGGTGTCCTGGCCGGCCTGAGCCAGGACGGGGGGGGGGGGAAGGGGCCTCTAGGGCGGGCGGGGCCTTTTTAAAAATTTACGCGCGCCCCCCGCCGCACATTTTCCAAGGGGCTGCGGCGGCCCCCCCCCGCCATCGGCCTCCCTTTGTCCAGCACCCAGCAGCACCGAGGAGGAGGAGGAGGAGGAGGAGGAAGGTCAGCCAACCAGCGGTGAGGGGGGGGCTGGAAAATGGCGACCGCCCCCCTTTTAAGGAAAGTTCCCAGAGCCCGTGACTCCAACCTGGCGCCCTCCGGCTGCGGATAGAGGGGAGCCCATCCGATCCCCCCCCTCGCCCCCAGCCCAGCCCGATCCTTAAAGCCGGTGGGGGAGGATCTAGTTCTGGGGCCCGTTCAACGTGCCCCCCCCTTTCCGTCGACCCCCTCGGCCCCAAAATTCCTTGCTTTGCGCAGGATGCAGCGAGCGTCGCCAAGCGGGCGCCCTCCAGATGCATCGGCCCGCCTCCGAGACACACCTGGAGGGCGCCGGGTTGGGGAAGGTCAAGAGCCGCTCAACCGATTTAGGGCGATTTGGAGGAGATGGGCGCCTCTTATTTTGCTCCTCCCCCCCGGATTGGGACCTTCCCAGTTGCGAATGTTTCGTTTCTATTCGAATTTTCTAATTTGCGCGACTAATCTAATAATAATCCTAATGTTCCCTTTGATTGTATCCAATTTCATATAGTTATGACATACTTATGATGATATTTATGCTTATATATGGTATAGTTATTTCATGCTTATGATTCTATATACTGTTGTGACAAATAAAATAAATAAATAAAAATAAATAATCTAATCTCCAATCAGACTAGAGCAGGAAGGGACCTCGGAGATCTTCTAGTCCAACCCTCTGCTCAAGCAGAAGACCCTATAGTACTTATTCCAGACACGTGGCTGTCCAGTCTGTCTTTCAGGATCTGGTCTCTCTTAGCCTTTCAGGATCGTCAGATTGTATTGATGCAGAACCTAGGCCTCTCCGTTGTTATTAAACAACAACGAATGATGTATTTGTCCTTATGATGATTGGTCAGCCAACTGTTTTAGTCCCGATTTGGCCTTTTAAAGTTATATTTTATGATTATTTCTGTTCACGGACGAAGTGAAATCACAGCTATTGCCAGTTCTTTAGCTGGTTTTGGCCTTCGCATAAGCCTCCAGAGTTCTCCCCGAAGAATTTAGGAGGGCCCATTTTGCAATTGACAGATTGAAATATTGTCAATGCCCATCTTTTTTTTAAAGGGCTATTCAAGTTTTTTTTTTCTGGGGCTGGGGGCACACCCAGAAAAACCCAGAACCCCCCGGGCCCCTGTTTAGGCCGCAATCTTTCAACTTCGATTTTCTGATCCTCTCCAATATCGTCTTTCGATCATCATAAAATATTGATGCAAAAAAACCATAAATAAATAAAATACATCAGTTACCTACATTTTTGGATGTTTTTCCCCCCTCCAGCTAGGCACAATAAGTCCTCCACCAGTGACAACCCGTAGCTATCTGTGGCTCTAACCCGCCCCTGCCTCAAAAGAAGCCCCCCCCCCAAGCTAGCTTCCTGCTCCTCTGGTTTAGTGTACACGTGTTGGGGGGGGCGCCGTTTTCCCGTATAGGTGTCAACCTCCGGAAGCAGCTTCTTTTCCCTGGAAAAAATGAGGTGGAGTATAATAATCCCCCCCTCTCGATTTTGCTCTGCTGCGAAGGAAGCTTAGTCAGTGTTCACCATATGGAAAGATACACGCGTGTGTGTGTGTTCACGCGTGCTGGGAGGGCACTTTTCTAAAAACCAGCCTGTGCAAGGAGTGGGGGACGAATAGTTGTTTGGAAAGAAGGGCGAACGGGGAACCCCCCCCTCCTCCTTCTACTAGACACGTGTACAGCAAGTTTATTAAATGTCACCTCCGGGACCCGCAGTTCCTCCAAGAAACCGTGGTTTCATGAACTGACCTCGGGGAAACCTTCCCCTCCCCCAGACGACTCGCCTCCCAATTTAGAGCCTCAATGGGACTTCAGGCAGGCACCCATAGATTTCAATCTCGCCTAAAGTTGGCTGGCCGCCGTTCACACGTGCGTGGGTGGTGTGTATTTTTCTCTCTTAAACCAGGATCTGCAAGGTGAGGGGGGGGAGGGGGAAGAGCCAGTGGTTTAGAAAGAAGGGGCGAGCCGGGGGAGGGGAAACACCCCCCCCCCAACAAACACACACCCTTCTATAGAAGGCGACCAGAATGAATGACGACCAAAACCAGTCGGATCACTTGCCCGAGAAAGCGCCCCTTCCTCCCCCTTCCCCTAGCGGGGGGATCGGATTGCTAAAAGCCTGCCCTGGCGGGGAGGATTAAAGCGGAAAAGCTTCAGACTTGAGGAGGGGGCGAGGGAGGGGGGGGAGGGAGGAGGGAGGAGGAGGCCCTGCTGGAGACTGAGCAGGCTGCTGGAGGGAAAGAGGGCGAGCGGGATTTCCAATCCCCCAGACTCGTTCTAGTTTGGTCTCCCCCCCCCCACGGCTGTTGAGGGATGGGGTGGGGGTTTCTCTTCCTCCTTTTCCTGCAGACCCCGGGGATCATAAATCCTCTCAGGTCCTTCGCCACGACTTTTTACGAAGTTGGCAAGGGATGGGAGCCTACCTTGCATTTTTTTTTTTTAATTTAAAAACTTATTAACATTAAATTTCGCTGTAGCTTTTTCTCTCTTTTTTTTTACCGTAACGTTTAGCCACGATCGAAAAACGTGGTTGGTTGGATGCGATCGTGGTTTGTGGCCTCCGGTCAGCCAGATGTGGGAGACTTGGATCGGGAGCTTTGCAATCCACCGCTGGACCCGGGAGAGGCGGAGAGGGGTGCGCGGTGATCTCGCGGAGGATGCGAGGATGGGTCGCACGGACAGCCCCCGGTTTAAGAGTCTGGATTTGGGCGTTTTGAAATGACTCGTTTATATGTTCGTTCCATGTCATTTTCGTGAGTTCATTTCGCAAAGAATAAATATTATTTAACCCGGTGGATGTTTCTACTGTTTTCATGTGGGTTTTTTGTTTTCGTTTAATTGTTTTCTAATTTTAGAATGATCAGCCCGCCTGGAATGGAGTCTCTTCTTGGTAGAATTGGGCGGCTCTAGAAATAAAATAAAATAATAAAGAAAAGAAATTGAATGAAATGAAATAGAGAATAAGATAAAATAGAGAATACAATAAACAAAACAAAACAAAACATAAAATAAATAAAATATAATAATGATGATGAAATGAAATAATATAAAATGAAATAAATGAAATATAAAATAAATGAAACGAGGCAAATAAATCCTCTTCTTTCTCTCTTTCTCTCTCTCTGTTTCTTTCTCTCTCTGTATTTCTTTCACTCTCTCTATGTCTCTCTCTCTCTGTGTGTTTCTCTTTCTCTCTGTCTCTTTTTCTCTCTGTTTCTTTCTCTGTCTCTCTCTCTCTCTTTCTCTTTTTCTTTCTCTCTCTCTCTGTTTCTCTTTCTTTCTCTCTCTCTCTGTTTCTCTCTCTCTCGCTCTCCCCCCCTCCCTTTAAAAAAAATAGGGTTTTTTCCGTTGGCAGGAAACCCGGCAAGAGAATAGAAGGGATAAAAATCCGGGTGGCATCCGAGGTTGTTGTGGGGGTTTTTTGCGGAGGGAAGGAAAAAAAAGGGGTCGGAGTCGGGGCGAAAAGATCCCGCGAGGCAGGGTCGCCCCCTGGAAGAAACAGCATCGCTTCCCGGATGGTGGGCTTACAACCCACCCCCCCATCGTCGTAGTCCCCCAGACACCTTCCTGAGCAGCTCCTAAAGCCGGGATATGCGGGGTCTTTACTCGCGAGGATACCGCCGGCTTTCTACGCCCCTCTCTTCTTTCCCCCTCCTTGGGGGTCCCCGCTGCCTCCCTAAAGCCACCTGAGTGGGGGTCCCCATCGCTTTCCTGAGCTGAAACGCAACCCCCTCCTTCCTCTTTGCAGGCTTCAATTCCAACGGGAGGGAAATGCGCCGAGAAGCAATTTACAAAGGGGGTAGTGGGCGGAGGGGGGCGGGCAGAAACCCAGGCCGAAACTTCAAGGTAAAGAAGGTGTATTTTTCTGCCCGTTTCTATTAGCTTTTTTTTTTTTTTTTTGCTTCCGAAGTGGGGATCTAACTGAGATTCCCTCCGAAAACCAAAACCTTTCGGCTACAGTTAGAATAGTGACATAAATAAAGATAACACGGCGAAACCGGGATTTTGTGTGTGTGTGTGCATTGAAGCGCCGGATAAAGGTTTTGCTTCACCCTTAATCGCTAAATTTCAGAACTAACACTTTAGAAATGACTAAATTTCTGAAAGAGACACAAAAACTGCAATGGGTAGATATCGGATTTTTAAAAAACTTGCAAAACTCGACGCGTTTTCAACAGACGGAGAATTTCTCTAGTCAAAAGTGTTCCATTATATTTTTTTATTTTTAAAAGAAATGTATGTATTTATTTATTATTACATTTATTTGCCGCCCATCTCGTGCCCAATGACTCTGGACAGTTTACATTTTTTCTAAAAAAATAAAAATAAAATCATGAGATATTGACCAAGCAGATAAAATATTTAATCTATACAAGAATGTTGCCTCCTATGATTTCTATGTATTTTATCCGGGACAAGAAATTACTCTGATCTGTTGTAGCGTAAGGATCAATTTATCCTTCAGATTATTGCTCACCCTTCGAAGGATTAAAGGATAAATTAACTTTTGTTCTGTAGTTTAAGAATAATCTTAAAAAAGAATAAAAGAAAGCAATGCTCTCTTTCTTTGTATTTCAAAATTTGAAATTTAAACATTTGCCAGTTGCAAATTTACCTTAAATGGGAGCAAAGATTTTCAGCAAAAAAAATTAATCGTACTGACATGCGCACACACACACACAAATAAATACACACCAGGATTAGGATACCACTCTGGATCTTGTGATGCTACCAATAGCAAAGTACCCCTGAGGATGTACAGAATGCTTTTAGGTTCCCACTTGTAGCTTAAGTAATTTTTTCCATGAACAATTTCCACAAACCACCATTCAGAGCCAAGCCTTTGCTTTTGGCTGAAGCCCATATAAATGAGGTTAAGGTTAGAGGAAGGGTAAAGCAATCTGTTTGGACAGAAGGCTAAAACCAGGTTTGCCAAGCAAGGTCTGATTCACACAACATGTTACCCACGTCATTGTGAAATCTCTTTGTATCCAGCTAGCCTTCTGTGGGCTCTATTTTCTCGGCATGATAACAGTTTGCCGCTGTTTTCTGAATTGTTCAAGGGAGTCAAATAGCCAGATGTTCAGGCATTTTTATCCCCCTTATCAAGTCCTTCTCAAGGACCTGGGTTAGCCAGATGTTGCTTGAGGAGGGTAAAGATATTGTTGCAGCTCTTCCAAGTCAAGCTGCCTTCTGCAATTGACTGATGGGGATATATTGTCAATGCCGATATTATGGTGATGATTGGTGGCACAGTCAGCCAGATGTTTGGACCAGATCTGGCATTTTTGTCCACCTCTTGAGTGCTTCCCCAGGACCTGGCATATCCAGATGTTCCTGTTTAATAATATGAAAGGTATGCAGGATGTCAGCTGTTCCGAATCAAGCTGCCTTCTGCAATTGACCGATGGGGATTTTGCCCATGCCAATTGCACCCAAGGCGCCTGTGAGTCTTGGGACTGTCTTTGCTTTCTTCTGCCACAGTCATTCTATTTCTATTTGCAGGTCTTTGTGTTCTGTGATCTTCCCCAATTCTTTCTCTTCTCTTCTGCTGTCTCCCTAATTGCCATTTCCTCTTCCTCTGCTTCTGACAAGCAGACCGAGAAGGATTGAAATGTTCGGATCTCCAATTGTGTTAGCGTTTGGCTGCCATCTGTCTGTTTGCTCCAATTCTAAAGCTCCAGTCATAGAATAGAATAGAATAGAATAGAATAGAATAGAATAGAATAGAATAGAATAGAATAGAATAGAATAGAATAGAATAACAGAACAGAACAGAAAATAGGAATAGAAAATAGGAATGTAATAAAATAGGATAGATTAGAATAAGGGATAGGATAGGATAGAATAGAACATTAGGATAGGATGGGATAGAACAGGATATGAAAAGATAGGATAGGATAGGATAGGATAGGATAGGATAGAATAGGATAGCATAGCATAGCATAGAATAGAACAGAACAGAACAGAACAGAACAGAACAGAACAGAAAATAGAAATTGAAATAGGAATTGAAAATAGGAATATAATAGAATAGTATATATTAGAATATAGCATAGGATAGGATAGAATAGAACATTAGGATAGGATAGGATAGGATAGGAAAGGAAAGGAAAGGAAAGGATAGGATAGGATAGGATAGGATAGGATAGGATAGGATAGGATAGGATAGGATAGGATAGAATAGAAAATAGGAATTGAAAATAGGAATATAATAGAATAGTATATATTAGAATATAGCATAGGATAGGATAGAATAGAACATTAGGATAGGATAGGATAGGATAGGATAGGATAGGATAGGATAGAATAGAATAGAATAGAATAGAATAGAATAGAATAGAATAGAATTTTTTATTGGCCAAGTGTGATTGGACACACAAGGAATTTGTCTTGGTGCATATGCTCTCAGTGTACATATAAGAAAAGATCATCAAGAATCCTAAGGTCCAACACTTAATGATAATCATAGGGTACAAATAAGCAATCAGGAAGCAATCAATATCAGTATAAATCGTAAGGATACAAGCAACAAAGTTACAGTCATGCAGTCATAAGTGGAAGGAGATGGGGGATAGGATAGGATAGAATAACAGAGTTGGAAGGGACCTTGTAGATCATCTAGTCTAACTTGACACCCAAGCAGGAGATAGTGCACCATTTCTGACAGAGGGCAGCCCGTCTCTACTTGAAAGCTTCCAGTGATGAAGCTCCCGAAGTCAACTTCTGTTCCACGGATTGATGGTTCTCGCTGTCAGAAAATTTCTCCTTATTTTGAGGTTGAATCTCTCCTGGATCAGTTTCCATCCATTATTCCTTGTCTGGCTTTCATGGATTTGAATAAAAGTATTTAACTCATTCCTGTTACGTTTGTATTCCTGCTCCAAATTATATCGCTCTCAAGTTCTGCTCTTTTCTGAGCCGGCTTGCACAATAACCCAAGAATCAGCTTGATGGATGCCTGAATAGATCCGTGGGTGTTTCCTTCTTGGAATTAATCCTATTTAATGCCTTATATTTTCCAAAGGAAAGAGCTGGCATGAAAAGAAACATTAATATTATATATAGCAATGAATTTACATCAAATCAAGTCTGAGAATCTTGCAGGTGGATTGCACAGGCCATCCTCAACATACGCCTGCAATTCAGCCCAAAATATCCATTGCTAAGTGAGACATTAAGTGAGTGTCGCCCCATTTTACGACCTTTCTTACCACCGTTGTTAAGTGAATCCCTGCGGTTGATAAGTTAGTCACACGGTCGGTAAGTGAATCTGGCTTTCCTCATGGACTTGGCTTGCCAGATGGTCACAAAAGGGGATCAAGTGACTCTGGGACGTTGCAACCGTCATAAATGTGAATCAGTTGCCAAGCATCTGAATTTTGATCACGTAACCACGGGGACACTGCAATGGTCGTAAGTGTGAAAAATGGTCCTAAGTCACTTTTTCCCCCTGTCACTGGAACATCGGTCAGTAAATGAATGACTGTAAGTCAAGGACAAAGTGCAATTCACTTTTAAAAAAAGGACCTCTGGTGGCGCAACAGACTAATGCAGTCTGTTATTAACAGCAGCTGCTTGCAATATTGCAGGTTCAAGTCCCACCAGGCCCAAGGTTGACTCAGCCTTCCATCCTTTATAAGGTAGGTAAAATGAGGACCCAGATTGTTGGGGGGCAATAAATTGACTTTGTATATAGTATACAAATGGATGAAGACTATTGCTTGACATAGTGTAAGCCGCCCTGAGTCTTCGGAGAAGGGCGGGATATAAATCCAAAAAAAAAAAAAAAAGGAGGGGGCTTCCATCACATAGGGGTGGCCGCCATTTTGACTTTTTCGCCTGTTATGGACACAGCCGGCAGAAGGGAACCCAGGGAGCACCGTTTACCAGGGTCTTTGGACCCAAAAGGCTGGACAGTAACAAAGACTTTGGAGAGGAAGCAGCCACCTGATCCGACAAGGTGGACTAGTTTCTTGGCCTCAGGAGTCAAATTTAGATGCAGCTGGCCGCTTGGAAAACAGGGCTGGTTTTTTTCCCCTCCCAGAAATAGAAACGGGCTAAGTAGAAAGAGCGCCGTTTTTTTTTTTTTTCAGAAATGAAGAAAAGCCCATGATAGACTTCTCCTGTACATGGAGGCTCTCCTGAGCAGAGTGACCGAACAGAGCTTCCCTCCTCATGTCCTGGTTAAAATAACCCAAATTCCCCCAATTTTGCCCATCCTGCAAATTGCTATCCCAAACCATCTACAGGTAGTGCTTGACTTCCGACCATTCATTTAGTGACCGTTCCAAGTTACAACGGCCCTGAAAAAAAGTGACGTAGGACCGTTTCTTCACACTTACGACTGTTGTAGCAATCCCCTGACGATGTAATCAAAATTCAGATGCTGGGCCACTGACTCATAGTTACGACCACTGTGTTGTCCCGTGGTCCCCTTTAGCGACCATCCGACAAGCACCATCAACGGGGGAAGCCAGATCCACTAAACACCCGGGTGAGCGGCTTATCAACTGCAGGGATTCATTTAACGACTTGGTCATAAAACGGGGCAAAACTCACTTAACAACTGTCTTCTCGCTTAGCGACAAATATCTGGGGCTGAATTGCGGTCGTACGTTGAGGATCCCCTGCGCAATCCACCTGCAAGAGGGTGGCAAGAAAAGTCATCAAGTCTCACTTAACAACGGAAATTCTGGGCTCCGTTGCGGTCGTAGGTCGAGGACCACTCTCTGCAGAGAAACAATTTCAGGCATTTTTTTCCCCCTCCCATTTCTTTGCTTCCTGAAATCAAATTGGAGCAACAAAACAAGGCCTGAAAGGAAGATGGACGGACGGACGACTTCATCCACTGCTGAACATCCGGCAGGTTCCATTCTCTGCCCACCCCACCCCACCCCGAAGACCTCCCCCCACTTTTCTGGGATAATGTTACTGCGTTTCCTGCTCCCTTGGCGAGACTGATGGCAGATGCCACTGGGTAGCATGGAGCCAGGGAAGGGGGGGAGGGGTGGGGAAATTGACCGGGTTCCAGATTATGGTTTTCTCCTAAGCCATGGTTTGCTTTATAAGGAGAGAAGCCGGGGCGGGGAGGGGGAAGGGATTTCGATTACTGGCATGGAGAAGACAGGAAAGACTGTTGTCTCATCCCACCGAATGGAGAGGATTTATTTATTTATTTATTTTTGTCACAGCATTATATACAAGCACATATATTGATAGAAAAACCATAGGACAGGAACGGAAGCCACTTTTGTGCGCTTATGCACGCCCCTTATAGTCCTCTTAGGAATGGGGTGAGGTCAACAGTAGACAGTTTTTGGTTAAAGCTTTTGGGGGTTTGAGGAGAGCCCACAGAGTCAGGTAGTGTGTTCCAAGCACTGATGATTCTGTTACAAAAGTCATATTTTCTGCAATCAAGGTTAAAGCGGTTAACATTTAGAATAGAATAGAATAGAATAGAATAGAATAGAATAGAATAGAATAGAATAGAATAGAATTTTTATTGGCCAAGCGTGATTGGACACACAAGGAATTTGTCTTGGTGCATAATGTCTCAGTGTACATAAAAGAAAAGATACATTCATCAAGAATCATAAGGTACAACACTTAATGATAGTCATAGGTTACAATAGAATAGAATAGAATAGAATAGAATAGAATAGAATAGAATAGAATAGAATAGAATAGAATAGAATAGAATAGAATAGAATTTTTATTGGCCAAGTGTGATTGGACACACAAGGAATTTGTCTTGGTGCATATGCTCTCAGTGTACATAAAAGAAAAGATACCTTCATCAAGGTACAACATTTACAACACAATTGATGGTCAATATATCAATATAAATCATAAGGATTGCCAGCAACAAAGTTACAGTCATACAGTCATAAATGGAAAGAGATTGGTGATGGGAACGATGAGAAGATTAATAGTAGTGCAGATTCAATAAATAGTTTGACAGTGTTGATGGAATTATTTTTTTAGCAGAGTGATGGCCTTTGGGAAAAAACTGTTCTTGTGTCTAGTTAAATCTATTGTTTGCTCTTGTGTTATTGCGATTGAAGCTGAAGTAGTCTTTTACAGGAAGGATATTACAATAGATGATTCTGTGTGTTAAACACAGGTCTTGTCGGAGTCAGCGGAGTTCTAAATTTTCTAATCCCAGGATTTCAAATCTGGTGGCATAAGGTATTTTGTTGTTTATAGAGGAGCGGAGAATGAATGGGGATGCATGGCTAAACCAGGGGTTGCAGTGATGCCAAAGTAGGCCTCCCAGATGTTTCTGTGGCTGGATTTCCTTCCCTTTGTAGGGCAGCTGTGTTGGTCGACAGTGGTTGAAAATTTAAAAATATAGTAGTGCTTTTTCCGACTCAATAGAATACAATAGAATTTTTTATTGTCCAAGTGTGATTGGACACAGAAGGAATTTGTCTTGGTTCATACGCTCTCAGTGTACATAAAAGAAAAGATCAAAAATTCTAAGGTACAACACTTAATGATAGTCATAGGATACAAATAAGCAATCAGGAAACAATATCAGTATAAATCGTAAAGATACAAGCAGCAAAGTTACAGTCATAAGTGGGAGGAGATGGGTGATGGGACCGATGAGAAGATTAATAGTAGTGCAGACTTAGTGAATAGTTTGACAGTGTTGAAGGAATTATTTGTTTAGCAGAGTGATGGCCTTCGGGAAAAAACTGTTCTTGTGTCTAGTTGTTCTGGTGTGCAGTGCTCTATAGCGTCGTTTTGAGGGTAGGAGTTGAAACAGTTTATGTCCAGGATGCGAGGGGTCTGTAAATATTTTCCCAGCCCTCTTCTTGATTCGTGCAGTATACAGGTCCTCAATGGAAGGCAGGTTGGTAGCCATGTTTTTTTTTTGCAGTTCTAATGATCCTCTGCAGTCTGTCTGTCTTGTTGGGTTGCAGAACCAAACCAGACAGTTATAGAGGTGCAGATGACCTTGTTTTTATTCAAAAGAAGGAGATTCATTGTTTTCTCCCTGTTAGGAAATTCCTCCTGAATTCCAGGTTGTTTCTCACCTGGATTAGCTTCCCCTCCCGTTGCTTCTTCTCCTGCCTTCTGGGGCTTTAAAGAATGGGGTGACCCTCTCCTCCTCATTGGGGCAGCCCCTCAAATATTGGCCGTCTGCTAATGTATCTCCCCTGTTAGGAAGTTTTTCCTGAAATTCCTGGTTTCCTGTGGCTATGCAGAGCGAAGTTATTTCAGCGGCTGCATTTTGGGAGTCTCTTGCCTGTCCCTGCACCACACCTGACGGCTTCCTCCTGGGGAGCCTCCCAGCTGATTCTCTGCAAAACCAAAGCCTGATAAATATTTCACGACTGCAAGACAATCGCCTGGAGAAGAGAAAGCTAAGATGTTATTCTCCGTTGGTGACAGCTGGGTGGCCGTGGCATCACATGGCAAAGAGAGGGAGGGGGGAAGGGGGGAGGGAGGGAGAGAGAGATATGGTAGAGGATAGATATGAAAGAGAGAGATGATAGATAGATAGATAGATAGATAGATAGATAGATAGATAGATAGATAGATAGATAGATATAATAAGTAGATGCTAGATAAGATGCTAGATAGATGGAAGATAGAAAGAAGAAAGATAGATAGAGATAGAGATGATAGATATGAAAGAGCGATGAGGGAGAGAGAGAGATAAATAAATGGAAGAGATGGTAGATAGATAGATAGATAGATAGATAGATAGATAGATAGATAGAAAGATAGATAGATATGAGAGATGATAGATAGATAGAGATAGATGGATAGATGGAAGATAGATAGATAGATAGATAGATAGATAGATAGATAGATAGATAGATAGATAGATAGATGTAGAGAGAGATGATAAAGATGAGAGGATAGATGATAGAGAGAGAGAGAGATAAATAGATAGAGATGGAAGATAGATAGATAGATAGATAGATAGATAGATAGATAGATAGATAGATAGATAGATAGATAGATAGATAGATAGATAGGAAGATAGATAGATAGATTGATAGATAGATTGAAAGATAGATGGAAGATAGATAGATATAGAGAGAGATGATATGAGAGATGAGAGATAGAGAGATATATAGATATAGATGGATGGATGGAAGATAGATGGAAGATAGATAGATAGATAGATAGATGTAGAGAGAGATGATAGAGATGAAAGAGAGATGAGACAGAGAGAGAGAGATGGAAGAGATGGAAGGAAGATAGATAGATAGATAGAAAGATGGATAGATGGATAGTTAGATATGAGAGATGATAGAGAGATATAGATGGATAGATGGAAGATAGATAGATACGATAGATAGAGAGAGAGAGAGAGAAAGAGAGAGAGAGATGATATGAGAGATGAGAGATAGAGATATATATAGATATAGATGGATGGATGAAAGATAGATGGAAGATAGATGTGAGAGATGATAGATAGAGATATAGATGGATAGATGGAAGATAGATAGATAGATAGATAGATAGATAGATAGATAGATAGATAGATAGATAGATAGATAGATAGATAGATGTAGAGAGAGATGATAAAGATGAGAGGATAGAGAGATGATAGAGAGATAAATAGAGATGGAAGATAGATAGATAGATAGATAGATAGATAGATAGATAGATAGGTAGATAGATAGATAGATAGATATAGAGAGAGATGATATGAGAGATGAGAGATAGAGATATATATAGATATAGATGGATGGATGAAAGATAGATGGAAGATAGATAGATAGATAGATAGATAGATAGATAGATAGATAGATAGATAGATAGATAAATGTATAGAGAGATGAAAGAGATGAAAGAGAGATGAGAGATAGATGAGAGAGAGAGAGAGAGAGAGAGAGAGAGAGATGGAAGGAAGATAGATAGATAGATAGACAGACAGATAGATAGATATATAGAGAGGCACGGGGGAGGGGGAAATAGGGCAAATTCACAGGTTCCAGCCATCCGTCAAGGAAGTTTTCATTTTGAACCCTGCTCTCGAAAAGGAGCTGAGGGTGGACTGGATGGCCTCACAGGCCCCTTCCAGCTCTATCCTTCCGTGCTGTGTCCTGTGCAGAAGGCTTTGGACTTGGCTTGTCAGAAGGTCCCAAAAGGGGAATCACATGACCCCAGGACATTTCAACTTGTCGCGAGTACGAGTCTGTTGCCAGGCGTCTGAATTAGGATCACATGACCACAGGGACGCTGCAGCGGTCGTAAGTGTGAAAATGAGCGTAGCAAGAGACGTCGTACAACTTCGCCCGTGTGTCCCTCAGCCTCGTAAGTGTGAGGCTCCATGGTGGTCCTATGTTGAGGACTCCCCGCATTGCATTTTGCGAGGGGTGTCAAAAAAATACATTGTCTGGGCGGAACTTTTATCCCAGTCTGTGCAACTTTTTCTAAATGGGAGCCTGCAAGGGTCCTCATTTGGGGAAGGGGCCAGAGCTTGGCCAGATGGCATGGCTAACCCCCCCTCCCTTCCCCAGCGACACCCCTCCCTCAGGGCTGCTGGCATCCGTCTCAGCCTCATCCATTAATCATGGCCACCGATCTGCTCCTCTCATTTTCCAGCTAGGGGAAAGGTTACCCGGCGTAACCCGAACTCGTGGCACGGAGCCTCGCTTGACTATCACGGAACGGTCTCAAGTTCCTGGCTGGTTTGAATGGGAGAGGGAGGGCATCCAACATGAGCCTGGCATTTCGACAGCTGCCAGCCTGGGCAGGGAGAAACTGGCAGGCCCAGGTCAGGTGTCTTCGGGGTGTATGAAAACTGGCCCAGGGAAGTGGACGCCCCATTGATGAACTGGGGGGAAGCAGCCTTCCAGTATTGGAGGGGCTGCCCCAAAGAAGAAGACGGGGGGGTGTCAAAGCCCCTGAAGGCAGGAGAAGCAGCAACGGATGGAAACTCATCACGCAGAGAAGCAACCTGGAACTAAGGAGGAAACTTCCTAACAGCGAGGACAAGGAACCAGTGGAACTGCTACCCACCAGAAGTTGTGGGTGCTCCAACAGTGGAGGTTTTTAAGAAGAGATTGGACAGCCATTTGTTTGAAATGGCATAGGGCAGGCTCTCTTGCTTGAGCAGGGGGGTTGGACTAGAAGACCTCAAAGGTCCCTTCCAGCCTTAGGTCTCTATGATTCTATGAGACAGATAAGATACATATGATAGATGGATGGATGGATGGCTGATAGATAGATAGGTAGGTAGGTAGATAGGTAGGTAGATAGATAGATAGATAGATAGATAGATAGATAGATAGATAGATAGATAGATAGATAGATGATAGATAGATAGATAGATAGATAGATAGGTAGGTAGATAGATAGATAGATAGGTAGAAGATAACGGTAGATAGATAGATAGATAGATAGATAGATAGATAGATAGATAGATAGATAGATAGATAGATAGATAGATAGATAGATAGATAGATAGATAGATAGATAGGTAGAAGATAACGGTAGATGATAGATAGATAGATAGATAGATAGATAGATAGATAGATAGATAGATAGATAGATAGATAGATAGATAGATAGATAGGTAGATAGGTAGGTAGATAGATAGATGATAGATAGATAGGTAGAAGATAACGGTAGATAGATAGGTAGGTAGGTAGGTAGATAGATAGATAGATAGATAGATAGATAGATAGATAGATAGATAGATAGATAGATAGATAGATAGATAGATGATAGATAGGTAGATAGATAGATAGGTAGGTAGGTAGATAGATAGATAGATAGATAGATAGATAGATAGATAGATAGATAGATAGATAGATAGATAGATGATAGATAGGTAGATAGATAGATGATAGATGAAGATAGATAGATAGATAGATAGATAGATAGATAGATAGATAGATAGATAGATAGATAGATAGATGAATAGATAGATAGATAGATAGATAGATAGATAGATAGATAGATAGATGAATGAATTGATAGATAATAGATACATGCTGATGGATAGATAGATAGATAGATAGATAGATAGATAGATAGATAGATAGATAGATAGATAGAAGATAAAGGATGGATGGATGGATGGATGGATGGATGGATGGATGGATGGGTGGGTGGGTGGGTAGGTAGGTAGGTAGGTAGGTAGGTAGGTAGGTAGGTAGGTAGATAGATAGATAGATAGATAGATAGATAGATAGATAGATAGATAGATAGATAGATAGATAGATAAATAGATAGATAGAGCCTGTTCCTAATGCACGCATGAGAAGAGCTGCCAGAACTCAAGAGCAGCTCAAGCAGAGAGGACAACTTGGGAGTAAGGCCAGGAGATGATTGGCCCCTCCCATAAGGTTTAAAACAGACCAACACCGGTGTTTCAGCTTGCCAGAAAACGTTGTAGCTGCGTCCTCTGCTTCGTGCATCCAAAACTGGACGCAAACCTTCCATGTGCGGTCTTACCAATTTCACAACTTTTCTTGCCACCGTCGTTAAGTGAATTTGTGCAGTTGTTCAGTTAGTAAACCGCTTGTGGTGTGAATCCAGCATCCCTGCTGGTTTTGCTTGTCAGAAGGTCGCAAAAGGACACCGCAACCGCCGTAATTGTGAGTCGGTTGCCAAGCCAACTTACAGGTAGTCCTCGACTTATAACAGTTCATTTAGTGACCATCAGAAGTTACAACAGCGCCAAAAAACTGACTTTTTCACATGTATGACCGCTGCAGCACGTCCATGGTGACGTGATCAAAATTCAGATGGTTGGCAATTGACTCATATTTATGACGATCTCAGTGTCCCAGGGGTCACGTGATCCCCTTTTGTGACCTTCTTACAAGCAAAGTCAGTGGGGAAGTCAGATTCACTGAACAACTGTGTGACTCACTTAACAACCGCAGTTAATTCGCTTAACAACCGGGGGAGGAAGAAAGGTCGTAAAACGGAGCAAAACTCACTGAACCAATGTCTCACTTAGCAAGTGAGACAGGTTTGGGCTCGATTGTGGTCGTAAGCCGAGGACTGGCTGTAAAGCGGTACTAATCCTTTGCGCGATCTTGATTCTATCCCTCCGTTAATGCAGCCTAGGATTGTGTTGGCTTTTTGGGGGGGCTGCATCACACGGCTGGCTCAATTTTAAGTGATTGTCCCTAGATTGTTGTTCTGACCCAGCTTTGGCAGAAGCAAGAAACAGACTCCTGGTCCCGAAAAACCCCTCTTTATTAAACCTCTTGTGAATTAATTGCATTCACACACCCAAAAGTCCCAGCAAGAGACCTTCAAGGAGTTAACTGCAGTAACAGACCTTATCAATTCCTTGCGATAATTGCCAAACCCTGAGTTCCCAGCCAAAAAGCTGCAAATTAAGTTCTGGCAAGCAGTCTGTGTGACACGAAACACAATGAGCAAAATC
This sequence comes from Ahaetulla prasina, assembly GCF_028640845.1. Classification (NCBI taxonomy): domain Eukaryota; kingdom Metazoa; phylum Chordata; class Lepidosauria; order Squamata; family Colubridae; genus Ahaetulla; species Ahaetulla prasina. Next base: position 100,437,688 of record NC_080545.1, on the reverse strand, counting down.
TCCAGAAATACGAACGGTTGTCTCCTACGACCAACGCTCCCCTTTCCTTCTATTTATTCCCCAGCCAGGGAGGAGCCATTCAGCGCCCACGTCTGCTTTGCTTCTCGAGTCGACTCCTTGTCCTCCATTGTTCTCCTCTCCTAACTGCTCTGCGCATACGTGCATCTGGAACAGGCCCCATGTCGTGTCCCCCTCCCCCTCCGACGACCGGGTCTAGGACGTCCGTATCAAGCCTGGCAACGAAGCCTGTGCAGCTTTGCCAAATTCTTTCGAGGTTTCTCAGGGCAGGCAGGAGTCCAAGTTGTGACTTCAGCAAACTAGATGAGACTTTGCTTGACTCAAGGTTGGAATGCCACAAGCAGGTCCTTTATATAGGCTCTGGGGTGTGGCTCCATGACTCAGCATTTATCCAGGCCTGCCCCTCCCTTCCTTCTGCTGGTGTCGCCTCTCAGATCTCCGGAAGCGAGGGTCCTCCCACTCTAAATTGTCTTCAGCTGGATCTGCTGTCAGCGTCTGGGAAAGGGAGGGGTCAGAGGGAGTAGGCCCGGGTAATTCCACCACCTGGCTGGCTTCCTGCTCTGAAGGCTGAGCCAAAGGAACACACGCTGTATGAGACAGATGTATTGGATTTCTCTTTTCACTCCTTGACTTCTCTCCGGGCATGGGGCCAGGGCTGGGGGCTGGAGGCATGACAGGCCATTCATCTTCATTATCAGACTCAGAGTCTGATAACAGGCCTGGGAGGAGACGGGAGGGGCCCGGCTGAAGAGGACGAGGCACAACACCTCAGCTGTTCTTCCTCCTCACTCACATCAGCCTCCAACGGCAGCTGCCTCTCCGGTGGCTGGGAAATCTCAGACAACCCTGGCTCTATCTCTATGTCGCAGAGCATCCATCAGAGCCTTCCCCAGATTCCAGAACTGGTGCAAGCTCCTCCCCAACATCCTCATCGTCCCAGTCTGCTGCCAGCTGTGGGTCACAATAATTGTTTTCATGGAGATTGGACAGTCATCCATCTGGGATGTTTTAATCCGGATCTTGGGTGAACAGGAGCCTGGATGACCTCAGGAGTAATCTTCCACCTGTAGGATCCCCAGCTACCACCTTCCCTAGACGTACACATTTGCACTACAGGTCGTCCTCAACATGGAGCCTCAAATTTATGTTGCTGAGCGAGATGGTTTTTAAGTGAGTTTTGCCCCGTTTTATGACTTTTCTTGCCACGTTTGTTAAGTGGATCACTGCAGTTTTTAAGTGAGCAACCCAGTTGTTTTTTTTTTTTTTTTTTTTTTTGTTCGAAAAGTTTTTATTAGTCAAAAAAGGTTTATACAAATACATATCAGGTATGGTAAATTTTCATTTTTCTTATCTAAAATAAGAATTTTACTCAAATTTTTTAACACATACAACAGCCATAAGGCAAGCAGGTGACACGAAGTAGCAAAGTTTGCAAATTTTAAATACGTAATAAAGAAGAGTCAAGAATAAACAGAATATCGTACAAAAGAGAATAAGGAAAACCAACACAATCCCAAATATCTTTATCACTTCCTAGTTTTGGATCTCAGAACTCTGGGTTCAGCCTGACCCAACTCAGGGCCGCAACAGCGGCAGCCGCTCAGCCCCATGATCTATAACCTCCCTTCTTCAATTCCTGGGTCATCTGATTCCAGGAAGGCTTTGTGTTCCTCCACATAGGCCGTAGCCTCCGCAATTGTACTGATTTTTTCGTAATGCCCTCCCGAAAATCATCAATCCTCTGGCATCAGCCATCTGAAGCCCACTCCTTCTGGTACAATTTGCTTGACAAAAATAATATTTCTTTCTTTTTCACGTACCTGTCTGGGAATCTGCCTCAGAATGGCTATCTCCTGCCCCTGTAAATCAGTGCCCCACTCCTATGTTTTCTAAGAATTTCATCTCTCGTCTCTCTTCTCACAAATTTGACATGAACCTCTCTGGGAACTGCATGCGTGCGTGCATATTGAATTAACTCTATAAACTCGATCCACATCCCAATTCATGAAATCAACACTTCTCCCAAGAAATTCTCCCAACAATTTAGTCACAACATCTCTCAAGTCTTCTTGGTCCACTTCTTCCAAATTTTGAAACCTAAGGAAATAAGACATTTTATCCATCTGTAGTCCAAGCACAGCATTGCCTGTCGTCTCCTCTCTTTTCTGCACTGCCCGCATTTCACCCTCCAGACCTTCCACTTTCTGCTTGTTTTCTGCTGAGACTTGTTGAGTATCCTTTAAATCCTTTTGGATAGTCACAATTTCTTCTCTTATTTCCGTTTGGCCTCTTTGCAAATCATCCAGTTTCTTGTCCATATTGGATAACTTTTCCAGAATTCTCTCCATCTCTCCAGCAGTTGGTCTCTGACCTTCTGCCATTTGAAAAAAAAAAGAATCAAAATCCTCAGGCAAGCACAGTATCCTTGTAATTTCCTCCGGATCCACCAGGGGGCACTCACAGGAGCAACGAGTCCAGAGTACAGTTAGTCAACCAGGAAACCGAAGGGAAGTGATGTCATCAAAATTCTCATAGTGAAGGCGGAAGCTGGACGCCACCACTGTTCCCCAGAAGGAGGGGGGGCCTCAAACCTTCCCTCCTAAATTTCTCCATCACCTCTTCTCTCCAGAGCTCCACAAAACCGGTAATCTTCTTATTTTAAGTTCTCCTCTCTCCAAAATAACTCGTGCTCCTTCCAACCGCAGGGGAGAGAAAACCCCCCCGCACTCCGGAGCACTCCACTCACGCCACCGATATTCCTTCCTTCTCCTCCTCAATTCTTCTCCGTGCCCTGTTCACCACCAGGCTGCTGCAGTTATAAATCCAATGCCCGGTGTCACGGGCACAGCGCCCAGGCGACGACCAAAATAATGGCCGCGGCCTGTGGCCTCCGAACCCCGCCAAGCCTAGGACGCGCCAGCATCGGTCCCCACAGTCCTGTATGTCGGCTGGGAGACCCCTGGCGAGCCGTCCGTACGGCAGGTGTCCTTTTCGGAACACCTGGCCCCTGAGGGCCTCGGCGGCGGCCGGATTCGGGCGCTGGAGGCAGGAGAAACCTTCCAGACGTCCGTTGCCACTGGATACCGGAAGTCGTCTCCAGCAACCCAGTTGTTAAGTGAATCGGGTTGACTTTGCTCATCGGAAGGTTGCAAAAGGGGAATCACGTGACCCTGGGACATTATGACCGTCATAAATGTGAGCCTGTTCTCAAGCATCTGAATTTTGAAACATGGCCTCGGGAATGCTGCAATGGTCATAATAATAATAATAATAATAATAATATTTTTATTTATAGACCGCCCTTCTCCCGAAGGACTCAGGGCGGTGTACAGCCACAAGTAAAATACAGAAAGAAAACAACAATACAAAACTAAAAACAACCCTTAAAAAACCTATTTAATTTGGCTACTTATAGATAAAAAATAATCCCACTAAAATTTACTAAAATTTTTTAAAAACCCATAAATCAATTTAATAATATAAAATTTAAGTGTGGAAAACAGTCATAAGTTACTTTTTTCAGTGCTGTTGAACTTCAAACGATCACTAAGCGAACTGTTGCAGTTTGAGGACTACCTGTGCAAGGGTTTGGTAGAGTCCAGAGGCAGGTGGTTGATGTGAGAGACGACGTTCGGCTTAGCAGTTGTGTTGTGGCTCCAGCCCCCCCCACCCCCCCAGGCCTGGCCCCCTGCCAGAGAGTGACTCAGAGAGTGAGGGGGAAGGGCCGTCAGGTCTCCCTTCTGCAGGACCGGCTTCCCTGGCTCAGCTCCAGGAGCCAGAGGAAGGCCAGGTGGGAGAGGTGACAAGGCCTCTGTCTCCTGTATCTCTCCTCGCCCAGGAAATGCTTCCAGACCCAGCTAAGGACAATCAGTCCTGGTTAGATCCCAGGTTTCATAGACAAGAGAGGCGGGAACAACAGAAGCAGGGGTGGGACAGGCCTAGAAAGTGTGAGTCACGGAACCACACCCCACAGGGTATAAAAGCAGGAGGGGCTCCTATACTGCTTCGTGACGAACAAATCAAACTGCCTAGAGAGAACTTGAGCTGAAGTGCTGTTTATTCCTGACTTCCTGGTTGACACGCTGGCATCAAGAAAGCTAACAGAAAAACCTTGGCAGACGCTCGCTGGGTTGCTGCCAGAGCTGATAGCTGCCGTGGACTCAATTGCTGGCTAATTGAGTCATTTCTCGTGCCTCCTGGACTGAGGTGGGGGGACAGAAAAAGCTGATTGAAGCTCAGCTCTTTCCTCCCTCACCCGCCTCCCCAGCCAGATGCTCAAGGGGTCTCTTCTTCCAAAATTGAAGAAGATCTGTTTCTTGGCACCCTCCGAATTGCAATCCCCCCCCCCCGCCCCATTCTCCTGGCCACGAGAGACACTGCAACAGGGAGGTTGGCTTGGAAGTCCAGGACATGCAAGATCACAGGATGCTCCAAGAAGAATTCTTGCATTATGTTAATTTGGGGTGGGGGGCAGTGGTGAAATCCTCCCCAGTTTGCCACCGGTTTGATGCCTGTGCATGCGCAGTGCGTGTCAAGCGTGTGCTGTGCGCGCACATGCAGAGTTCATTCGAAACACACGCTGGGCATGCACAGTCCACACCAAATGCACGCTGCACGCACGTGTACACAGTATGCGCCAAACGTGTGCTGCGCGTGGGAAAAGGATGCTTGGGAAGGTAAGTAGAACAGCGAGGGGAGGGGAACAGCTGCGCCGCGCGATTTAGATTCACTAGAAAACAGGATTTCCTGCTTTCTAGCCATTTTAAATCGCGCGGCACAGCTGATCGTTGGAAATACCAGTTCGGACCAACCGGTAGCTTTTATCACTACCGGTTTGCCCGAACCGGTGCAAACCAATAGGATTACATCACGGGGTGGAGGTGAGAGGAGTGGTGGGTTCCACATCTTCCTTTCTTCAGCCTTCTAAATCGAGGGACTCCACTGGGGAGGACATAGAAGTTTGTTTTTTGTTTTTTTAAAATTTACATTTATATCCCGCCCTTCTCCGAAGACTCAGGGCAGCTTACAGTGTGTAAGGCAATAGTCTTCATCCATTTGTATATTTACAAAGTCAACTTATTGCCCGCCCCAACAATCTGGGTCCTCATTTTACCTACCTTATAAAGGATGGAAAGCTGAGTCAACCTTGGGCCTGGTGAGACTCGAACCTACAGTAATTGTCTGAATAAGACAATTGACAGAGTTGGAAGGGACCTTAGACCTCTAAGCTCCAACCCTCTGCTCAAGCAGGAGATCCTATATGTCATTTCAGACAGATAGTGGCCGGTTCTGGTTCTGGTTCTGGTTCTAGTTCCTGTTCTGTCCTTGTTCTGTTCTGTTCCGTTCTTGTTCTGTCCTTGTTCCAGTCCATTCCATTCTGTTTTGTTCTGTTCCGTTCTTGTTCTGTTTTGTTCCATTCTTGTTCTGTCCTTGTTACATTCTATTCTATTCTCTTCTGTTCTTGTTCTGTTCCTGTTTTGTTCTGTTCTTGTTCTGTCCTTGTTCCATTCCATTCTATTTTGTTTTGTTCTGTTCTGTTCTTGTTCTATCCTTGTAACATTCTATTCTGTTCTGTTCTTGTTCTGTCCCTGTTTCGTTCTGTTCTTGTTCTGTCCTTGTTCCAGTTCATTCCATTCTGTTTTGTTTTGTTCCGTTCTTGTTCTTGTTCTGTTTTTTTCCGTTCTTGTTCTGTCCTTGTTTCATTCCATTCCATTCTATTTTGTTCTGTTCTTGTTCTGTTCCTGTTTTGTTTTGTTCTTGTTTTGTCCTTGTTCTATTCCATTCTGTTCCATTCTGTTCCATTCCATTATTCTCTTCTCTTCTCTTCTCTTCTCTTCTCTTCTCTTCTCTTCTCTTCCTCTTCTCTTCCTCTTCTCTTCTCTAGAAAGAGTTGGAAGGGACTTTGAGGTCTTCTAGTCCAACCCCCTGCTCAAGCAGGAGACCCTCTCCCATTTCAGACAAGTGGCTGTCCAATCTCTTCTTGAAAACCTCCAGTATTGGAAGCACCCAAAACGTCCGGAGGCAAATCGTTCCACTGATCAATTTTTCCACTGTCAGGAAATTCCTCCTTAGTTCTTGACTTATAACAGTTTTTTTAGTGACCGAAGTTACAAAAGCATTGAAAAAAGTAACCAATCCCCGTTTTCCACACTTACAACCGTTCCCGGCGCACCCCCGTGGCCACGCAATCAAAATCCAGACCCTTGGCAATCTGACTCATATATATGACGGCTGTAACATCCCTGGGGTCGAGTGACCCTCTTTTGTGACCTTCTGACAAGCAAAGTCAACGGGGTGGGGAGCGGGGTGGGGGTAGAGGGGCAGATTCACTTCACAGCTGTGGTTCCTAACTTAATGACCGCAGTGATCGTTGCAAGAAAGGTCATTAAAATGGAGCAAAAACTCACCTATCGACGCTTCGGCTTCAGTTGGGGTCGTAAGTCGAGGATTACCTGCATGGGGCCACATTCCAAGTCACTGTCTTCCCCTCTTGATGACCTCCCATGGTGGCTTCACCTGACTCCACCTCCCTAAGTCCCCATAAGCTACCTCCACACCACCTGCTCCACGTTTGGAAGCTGGATTGAGCAAGGAACCAGGTCAATCTCTTATCCCAGCACGGGTGTGCCTGCACACACACAAACACACACACACACACACACACACACACACACACACACACACACAGAGAGAGAGAGAGCTGTTGTTTTCTGCCGAAGGCTAATTGGCACCTTTCGCCCTATAGAAGCCCCAGACAGCCCAGCCCCTAGGGTAGGGGTCTGCAGACTTGGCTCTTTGAAGACTTGTGGACTTCAACTCCCAGAGTTCCTCAGCCAGCTTTGCTCTTTTAGGACTTGTGGACTTCAGCTCCCAGAGTTCCTCAGCCAGCTTTGCTCTTTGAAGACTTGTGGACTTCAACTCCCAGAGTTCCTCAGCCAGCTTTGCTCTTGGAAGACTTGTGGACTTCAGCTCCCAGAGTTCCTCAGCCAGCTTTGCTCTTTGAAGACTGGTGGACTTCAACTCCCAGAGTTCCTCAGCCAGCTTTGCTCTTGGAAGACTTGTGGACTTCAGCTCCCAGAGTTCCTCAGCCAGCTTTGCTCTTTGAAGACTTGTGGACTTCAACTCCCAGAGTTCCTCAGCCAGCTTTGCTCTTGGAAGACTTGTGGACTTCAACTCCCAGAGTTCCTCAGCCAGCTTTGCTCTTTGAAGACTTGTGGACTTCAACTCCCAGAGTTCCTCAGCCAGCTTTGCTCTTTGAAGACTTGTGGACTTCAACTCCCAGAGCTCCTCAGCCAGCTTTGCTCTTTTAAGACTTGTGGACTTCAACTCCCAGAGTTCCTCAGCCAGCTTTGCTCTTTTAAGACTGGTGGACTTCAACTCCCAGAGTTCCTCAGCCAGCTTTGCTCTTTTAAGACTTGTGGACTTCAACTCCCAGAGTTCCTCAGCCAGCTTTGCTCTTTGAAGACTGGTGGACTTCAACTCCCAGAGTTCCTCAGCCAGCTTTGCTCTTTTAAGACTTGTGGACTTCAACTCCCAGAGTTCCTCAGCCAGCTTTGCTCTTTGAAGACTGGTGGACTTCAACTCCCAGAGTTCCTCAGCCAGCTTTGCTCTTTTAAGACTGGTGGACTTCAACTCCCAGAATTCCTCAGCCAGCTTTGCTTTTTTAAGACTTGTGGACTTCAACTCCCAGAATTCCTCAGCCAGCTTTGCTCTTTTAGGACTTCTGGACTTCAACTCCCAGAGCTTTGCTCCTCCGCTGACTCCGACAAGACCTGAGTTTAACACACAGAATCATCTATTGCAATGTCCTTCCTGTAAAGGACTACTTCAGCTTCAATCGCAATAATACAAGAGCAAACAATAGATTCAAACTTAATGTCAACCGCTTCAAACTTGATTGCAGAAAATATGACTTCTGTAACAGAGTTGTTAACGCTTGGAACTCACTACCTGACTCTGTGGTCTCTTCTCAAAATCCCCAAAACTTCAACCAAAAATTCTCTACTTTAAGTGAGTTTTGCCCAATTTTACGACTTTTCTCGCCACAGTTCTTAAATCAATCACACAGCTTTTAAGTGAATCCCGCTTCCTCCACTGACTTGGCTTGTCAGAAGGTTGCAAAAGGGGATCCCATGATCCCGGGACACTGGCGGCATCAATAAATGTCACTTGCTAAGCATCTGAATGTAAATCAAGTGGCCGTGGGAGTGCTCCAACGGTCGTAAGTGTGAACAATGGTCATACGTGACTTTTTTCAGTGTTGCTGTAACTTCGAGCCGGCACTAAATGTTGTAAATCAAGGACTACCTGTATTACTTCTATCCCCTATTCTGTTTCGATGACTTGGCCTGCTGTTTGCAGAAGTGGAGGTTTTGAATAAAAATGGTCTCTTGAAAAAAATTCCGCCATTCCTCTGAATTTTTGGGGTTTGTTGCAGGTAACATCCTGATAAGATATTTCGTGGTTGCTTCTGATCCAACTGACCACTTTTGGAATTGAGCTGCAGTCACAAAAGCTGATACTGCTTTACAGAATGGAACAGAATAAGAATAAGAATAAGAATAAGAATAGAATAGAATAGAATAGAATAGAATAGAATAGAATAGAATAGAATAGAATAGAATAGAATAGAATAGAATAGGAATTTTTTATTGGCCAAGTGTGATTGGACACACAAGGAATTTGTCTTGGTGTATATGCTCTCGGAGTACATAAAAGATACCTTCATCAAGGTACTTTATAAAATCTTAGTAACCTGGAATCCAGCTTTGGTCACCACAATATTAAAAAAAAAGAAGTTGAGACTTTGGAAAAAGTGCAAAGAAGAGCAGCTAAGAAGATCAAAGGTCCGGAGACCAAAATATATGAAGAACGGTTGCAAGATTTGGGTTTGGCCAGTCTAGAGAAGGGAAGGACTAAGGGAAGCAGCATTCCAGGATTTAAGAAGCTGCCACAAAGAGGAGGGGGGGGGGTCAATTTATTCTCCAAAGCCCCTGAAGGCAGAACAAGAAACAAGGGATGGAAATTAATCGACGAGAGAAGCAATCTGGAATTAAGGAGAAACTGTCTAGCAATGAGGGCAATTAACCAGTGGAACAGCTTGCTTCCAGATGTTGTGGATGCTCCAAAACTGGATGTCTTTTAAGAAAAAAATTGGACAGCCATTTCTCTGAAATGGTTTAGGGTTTCCTGCTTGAGCAGGGGGCTGGACTAGAAGACCTCCCAGGTCCCTTCCAGTTTTTCTTTCATCTCGGGTCAATTAATCAGTGGAACGGCTTCCCTCCAAAATTTGTGGGAGCTCCAACACTGGAATTTTTAAAGCAGAAATTAACTACTATTTGTCTGAAATGGCATAAGTTCTCTTGTTTGAGCAGGGGGTTGGACTAGAAGACCTCCAAGGTCCCTTCCAGTTTTTCTTTCATCTCGGGTCAATTAATCAGTGGAACGGCTTCCCTCCAAAATTTGTGGGAGCTCCAACACTGGAATTTTTAAAGCAGAAATTAACTACTATTTGTCTGAAATGGCATAAGTTCTCTTGTTTGAGCAGGGGGTTGGACTAGAAGACCTCCAAGGTCCCTTCCAGCTCTATTCTGACTGAATCATTGAGCCTCTGAATAACATGTGTTAGCAGGAAAAATGCTAGTTCCCGAACTGTCCTTGATTTATGCTCCGTGCATGCCACCTGTCGAGCAGTTAGAATATTGCTGGCATTCATTAGTGAATGCAAAAATTGGCATTTGCTGGGATTAGCCTTGCTGGACTCCCAATCCAGCCCCGGCTTAATATTATTTAAATTTATTTACCACCATTTGTTTAATGACCATTCAAATGAACAATGCCAGTCATAGCCGTGTTCCAATATTTGAGGGGCAGCCGCAAAGAGGAGGCGGTCAACCCCGTTCTCCAAAGTACCAAAGCTCATGATTTCAATGTGTGCAGCCTCTCCCAATGATTGAAAACCCTGTCCTCGGCCCACCTTGCATGAAATCAATCAGAACAGAGCTGGAAGGGACCTTGGAGGTCTTCTAGTCCAACCCCCTGCTCAAGCAAGAGACCTGATACCATTTCAGACAGGTGGCTGTCCAGTCGCTTCTTGAAAACCTCCAGTGATGGGAGCATTCACAACTTCTGGTGGCAACTTCTGTTCCATCTATCCATGAATCTGTCTGTCTATCTCTCTAATGTATCTTATCACTCTTTCTCTTTGTCTCATTTACCTATCTGTCTATCTATCAATCATCTATCTATCTATCATCTATCTATCTATCTATCTATCATCTATCTATCTATCTACTGTATCTATCATCTATCTATCTATCTACTGTATATCTATTTATCTATCTATCTATATCTATCATCTATCTACTGTATCTATCTATCTATCTATCTATCTATCTATCTATCTATCTATCTATCTATCTATCTATCTATCTATCTATCTATCTATCTATCTATCTACTGTATCTATCATCTATCTATCTATCTACTGTATCTATCATCTATCTATCTATCTACTGTATATCTATTTATCTATCTATCTATATCTATCATCTATCTACTGTATCTATCATATATCTATCTATCTATCTATCTATCTATCTATCTATCTATCTATCTATCTATCTATCTATCTATCTATCTACTGTATCTATCTATCTACTGTATCTATCTATCTACTGTATCTATCAATCATCTATCTATCTACTGTATCTATCTATCATCTATCTACTGTATCTATCTATTATCTATCTATCTATCTACTGTATCTATCTATTATCTATCTATCTATCTACTGTATCTATTTATCTATCTATCTATATCTATCATCTATCTACTGTATCTATCATCTATCTATCTATCTATCTATCTATCTATCTATCTATCTATCTATCTATCTATCTACTGTATCTATCTATCTACTGTATCTATCTATCTACTGTATCTATCTATCATCTATCTACTGTATCTATCTATTATCTATCTATCTATCTACTGTATCTATCTATTATCTATCTATCTATCTACTGTATATCTATTTATCTATCTATCTATATCTATCATCTATCTACTGTATCTATCTATCTATCTATCTATCTATCTATCTATCTATCTATCTATCTATCTATCTATCTACTGTATCTATCAATCATCTATCTATCTACTGTATCTATCTATCATCTATCTACTGTATCTATTATCTATCTATCTATCTACTGTATCTATCTATTATCTATCTATCTATCTACTGTATCTATCATCTATCTATCTATCTAATCTATCTACTGTATCTATCTATCTAATCTATCAATCATGTATCTATCTACTGTATCTATCTATCATCTATCTACTGTATCTATCTATCAATCATCTATCTATCTACTGTATCTATCTATCATCTATCTACTGTATCTATCTATCTATCTATATCTATCTATCTATCTACTGTATCTATCTATCTATCTATCTACTGTATCTATCTATCTATCTATCTATCTATCTATCTATCTATCTATCTATCTATCTATCTATCATCTATCTATCTCATCTATCTATCTGTCTATCTATCTCTATCTACTGTATCTATCAATCATGTCTATCTATCTGTGTCTATCTATCTATTATCATCTATCTGTCTATCTCTATCTATCTATCTATCTATCTATCTGCTGTCTATCTATATCTATCAATCATGTATCTATCTATGTATCTATCTATCATCTATCTATCTATCTGTCTATCATCTATCATCTATCTCTGTCTATCTATCTGTCTATCTATATCATCTATCTATCTATCTACTGTGTCTATCTATTGTCTATCTATCATCTATCTGTCTATCTATCTATCTATCTATCTATCTATCATCTATCTGTATCTATCATCTATCTATCTATCTGTCTATCTGTCTAATCTATCATCATCTATCTATCTACTGTATCTATCTATCTATGTATCTATCATCTATCTATCTATCTCTGTATCTATCTGTATCTATCTATCTATCTACTGTCTATCTATTATCTATCTATCTATCTACTGTCTATCATCTATCTATCTATATCTATCTATCTATCTATCTCTATCTAATCTATCAATCATTCATCTATCTACTGTCTATCTATCATCTATCTGCTGTCTATCTATCTATCTATCTATCTATCTATCTACTGTATCTATCTGTATCATCTATCTATCTATCTATCTATCTATCTATCTACTGTATCTATCTATCTATCATCTATCTATCATCTATTCATATCTATCTATCTATCTATCTATCTATCTATCTATCTATCTATCTGTCTATCTATTCATCTATCTATCTATCTATCTATTCATCTATCATCTATCTGTCTATCTATCTATCATCTATCTATCTATCTATCTATCTCTATCTATTCATCTATTCATCTATCTATCTATCTATCTGTATCTATCTATCTATCATCTATCTACTGTATCTATCTGTCATCTATCTACTGTATCTATCTATCTATCTATCTATCTATCTATCTGTATCTATCTATCTATCTATCTATCTATCTATCTGTCTATCTGTCTATCTATCTATCTATCTTTCTATCTATCTGTATCTATCTATCTATCTATATCTGTCTATCTATCTGCTGTATCTATCATCTATCTATCTATCTATCTATCTATCTTCATCTATCTACTGTATCTATCTATCTGTCTATCTATCATCTACTGTGTCTATCTATATCTATCTATCTCTGTATCTATCTTATCTATCTGTCTATCTATCTATCTATCTGTATCTATCTATCTATCTACTATCTATCTATCTATCTATCTACTGTATCTATCTATCTATCATCTATCTATCTATCTATCTATCTATATCATCTATCTATCATCTGTCTATCTCTATCTATCTATCTGTCTATCTATCTCTATCTACTGTATCTATATCTGTCTATCATCTGTCTATCTATCTATTATCATCTATCTGTCTATCTCTATCTACTATCTATCTATCTATCTGCTGTCTATCTATAT